>NC_133391.1:971890-1334390 GCF_047511655.1 Castor canadensis | reverse complement strand
TTTTTTTTTTTTGTCAGTTCTGATTTTTTTTTTTGAAATAGGGTCTCACTGTGTAGGTACTCCTAGGCTCAAGCAGTCCTTTTGCCTCAGCCTCCCAAGAAGCTGTGACTCCGGGCGTGCACATAGCACGCGCTTCTGTCTAAAGCATGCAGCTGGGCCGGGGTTGTAGCTTGGTGGGAGAGCGCTTGCCTACCATGCCTGAGGCCCTGAGTTCGTTTCTTACCACCATAAAAATAAAAACGCATGCCACCTGCAGGTTCGACTGCACAGTGGTTGGGGACACAGCTGCACAGTGGAATCTGCCTGTAAGGGGGACAGTTTGCAGCTACACACGGTGACATGGTGGCTGTGACTGAGGGAAAAGGTGGCAGCAGAGGTCTTTCCACTTATGCAACCTAAGTGTCACCCTGAGCCCCCCCTGAGCCCCCCCCGGTGTCTGAAGGCAGGGCAACAGGGCCAGGGCCTCTGTCCTGGGACTGTAGATGGAGGCCCCACTTCCCATGTTAAGGGCGTTCCCGGCCTCCCCTGCCCCAGAGCTGCTGACTTCTCACTTCTGAGGCCAGGGCCAGGACGAGGAAACTGCTTCTTTCCTGACGGCAAGCTGCTGATTTCACAATGTTGTTTTTGTGTATTTGTTTATTCAAGGCAGGGTCTTGCTACGTAGTCCAGGCTGGCCTTGAACTCATGGTCCCCCTGCCTCTGCTTCCCTAGTGCTGGGATTATGTGCATGCACTGCCGCAGCTGGTTGAGTTTTTATTCAAAGGCAGCACTGGGTTCGTGAGCTCCGGGAGGAACGTGCGTGCTCAGGACGCCTGCTGATTCCATGTTGTTGTTTTTTGTGTACTGGGGTTTGAACTCAGGGTTTCAGGCTTGCCAGGCAGGCGCTCTACTGCCTGAGCCAGTCCTCCAACCCTTCTGTTTGTATTTTGGTTTGAGAAGAGCCCCACTCATTTTAGCTGGGATTACAGGTTTGCACCACCACACCTGGCTCTGTAATTGTACTAGAAGCAGTTCACATGGCCAAGGACTCTGTCAATGGGAGGACCCAGGAAGGCAGGACCGCGTGGACGCGGGGGTCTCCCTGCACTGGGTGGGGGCTGGGTTTGGCCTCTGGGAACTGCCGCCAGCTGTGTGTCCCTAGGGTCTCCGTGCAGAGGGCCTGCTGGCTGGAGACTTCCATGGCATCTGTGTTCTCACAGGGCTGAGATAAGGGAGGCTCCAGCAGGGTTTATTGGGTAAATCCTGTCTGCAGCAAGAGCCTTGGACTCTGGGGTTGCGTCTGAGGACGAATGTGGGGGAGCAGGGTGTGGCAGGCGTGTGTGGCGGGCCTGAGTGTGCACGCTGCTTTCGTCTTTCTGATTTGTGGGAAGCGACTTGGAGAACCAAATCGGAAGGAGCTCAGTGCTGCCTGCCGCTGGCTTCCCTTTGTGTGCTGTGCGGGGTCACGTGGGGGGGTCACACAGGGGGGTCACACGGGGGGTGGAGTTGGCTCCCTGTCACTACGCCTGGTTCTCTGGCATCTGCCCCGCGCCCACAGCGGCGCCTCTGCCCTCTGCATGGGGAGGTGCCCGAGAGTTGCTAGCCTGGGATGCAGGGAGCGGTGGCCACCGGGAGCCCCGTGCCGGGGACGTGGTCCAAGCTGTGCTTGGTGTATTGCAGCATCTTCTTGGATGGGGAGTCTGGAGGAAGCCGGGGCTGGACATTTGGCGCTGGGCGCTGTCTGTGAGCCGCGGTGCCCAGGGTAAAGCAGGCTGGGCCCTGCAGAAGGTTTGGGGCCGACGGAGGACAGCCCGGAGGCCCGTCGGTCACTGCTGCGTTAAAGGCACAGATGGTGCAGACCAGGGTCAAGGTGCTCCAGTCTTCCTATGAAGCCCAGACTGGCCTTGAATCATGGCCTCCTGCCTCAGCCTCCTGAGTGCTGGGATTACAGGTGTTTGCCTCATATCTGGGTTTCTTTTTTTTTTCTTGTTGTGTGGTTCTGGGGCTTAAACTCAGGGCCATCACCTTGAGCCACTCCACCAGCCCTTTTTGTGAAGAGTTTTTTCAAGATAGGGTCTTAAACTGTTTCTCCGGGCTGGCTTTGAATGGTGATCCTCCTGATCTCTGCCTCCTGACTAGCTGGGATTACAGGCGGGAGCCTCTGTGCCCAGCTCTTTGTGTTTCTTGATCGGTGTTTGTTTTGGAAGCTGGGTCTCGGCCATAGCCGATGGGCACCTGGACTCATGCCTTCCATGACTGGAGCCCATGAAGGGTGACCACACCACGCAGCAGCCAGGGTGCTGCAGTTCACTCACAGCATGTCTGTAAGTCCTTATAGAATCTCCGTGTGATCAGGGTTCACATTCTTCACCACTGTGGGCACTTGGGTTTTGAGGACGATTTTTCTTTTTTTGGGTGGTGCCGAGGATTGAACCCAGGGGCTGGCACTTGCTGGGCATGCACTCCACCTTCTGTTTTCATTTTGTGTTTGAGACACAGTCTCGCTGCCTCCCAGCTTGACATCCTCCTGCTTCTGCCTCCTGAAGCTGGGGTCATGGGAGTGCATGGCACACCTGTCCACTTTCTTGGCAGATCCTAGGACTGGAACTGCACATCACACAGTCGCTCTGCTCATATTCTGAGGGTCCAGGGTGACCTTGTTTGCACACCCACTGGCAAGTGCTAGGGGTCAGGGACCTCCTTACGCTGGTCAGCAGTCGCCTTGAAGGCGCTCTATTACACTGTCCTGGGCTCATGTCCCCTTGGGTCCCTGTGATGAGTGGTGCCAGTCATCTTTTCGCATACTCACTGGCCATTGGCCATTTGTACCTCTTTGGGGGATGGCCCCCTCCCCCCTGGCTCTGTAGTGTGGAGAAGAAGGTGGCCTGCAGGGGATCAGTCTGGCCATGTGGCGTGGCCAGAGCCCATGTGCTCAGCAAGCACCGGGTGCCGGAGGCCCCATTGCCCGAGCAGCGTCACCAGCAGGAGTCCCTCTTCTCTCTGCAGATTCACCAATGCCCCAGGTCATCGAGCAGGGGGACCCAGATCCCAGCCGAATGCAGAGGCCGCAGGGGAACCCGCTGCTGCTGTCCTGCACCCTGCAGGAGCTGCTGGCCAGGGACACGGTGCAGGTGGAGCTCACGCCGGAGAAGAAGGGGCTGTTTCTCAAGCATGTGGAATATGAGGTCTCCAGCCAGGTGCCTGGGGGTCGGCGGGGAGGGACAGCCGGGGCTGGGGCACGGTGGCAGGGAGGGGACAGTCAGTGCGCCCAGGCGGGGTACTGTCCAAAGCCTGATGGCACAGTCAGCTGGTCCCCGTCCGGGACGCAACCTTCTCTCTGGGACCTCCGCAGACAGAGCGAGCCTGGTGAGGGCTGTGATCCTGGGGACCCCGTGCCGAGGGTTGGTAGCTCTCGTGGCAGGACTGGCACGGGCTGTGCCCACTCCTCCCCACGGGGACGCTGTCTCCTGCGGTTGGGCCGTAGTTGTGGTGCTTGGTGTGTGGCACCCCTGTGGCCTCAGCAGTGACGGTCTTTCTGTCCCTTTGTTCTCTGTCGTCAGTACCATGGTTTGGTTAGGGTGGATTTGGGGAGTTTTGTTCTGGGGTGAGTGCGCGATGAGCTAACACCACCCTGAGTGCGGAGTCCTGGAAGGGGTGTGAGGACAGCACGGCCCTCGCCTGGGGGGGCTGGGTTTGTGTGAAAAGGACAAAGGTGAGCTGGGGACAGCCGTCTGCCATGTCCTGAAGAGTTGAGGATCAGCACCTGTGTTTCAGAGCCTGCGACTGAACCGTCCCAGTGCTGGGACCCAGTGCTGCTCCCGGGGCGGGGGTCGCTCCCTCTGGGACAGCGCGGGTGGCACCCGTGATTCTTGCCTTCTGTCTGCAGTTGGGGCTGGCGTGACGCCGCCTGGTGCAGAGGAGCAGCCCGTCCTCCTGGGCCTGATGTCCCCAGAGTGGGAAGCTGTCACTCACTTCTGGTAGTGGCCCCTGGCCTTTTCCAGGCTTTTTTAATGCTCTCTATGTACCCAGGCTGGAACTCATGATCCTCCTGCCTCTACCTCCCAAGTGCTGGGATTACAGGCGTGCACTTCTGTGTCCTCCTTTTCCAGGCTCTTTGAACTGCCCATCCCTTAAGAAGATGGAGGCCGCTGATGGCTGTGTGTGTGTGTGTGTGTGTGTGTGTGTGTGTGTGTGTGTCCATGTTGAGCATTTATTTATTTTTATTTGTGCTGCTGGGGTTGCACATGGGGCCTTGAGCTTTCTGGGTAAGCACTGTCTACGTGGTCAGCGCTCCAGTCCTTTTGCTTTTGTTTGGTTTTCATAGGGCCTTGAAGCCAGCTTGGCTTGGGCTGGCCTGGCACCACAATCCTCCTCCTCCTCCATCAGCCTCCCGATGTGGATTATAGGCGTGTGCCAGCACACTTGGCCACGTAATCCCCTCCACCTTTGGCGGCACTGGGATTTGAACTCAGGGCCTCACGCTTGCTAGGCAGGAGCGCTACCAGTTTAGCCTCCTCAGCCCTTTTTGCTCTGGTTATTTTTGAGATAGGGTCTTGAGATTTTGCCTGGGTCAGCCTGGACTGTGATCCTTCTTGGATCCCTTGTAACTGGGATGACAGGGGTGTACTACCATGCCCAGCTGCTGGGTGAGATGGGGTCTCAGTAACTTTTTGCCTGGGTTGTCTTTGATCCTCCCAAGTAGCAGGAATTACACCGTGTGGGAAGTTTTGAAGACACCTGTCCATGTGTGTGTCTTGTGCCAGCCGCTACAGCAGATCCACACTGGTCACTCCAGTGAACGGGATACTCACGCTGTGGAGCCTGAAGCCTGATGCGGCATGGCGTTTACGGTGCAGCGTGGCTGGTGTGTGTGAGCCCCGGGCTGTGGTTTTGGTCCTTCGAGGGCCTCTGTGGCTGGTCTGTCTCGGCAGGCAGTGGTGATGCAAAGGACATCTCTACCTTTTAAGGGTAGTGGTGCCCACCTGAGCAGTAGCTGCTCCTGTAAAGAGTGTTGTCTTGGCCGGGCCTGGTGGTGCAGGCCTGTAATCCTAGCACTTGGGAGGCTTAGGTAGGAGGATCTAGAGTTCAAGGCCAGCCTGAGCTACCTAGCCAGACCATCTCAGAATAACCAAAAAGCCAAAAAACAGAGAGACTCTTGTCTTATGTTCTACCTTTTTTTTTGGTGGAACTGGGGTTTGAATTCACGGCTTCCTGCTTGCAAAGCAGGTGCTCTAGCGCTTGTGCCACACCTCCAACCTGGTTTGCTCTGGTTGTTTTGGAGTCTCGGGAACTAATTGCCCTGGCTGGCCTCGGACCACAGTCCCCGGGAGAGAGGACAAGGAGTTTGGGAACGCTCTTTCTGTGGGTTCCGTTGCATGGAAGAAGGAGGTCGGTGCTGTGGTTTCTGACGTCTGATCTGACGGCTGATCCTTCTCTTAGCGCTTCAGGTGCTCTGTGTACAGACGGTACAACGACTTTGTGGTCTTCCATGACACGCTGCTACACAGGTTCCCGTACCGCATGGTGCCCGCCCTCCCACCCAAGAGAGTGCTGGGAGGTAAGCTGGGTCCCTTGGGATGTTCTTGCCCATGCCAGCTCCCACTGCCAACCGCGAGGTCGCACACGAGCCTCTGGCCGTCCTAGGGTCATAGCTGCACTGAGTCCTGGTCTGGTTCAGGAAGGGTTGTGGCCTGGCATCCGAGTCCATGGGACCCTCTGGATGGGAGACTGAGAATGCAAGGAGCCCCTGTGGGAGCGGGAGAGGAACCCCAGGTCCCTCTGCACAGCTCTGGGGCCAGGACATCAGGAGCCAGGGGCCCTGTCTGCCCTCATGGCAGCAGCTGGCTTTTCCCATGCTCACAAAGCCCCGTGCCATGCAGGTGAACTCAGGGAAGGGCAGCGCAGGCCAGGTGGGGTGTGAGGTGTGTCCTGGAGAAGCTGGAGCGATGGTCAGTGGTCAGTTGCTGTGCCCGCCTGGCCCTCTGAGACTGACCTGCTCTTTGCAGAGCATAGGGTTCTGCAGGTCGTCTTCCTGGTTCTCACTGGTCATCCTTCCCATGGCCTTTTCCCAACATCTGAATAAGGCTTGATGGGCAGACAGGTGCTCAGAGCCCACTTTTCTTGTATGTGGTTCTGGGGAGTGACCTCAGGGCTCTGCCACCTGAGCCACATCCCCAGTCCTTTTGCTTTTAGGGTAGGGTCTCACTAACTTTCTTCAGGCTGGCCTTGAACTCTCAGATGCCTCTGCATCTCAAGTTGCTGAGATTACAGGCATGCACCACCACACCCGGTTTCAAAGTAATTACACTTGAACAGGGAAAAGCTTCAGACTACCACAGTGGTCAGTTTCTAGCATTTGAAACCCTGGAACGTGGACATGTGAGCTTTGCCTGACGTGGGCGGCCGGGTAACTTAACACCTGGTCATGTGGCCTTCTCTCCAGCTGGGCACTGCACTGTAGGGCAGGCCCACAGCTGATGTCCGAGGCGGTCAGGAAGGGCAGTGGCGGTCAGGAGGTGTCTTGGGGGGCGTGATGCCCGCCAGTGTCCATCTGCAAAGCCGGCTTCAGGCTCTGGAGCTGACGCGGGTGGTCACCTGGCCCACACTTGTGGAAGTGCAGCCTTCTGTAGAGGAGGTGGGGTGGTGGTCAGAGTCACATATCTGTGATGCACAGGAAATGAGCTGGATTCAGGGCTGGGGGAGAGTGCCTGCCTGCCACACACGAAGCCCTGGGTTCAAGCCCCACCACGGGAAAGGGAAAAGAAATTGGATCCATTTAAGTGAGTTCTAAGTGTTAGGACAGGAAAAGCAGGTGTAGCCAGGCTCGCTTACAGAGAAAGGCCAGGACGGGCTCGCAGGTGGAGGGTGTAGACGGCAGTAGGATGCACACCTGGTTCCCAGTAGTCCTTTCTCACTTTTTTTTTTTTTTTTTTTTGTGACACTGGGGTTTGAATTCAGGCTCTTGTGGTTGCTAGGCAGGTGCTCTACTACTTGAGCCATGCTTTTTAGGTAACTTTTTTGGAAAGGGTTTCCCATCTATGCCCAGGTTGGCCTGGGGTCTGTCCTCCTGTTTACAAGCCTCTTGTGTAGCTGGGATGACAGGCTGTGCTATCACTCCAGATCTTATTGGAAGTAATGGGTGTTGCCAACTATTTTCCTGGTTTGGCCTCAAACCGAGATCCTCCTGATGTCTGCCTCCAGATTAGCTGGGGTGACAGTTAGGAGCCACCAGCACCTGGGTTTTTCTTTTTCTTTTTTGAAGCAGGATTTTACTGTGTAGTCCAGGCTGCTTTAGCCTCCAGAGTTCTGGGATTACGGACGTGTGCTCCCACACCCAGCTTCCTAGTACTCTTGACCAAAATGCACAGGTCTTGGTTTTGCTTGGTGGTTCCTGACCCCATGGGCACGGAGGTGGCTCTGCCCCAGCTCTGTGCTTGTGGGGCCTGTTGCCTAGGCCCCAGCTAGCCTGGTGGCCACTCTGACCCTCCGGGAGGTGATTGGGGGTCGACCCTGGGGTGACTCCACGGTCTTGTCCAGCGGACAGGGAGTTCATCGAGGGCCGGAGGAGAGCCCTGAAGCGTTTCATCAACCTGGTGGCCCGGCACCCGCCCTTCTCCGAGGACGTCCTCCTCAGGCTCTTCCTGTCCTTCAGTGGCTCGGTAAGTGTGTCCTTGTGGGTCCTTACATGTTGGATTCTGTTTCCCAAAGCTCTCATTGTCATTCTCTTTTTTCTTTGGTGGTCGTGGGGTTTGAACTCAGGGCCTTGCGCTCTACCACTTGAGCCATGCCCAGGTTCATTTTTGTTCTTGAATCTCAGTTGTTTTGCTCTCCTGTCCTGGTTCGGGTGCCAGGGAAGGAATGTGTTTCGCCACGATTGACAGCCTAAGACTGTTCCTTTCCAAATGACAGGTCAGGTGTGATTTGAAGGGCACACTTGATGTCACTGACCTCACAGGATTTTACACTGCGTGGCCATCGCGGGTTGTCACTGTGGTGACTTTGAGCATTCGGAGATAACACACACTCCTGATGGATGGTTTGGGGTCTGGGGAGGAGCTGGGGACTGCAGATCTGAATATGTGTTTACTAAAAAAAAAAAAAATCGGAGAAACGGGTTGAGTCCCCACACAGATGCCATGTGGACGCCAATCTGGGAAGGACATAGCAGGAGACAGTGCAGGGTCCTTCCCCTTGCTGCCTCCCTTCACACTCTAGGGGGAGCCCAGCGCGGAAGCAGGAGGCTGGTGAAGCCGAGGCTGGGCTGGGAGCCGAGGCCTCCCAGGAAGGGATCACCAGGCACTGCTCTTGTAGGAAAACTGATGCTTACGGGGAAGGCCCCTTACCTGGCCGTACGGCAGGGGACACAGGACACAGGCAGAGTCAGCCGAGCTCCGGCAACACTGAGGATTGGGCTCAGGGCCTTCTGTGCACTAGGCGGGCGCTCCCCAGCCTCAGTGGAGTCTTTCTTAGGAACTGAGCTCAGGGCCTCCCATGTTCTGCCACTTGAGCCTCGCCCTGGTGCTACTGCTTTGCTTTCACATGGGGTCTATTGCCCAGGCTGGCCTCAGACTGCAGTCCTCCTACCTCTGCCTCCCTAGTAGCTGGGATTACAGGAGTGAAGCACCATGCCTGGGTCTAGGGTAGCGTTTTCAGTCCTGGTGGAGCTGAGCTTTTGATTGTCCCAGCAGGAATGGGACCGGGCGCAGGAGCCACCTCACTCCAGGCTGAGGACTGGGAGGTGGGCTGCAGAGGGGGAGGTACTCCCATTATGGCAGCATGTCTCCTCCCTCACCTTCCCCCAGAGAGGGAGTTTCCTGAGCCATCCCTGCACCCCCATTTTCCTCTTCGGTAACCTGGAGCAGGGGTCCTCATTCCTCCGTGTGTGGCAGCTGGTGTTGGGTTCAGGCCTGGCCTCGCCAGTGAGGCTCTGTTCCGATGGCCGGGCTGGGGCAGTGCTGCCCTCTGCCCACCAGCTCCCCCTGTGCACCTGGAAGAGCAGCTTCATGAATCGACTTGCTTCCCAGGGGTCCAGGCTGTCAGTCCCCAGTTTGCAGGTGGAGTTCCAGGTTTCTGGAAAGAGCCTGGCTGTGCTCCTGCCACCACACCAGGGTTCCCTATAGATGAAGCTCAAGGAAGGCCAGTCTGAGGCACAGCACCCCACTGGAAAAGCAAACGTGCAAGTGCGTCTTTCTCCTGGGCAGTGTGTCCTGTGTCACCAGTTTGCCTGCTCTCACTTCAGGGTCTGTGTTGGCAGAAGAGGGGAAGCTGTCTCTTTCTTCTTCCCGTTTTATTTGTTCATTTATTTTGAGATGGTGTCACACTACAGGCTGACCTCGACTTCATAGTCCTCCTGCATCAGCCTCCCGTGCTGGGATTAAAGGCATGAGCCCCCACACCCAGCCCGTCTCTTTCCTCTTGCAGGACGTGCAGAACAAGTTGAAGGAGGCAGCCCAGGGTGTGGGAGACGAGTTCCTGAGCTGTAAGCTGGCCACCAGGGCCAAGGTAGTTTCCGAGTTTGGAGCCTTTGTCCCCTTACCCAGAGGCACGATAGTGTTAGCCCTCTCTGCTGTGTCTTGGGGTCCCCGCACGTGTCCGTTTGACCGTTTTGGGTGCTCTGTGGTGGGGCTCTGCCTATCTGTGGACGTGCAGATGGGCTCAGGGCCTCCGTCCTCTTCCCCGCAGGACTTCCTCCCGGCCGACATCCAGAGCCAGTTCTCCGTGAGCCGGGAGCTGATCCGGAACGTGTACCACAGCTTCTACAAGCTGCGTGACCGCGCCGAGCGCATCGCGACCAGGGCCATTGACAATGCTGCCGACCTGCTCATGTTCGGGAAGGAGCTGAGGCAGGCGCCTGGGGCCCCGCGACGCCCCCGTCCAGCCACTCCCACTAGGGAGGGGTGATGCTGAGCCGTTTCCCACGTGGAGGTCTGGCTGGTGTCCCATTAGGCTGACTGGCCTTGGGAGAAGCAGCTTGTGGCCAGCGACACTTCCTCTGCTCTGCCCAGAGCAGCACCCAGTGTCCTCCCTCCATCCCTGCTCAGGGCTCCCGGGGTCCTTTTGGGAAGAGGAGATTCTGGAGGCCTGGGGTGGGACCTGGCGTCCCCCTGGCCCCTTTGGCCAGCACAGCCCCTCCCGGGAGCGCAGGTCTGGCGTCAGGCAGGCAGGCGAGTGTCTTCTCTCCTGTGTTGGCTCCTGCAGTGCCTTGGGGTCCGACACCACCCCGCTGCCGTCCTGGGCCGCTGTGCACCTCAGCACATGGGGCTCCCTGAAGCAGGCGCTGAAGGGCCTGTCTGTGGAGTTTGCGCTGCTGGCCGACAAGGCCGCTCAGCAGGTGAGTGGGCTTCTCGCCCCCGTCCCTAGAGTGGCCAGTCCCCAGAGCGGCCTGTCCCCAAAGCGGCCTGTCCTCAGAGTGGCCTGTCCCCAGAGCGGTCTGTCCCCACAGCCTCCTGTCCCCAGAGCGGCCTGTCCCCAGAGCCCCCGTCCCTAGAGCGGCCTATTCCCAGAGCGGCCTGTCCCCAGAGTGGCCTGTCCCCAGAGCCCCCTGTCCCCAGAGCTTCCTGTCTCCAGAGCCCCCTGTCCCTAGAGCGGCCTGTCCCCAGAGCCTCCTGTCCCTAGAGTGGCAGGGGCGCCTCCTGCCCAGCCCGGCTCCCTGGCCTGAGCTGAGTGAACACAAGGAACACCTGTCCCCATGGGAACTTCCCGTCCCCATCTGTTCTGGGTGGCTTTGCAGGAGCCATTTATGCTTTTCTTTATTAAATTATTTTTGCAGTACTTGGGTTTGAACTTGGGGCCTTGCGTGTTAGGTGCTTCAGCATGGGAGCCACTCCTCACCCCTTTCTGCTTTGGTTATTTTTGAGATAAGGCCTTGCTTTATGCCTGGGCCACGCATCTCCTGTCTGTGCTTCCTGTGTGGCTGGGATCTAGAGCACTTTTGCCTGGGCTGGCTTTGAACCTCCCAAGTAGCTGGGATTATAGGTGTGAACCACTGTGTTCGGCTGCATTGGGCTTTTGTGCTATGGAACCGTTGCGTGATTTTGAGGGTGAAAGCCGGCCACCTGTCTCTCAGGTCAGGAACATGATCTTTAAGCTGCCAGCAGGTGTCAGATGAGTTGATGTCCTGTGAAGCTCCGCTCCTTGCCTGACGCCTGAAGCTCTATGGTGTCTAGGTGTGGCGGGTCCCGCTGCTGGGGACTTGGGTTTTTCTCGCCGTGGTGGGACATCAGGTGCTGTGATGTGTTTGTGACCATGAGGGAACTTGATCTCAGCTGGTGTGGAGCGTCCTGGGTTTCTTTCTGCTCCTGCCCCGGGTGCCCCCTTTGGAATCTGACTTTATGACTGTGTCGGTGTCTGTTTATCAGCCCTGGGTCCCTGTAGGTGCTCCTTTTCCAAGGCAGAGAGGACCGGGAATCAGGTGCCACGGGTTTGGCAGGATGGAGGAGCAGGGGTTCAGGACAGGACTTTCCCTTTGTAGTGCATGGGCCGTGACCCTGCTCCAGTGACTTTGGTCTCTGGGCCTCAGTTTCCCCATTGGTTAAATACAAGGGGCTGAACTGGATCACTGAAACAAACTGTTTTCAGGCTGAGTGCAATGGCTCACAGCTTCAATCCCAGCTACCTGGGAGGCAGAGATTGGGAAGATCGCAGTTTGAGGCTAGTGAGACCCCATTTCAACAAATAAGCCGGGTGTGGTGGTACACACTGGTAGTCCCGGCTGTGCAGCAGACATGGATAGGAGTGAGGTCTCAGGCTGACCCTGTCTGAAAAACAACCAAAGCAGAAAGGACTGGGGTGGCTCAAGTGGCAGAGCACTTGCCTAGCAAGCACAAGGCCCTGAGTTCAAATGTCAGCATCACCAGAAAAACCTCAAACAAAGACATCCAAACCTGCTGGGTTTGAAGGCGTCTCTGCCTGGTCTCGGGGCCTTCTGCAGCATGGGCTGAGGTTGTGCTTGGTGTGGGTCCCTGGTGGGTCCTGGGTCCGTGTTGCTTAACTCCCCCTCGTTCCCAGGGTAAGCAGGAGGAGGACAATGTGGTGGAGAAGCTGAACCTTTTCCTGGATCTGCTCCAGTCCTACAAAGTGAGTCTCGCGGCTCCGCGCTCTGGGACGGAGCCTGTGAGAATGACCTTGGTCATGGTTGTCCCAAGTGGGAGAAGCCCGGGGGAGAGAGAGGAGCCAGAGAGACAGACGGACAGACAGACACACACAGGCAGAGACAGGACACCTCTTGGGGACCGCAGCAGATGGGGGAAGCTTCCTGACTGTTGGAGCCTGCGTGTCTCCTCGTGGACCCCGACATTTCTCCCGGAATGTTCTAGAGGGGGTTCCTGTGTCAAGGGGGACAGTAGCAGGTCCTGGGGTCCTGATTCCGTAGCTGTGTTTTCACAAGGCTTCTGATTGGGGTTTGGGGCCTCTGGTTAACACTACTGGGTCTTCCTTTTGGGGCCGCCCGTCCTGGTGCTGCTGAGACACTGGGTCTCTGGATTTGGGTGGCATCAGCATCTGAGGCCCAGAACTGCCACCGGGCTCTGGACCGCTCGGGTCCCCACCCTTCTGGTTGGGAACTGGGGTGGTCTGAGCGCTGGCCCGGCCCGAGTCTCTGGGTTCCACGCGTGTTTCCAGAGTGAGGATGATTGGGGTGCGGACTCCGTGAGAAGTCGGGGTCCCCCAAGGCCCTGGTGGCTCCTCGTTTTCTGCCTTTGCTCAGCCCATGAGCCTCAGCTGCCCTCTGCCTCTCGGGGGCGGGGGGTCTGGAACTGGTGGGGGGAGGGTGTCAGCATCCCTCGGCGCTGGGACCCTGGGTGAGCGCGTGTCCCCACAGGACCTGTGCGAGCGGCACGAGAAAGGCGCGCTGCACAAGCACCAGCGTGCCCCGCACAAGTACGGCCTGATGAAGAGGCAGGCCGCGAGCCCCACGCACAGCCGCGAGCCCGAGTCTGTGGAGCAGCTGGAGTCGCGCATCGTGGAGGTGGGGGTCCGGGGCCCCTGTGAGCGCCAGTGTGGGGGGACGGCCCTGGTATTTCGTTCATGGAGTTTCCACGGGCCTGAGCGCCTGGGCGGAGGGCAGTCGCAGGGCTGGGCCTTGGTGTCCCCAGCCATGCCCAAGGCCGGCGCCCGGCGCCCAGCGAGGCTTCTCCTCGCAGCAGGAGAACGTGATCCACAGCATGGAGCTCCGGAACTACTTCTCCCTGTACTGCCTGCACCAGGAGACGCAGCTGGTCCACACCTACCTGCCCCTCACCTCGCACATCCTCGGGGCCTTCGTCAACTCTCACATCCAAGGCCACAAGGAGGTGAGCCCTCCCTGCCCCACGCAGCCAAGGGCCAGGACAGTTGGTGGCACAGTTGGTGGGGTCGGGGTCTGCGTAGGTCTTGGAACACTGGTGTTCAGATCTCCTGGTCCTCTCCGTGGCCAGCGTGGGAACCATGAAGTTGTCCTTGGTTGGGGGGGGTGGGAGACACCAGAAAGAAGCAATCTGTCACCTCCTGGAGGGACACAGAGTCAGGCAAAGTGGAGTCTGAGCCCTGCGCTGAGGGGAGGGAGGGAGAGGTTCAGGACTGAGGCCCGGGGCTCCAGCAAGCAGACACTGTTCTGCAAACCCCGGCCAGCAGGTTCCAGATGGTGGCTGCTTTAGTCCTGCAGAAGTGCTGTGAGTGGTCCTGGGACATCAGAGCTGCAGGTCACCCTCCTGGCGTGTGACCTGGAGCCTGTGACACCGGGTTTTTTTGGGGGGGGCCACTGGGGTTTGAACTCGGCCTCGTTCCCCTAGGCAGGGGCTCTGCCTCTGGAGCCACGCCCACAGAGCTTTGTGCTTTAGGGTCTTGAACTTTTTGCCCAGGGCCAGCCTTGGACCGCGATCCTCCTACAGACCCTTCCTGAGTAGCTGGGACCAGAGGTGGATGCCTGGCTTTTTTGTTTAGATGGGGTCTTGCTATTTGTCCAGCTGGCCTAAAATCTCCATCCTCTTCATCTCGATAGCTGGGATTACAGGCGTGAGCCACCGAAAGCCGTCACTGATTCTTTGCTTACTCTTCTTGGCAGTGACATTAGTCTGTCCATTTCCAAACAGCACGGGACACTTGTGTGTCCAGGCATGGGGCAGTTCCTCTTCTCTGGCCTGTGTGGTCCTCACGTACCCTTCTTACTGCCTGTTAGGCCTGGCTTCCTTCATTTTCAAGTGACCGTTGATGTCGCTTGTTGGCCCTGGGACCATTATTGCCTCCTAAGGGGGGCACACCTGCCTGTGGCTACCTGCACCCCCTGGACACGGGAGGAGCCCAATCTCAGGCTTGGTTTCCCTGCCAGCCTCCCGGGTTGGCCTGGGTGTTGCAGGTGACGGTTAATGTGGCTGTCATTTTTTGGCACCATCCAGCTGGGCTTTGATGATGCTGGGCACAAGCTGGAGTGTGGTGTCGCTATCACCAAGGAATACACAAGGGGGCCAGCCAGCAGGGTGTCCCCTCGTGCCCTGCCAAGTTGTCCAGAGCCCTGGGGTGGGGGCACTGAGCCACAGCATCTCAGACCTGCAGCTCAGGAAGGGCATTGTAGGAGCTCAGGGCTTGGGATGGACGGAGATTGTCAAGCCAGCCGGGAGTGACTGAGACTGGACGGGTCAGCAGCCAGCCCAGACCTTGGTCTACACCCATCCAGTCAGAGCCGCCTGGCTGTGCAAGGTGCAGGCTCAGTGCTGCAGACGTTGGGGGGCGGAGGCTCAGTGAGCTGTACTGTTAGCAAAACGCCTGGGGGGGTCATTGTGCTAGGTGACAAGTTGCTGGACTCCTTGAGTCCTTGGAGCTCCGTGTCACCTGTAGCTTTCAGAGCACCCAGGCCTGAAAGGTTTTTTTGGCACTGGGGTTTGAACTCAGGGCATTGGTCTTACTAGGCAAGCACAGTACTGCTTGAGCCACACCCCAGCCCCTTTGCTGTAGTTATTTTGGAGATGGGGGTCTCGCCTTTTGCTGGGTGGGCTTGGACTGTGATACTTTTATTTTAGGCATACCCTCAAAGCTGGGATGACAGGTGTGTCTTACGATGCTCAGCTTTTTTTGCTGAGATAAGGTCTCATGGGCTTTTTGCCCTGGGTGGCTTTAAATCACAATCCCTCCTGATTTCAGCCTCCCGAGTAGCTGGGATTACTGGTGTGAACCACTGTGCCTGACTTCCAACAGTAATGTTTCTTGAAGTACTGTGTTACATAGACTTGTGGCCCTTTGGCTCTGCATGCAGGGAACAGAGAGATTTGCCACCTATGACCTCTGGAGGTTGGGCCACCACTAAGGGAGCAGGAAGGGGCCGCTCTGCCCTCATTTGGAGGCCTTGTGATTGTGGAGTCCAGGGAGGTGACACCCCTGAATGGACGGGGTTGAGGCCACTCTGCTCAACTCCTTTCCTCCCCCTGCAGATGAGCAAGGTGTGGAATGACCTGAAGCCGAAGCTCAGCTGCCTCTTTGCTGGACCACACGGTGTACTGACACCTCCCCAGTCCCCGCAGGAGGACGGCCTGTGTCCCCGCTAGTGCCCGAGGCCTGCATGGAGCTCCCTGCGGCCTCACTAAAACCTCTTTGCAAATGGTGTGTCCCTGGCCGAGTCCCTTCAGATGACAGATGGGCCCCAGGGGCTGAAGCAGAGGCCTGCTGCCTGCCTGCCTGCACTCCAGGCCGCTCCTGCGGTCTTTATGTCTCCGTCTTCGTGGGTGGGAGGCCTGTTGACTGGGTGGTGACAAGTTGGGATGCGTTTCTGTCAGTGCTCATGGTTGGGGACAACCAAGGGTTACTTCCACTAGCAGGTGGTGCCTGTGGGAGTGAAGAGGGGCCCAGTGGTTCTAGAATGGTCCAGGTGTCCAGCCTGGGGGTCAGTCAAGCAGGGGACAGCTGCGGGGTGAGGAGCTGGTAGGTCTCAGGGAGAGGTTGGGCTGGGGACAACAGACACCCTGGGTAGGTGGGGTCACTGCTGTGTGGGGTAGCAGGACAGCAGGTGAGGCAGGGATGCTGGTGGTGCAGGTCACTGGTGCAGCGCTGAGCAAGGAGCACGCTCCATGGCATGTATCCAGAGAGCCCTGGCCTGGGACTGACCACGGGGGTCAGGTGACCTGAGGCTACTCCCTTCACACACAGATGCTGATCCCATGTGGCCCAGGGTCAGAATGTGCGGGACAGAGGTGCACAAGGTCTCCAGAGGTGACATGTCTGGAGGTCCCCCATCTGCCCAGGGCTGCAGACTCTTGTCTTTCCCTTGTTTGGGGGAGCTGGAGTCCCTGCTGAGGGGCTGAGGCTGGAAGGCCTGGCAGGGAACAGGTGTAGGACGTGGGGGACTTGCTACATTTGGCCGGGGCCACCTCTCAGACCATGTCCTTCTCTTGGGTGACTGCACCTCCTCCCGTCCTCCCTGCTCACCCAGGGGACTGGCCATCTCAGTGCTCCATGGCCTCAGGTGGGTCTGCGTGCTGCCGCGCAGCTCTCTGGTTCAACACATGGAGCTGGCCTTGGCCCTGCTGGCTTCCTTGAGCCCTGTCTCGGCCTGGGAGAGATGGGCGGAGGGTGGGACGGACCTGCAGGTCACTGAAGTCCCTCCTTTCCAGGGAGACAGCCCTTGGGAGGATTGTGCCTTCTCCCTGGACGGGCCTCCAGGGAGGCCCGGATGACCGGTGCCCCACGGGGACGTGCTCCTCACACAGGCCAGAGGGGCTCAGGGCCTCTGTACAGGCCGATCGCAGGCCGTGTGGGGAGACTGTGGTAGCCTGGTGGTTGTGGGCTGGCTGGAAGCCAGGGCCCAGCCTCCTGGGTTTCAGGGCCCCCTCTGCCCATGGCCTTCCTCGGTGGAAACCAGTTCTGCTGCTGTGTGGACCTGTCACTCACAAGGCTGCCCTCAACACCTAAGACACCTGAGCCGCAGGGCCTCTGCTGAGGCCTGGCTGCTCGCCGGGTGGCCATCCGGCTGCAGGACCAGAGAAGTGCCACGAGCTTTCCTGAAAACAGTGTTATTGGCGGGGACCCTGGGCTCAGTGAGTCACAAGGTCACATTCCTGGTGGCTGCTTGCTGCCAGGTAGGATGGTGGCTGAGACTCAGTGGACAGTGGATTTCCATCACCCTCTCCCACGTCCAGGCACGTTAGGAAGGTCTCAGGGCCTCCGGCAGCAGAGGCCACCCTTACCATTTTTAACTGTCACTCCCTGGCTCCAGGCCACTGATGCTGGAGCCCAGGCTGCGCTGTCTCTCTGCTGAGCTGACCAAGGGCCCCGCTTCCTGAGGCCACCTTTTATGCTGTGCCCACACCCGGCCTGGCAGGACAGCTGTGTGAATCTCGCGGGAGGTGCCAGCTGCCACATGGGAGTCCTGTCCTGGGTGAAGCGGCTGAGTGAGGGCTCGGTCGTGGCCTTAGCTGGACGTGTGCCTGCCAGTGGGCTCTGCAGAGCAGGAGTGAAGGGGACTCTGCCAGGCCCACCCAGCAGGGAAGACAGGCTTCAGGAGTCCCTGTGGCTATGCCATGACTGTGAGCCTGTGGATGTCAGGCTTGCTTTCAGTGTTGGGGGGCCTTCCTCACAGTCTGTGTGAGTTGGGCCCATGTGTGAAGCACTTTATGGGCTGCAGGAACCGGTCATGCCACACGCAATAAACTGGAACTATTGACGTGGTTTTCACTGCAGTTTTATCCATGAAGCCGCCGTGAGCAGTGTGTGCGTGCGTGTGCGTGTGAAAGTGGGATACGCTGTAAGCTCTTGTGTGCTGAGTGCTTCTTCCTCCTTCTTCCTGCTGCTTTCTCATGGGGAACAGAAGACCCAAGTGTCCCCAGGGGAAGGGAACGGGTCTGCAACATGTCAACCGAGGCTTCGACCCTGGACCTTACAGTGCCTGTTTCCCCCGCCTTAAATGGGGGGAATTAGAAAAGGGGTGGCAGTAAGAGGACATGTCCCCTGGCAGACACCCAGCCCTCCTTTACCCTGTCCCTTTACCCCACCTCTGTCCAGCAGGGAGGTCACAGCTGCACACCAGGCAGCTTCCTGTGGACAGGATTGGGTAGGCTGTGCTGGTCCAAGCTTTATTTTTGTATCCATCCGGTCACCTTCCAAATGAAAAATAATCCCTGCCTCTCAGCGAGCGCTGTGAGTGCGCTGGACCAGCCGTCTGCAGCTGTCTAGTGGCCATTCCCCAGCCGGGGCCAGCTGGGTCCTCACATTAGACATCGTCCACTTCACGCAGCGCGTAGTCCAGGATGGTGTCCTGACCCTGGAACTTGAAGTACCCACGGAACTTCTTCTTCTGCAGCAGCAGTGGGAACCAGTAGCTGTCATCAGGCCACATGTCACCAAAAGGGATCTGGTCCAGTGGGAACCACTGAGGGCGCATTTCTGTCACGAGGGGCGGAAGGGGAGAGCACGGGCGTTCAGCCTGGACTCAGACTGGCCCATGAGGAGTCTCGGAAGGGCTCTTGCTAGGAGCATGGCTGGCAAACTGTGACATCACGACTACTGTCTGCATTTTGCAGAGCAGGAAAATGGGCTGCTGTGCCCTGGCCCTGAGACAGCCTGCACCCAGTGCCTGCCAGCTAGATCAGTGGAGCACGACCCCACTGTGTCGGGAGCAGAGCCCGAGACTCACCGTCACTCTCCACGGGTGTCCCCTTCACGCTGTCGGTACAGAAGATGTGCACATCCATGAGCTCGGGGGCGCCCACAAACTCAAACACGATGTGGCCCACCTTGTGCAGCGCGTCCACCGTCAGGCCACACTCTTCCTGCAGCTCCCTGCGGCAGAGACGGGCATCAGAGACAGCGCGGTGCCAGTGCCCGCCCAGCTGAGCACTTTTTAAATCTTCACGACGCTCCTAAGAGGTAGGCATGGTTGTCACTGTCATTCTCTTTTCAGATGAAGAAACGGAGGACCCCAGGGGGGACTCAAGGATGTGGCTGTACCCCCATCCCCCCATCCCGTCCCCTCGTCCCCTGCTGGGCCTCCTCACCTCTTGGCCCCGTCCTCGATACTTTCTCCCTCCTGCACTTTGCCCCCAAAGCCATTCCAGCGGCCAGCGCCAAAGCCCCTCTTCTTCATGCCCAGAAGGACGTGCTGGGGCCGTAGCACCAGCACCAGGGTGTAGAGCCTGGAGGCGCCCATGGTGTCCTGCGGCTGTGAGGAGGGCAGGAGGGCCGGCTCAGCCTTGAGTGTGAGGACGGTGTGCTGTAGTGAGCAGTCGCCAGGAGAAGGGCAGCCTGGTGGTGTGTCCCCAGCCCTGACACTTGTAGCTTGTCTGGTGCAGGTGCAAACCTGCCCTTGAACAAATGACCTTTTGTTGTTTGAGACAACCTGGCCTCAAACTTGCAACTCTCCTGGCTGAGGGCTGGGATTACAGGTGTGCACCGCCACACTCGGCTTACTATCTTTTATTTCAGTGCTGGGGATCAAACCTAGGCCTTGCACATGTAGGCAAACCATTCTACCACAGAGCACCATACCCAGATGAACAAATGATTTTCTAGTGTAGGAACAGGCAGACCAGGGCTGGCAGAGTGGCTCAAGTGTGAGGCCCTGAGTTCAAACCACAGTGCCACCAAAAAGAGCAAAAGGGCAGACCAGCCCCAATGCCCACCTGGCCCCACTGGATAACCATATGGTTTTACCAGTGGTTCTGGGCCAGACTCTGGCCCTGTCCCATCATTAGCTCTACTGGGACCTGGCCTCTGCCTCTCAAGTCCCAGGAAATGCATGGCTTTGTTGGAGGCAGGTCCACCTAATGTCCTGGCTGGTCCTCCCCTGCAGTAGTTTGTACCTCACTTTCCCAGCTCTCACTCCTGTTGTTGTGGGACCTGGCACCGAGAGGCCACTAGAAGCCACAGGACCCCTCCCACTCCACCAGGTGTGTGTGGCCCAGAGAAAGATCTGAGGGTGGTGTCTTAGCCAGGGCCCCTGCAGGAGAAAGGACCCGGAAGAAATTCAGAAGCAAAGGACCAAACTTCCTATGGCTCTGGCCTTGTCCAGGTCTGGGGACCATACTTGGCCAAAGCAGGATTCAGAGCCTGGGATCCTCCTCAGAAGTTATGGGCTGGGTCCCAGGGGTGGTTGCCAGTCAGGCAGGGGAAATGGGTTGGTGGTCAGCCTTTCCATGAGTCCTGTGTCCTTTGTCCTGACAATGATCTGCTTGTGTCTGAGGTCCTGGCTTCCTAAGTAACTCTAATGGTCCCAACAACGTCAGCTACCACTTATTAAGCACCGACTGTATACTGTCATTTTTCTGTGTCCACCAAGGATTGGTTCCAGGAACCCCTGTGGATACCAAAACCTAAGGATGCCGAAATCCCTTAAGTACAGTGCTGCATAACCTACATGCTTCCTCCTGTACCTTAAATTATCTTCAGATGACTTGCAAAACCACGCGGTGTGGCTGCTTTGGAAATGGTTGCTACAGTTAATTCAGGGCAGAATGTTGGTGTCACTTTCTGAGACAGGGTCTTGCTCTGCAGCCCAGATGGCCTTGACCTTGAGCTCTTCCTACCTCAGCCTCCCGGAGCCGGGATTACGGGCGTGCACCGCCATGTCCGGTTTCTCTGAGTAGCTCTGATTTGCTGGATGGACTTCCTGACGCTGACCCCAGAGCACGGAGGACCGCCATACTTCCTCACAGACCCCAGCCACCTCACTTCCAAGACTCGCGTTCCCGTTTTTACAGGGAAAAACTGAAGCCCAGAGAGGCAAGGTCTGACACAGGTCGACCGGCCGGGCCAGTGCCTGCACCTGGCCCGAGGTGCGGTCACCCCGCTAAGGTGAGGGTGGGGCAGGGCTCAGTCTTGCCTGCAGGGGGCGCTGGTTCCGGGCGGCGCCCGCTAATGATGGCTGGGCTCGATCCCGGACACCGGTTCCTTGCTTTCGCCTGCCCTTCCCCCCACCTCCCCGTGCCTCCCTCGCTCTCTCCAGTCTCCCTGGGTGGAGACTCCCAAGTCTACCTGGCTTCCTTGATCTCCCCCACGGTCTCCCGGGTTCGGCTCCTCCTCTACGCGCTTTCGTCCCGCGCGCCACATCCGGGGCTAGCGGGGGGGCGGGGCCTCGGGCCGGAACTTCCGGCGGCGCGCGGAGGGCGCGAGCGGGCGCCCATGGCCAGGTGAGCGGGTCGGTCTCCGCTGAGCCGAGGCCTGCTGCAGGCGTTCGGTGTCCTCGTGTCCTCATCGGAAGAAGGGGTGCGGGCCCGGGAGAGCGAGGCCTGGAGAGAGGGACGGGGAGACAGGGCGGGCAGGTAGAGGACCGCAGTCCTAAGGGATGCAGGGCATGGGATGGCGTTGGCGGGGCCCCCGGACCATGAGACCTGTAGGGCATGTCCGCACAGGTCCCGCTGTTCCCCAGCCCTGGCCATTTTTCCTTTTTTTATTTATTTTATTCCTACTGTTTTTGGCGGAACTGGGGTTTGAACTAAGGACCTTGCAGTTGTGAGGCGGGTGCCCTGCTTCGCCCCATGGTGACATTTTGAATAGGCTCGTGCTGTGTCTCCCAGGACCGCCTTGATCCTCCTCTTTACGCTTCCTGTGTAGCTGCGTAGACAGGAACGCACCGCCATGCCCAGCTTTATTGGTTGAGATGGGGTCTCCAGAACGCTTGCCCTGACTAGTGATCGTCCCGATCTGCACCTCCCAAGTAGTTAAGATTAAAGACGTGGGCCACCTTGCCCGGCTATCAGTCTTGAAAAACATGGGAGACCAGGCCCTGTGCTAGAGGTCTATAGACAGGTGACCCACACAGGGACCTGTCTGCCTGGGGTTTTCTGGCAGTCTTTCAGGGTCCGAAATTCTGACCAGACGAGGAAAGAATGGCACCGCCATTAGTTTCATCAGCACCCGGAAAGAGCTGGTTGACGTGAACAAGGTGACTGTCACTGAAGTTTGAGTTTTCCTTCAGAGGAACCCTCTAGGGTACAAAAAGTACTTCCCTGCAGCAGTGTCCTACTGTCACTGTAGTCAGACTGCTGTCAAAGCGCCACAGACCAGAGCAGTTGCCTTAAACACACGCATTTGTTTCTCACAGTCAGGAGGCTGGAAGTTCAAGGTCAAGCTGTGGGGAGAGCTGGTTCCTTCTGAGGCCTCTTGTTTTTGTTTTTTTTTTTTTTAAGGTGGGACTGGGGTTTGAACTCAAGGCTTCACACTTGCAAAGCAGCCGGTCTACCTCTTGAGCCACTCCTCCAGTCCACCTTGCTCTGGTTATTTTGGAGATGGATACTGGTCAGATTGGTTTAGGGCCCACCCCAATAACTCCTCTTACCTTAATTATCCCAGTCCAACTTAATTACTCTGGGTCCAACTCCAGTCACACTGTGAGGTGCTGGGAAACATGAATTTTGGAGGCCCCCTCTCTGGCTGTGTAGTGCTGTGGAGTTCCTTCCTGGGCCTCTGTGCCCATCTTAAAGATGGGTGACTTGGACAGACGACTCTGCACAGCTGTGACCTGCCACCCTGTGCGATGTCAACCTGCCTGCTCCTTTCTCCATCAGGTTCCTGAAGCTGGTATGTGCTCCCCAGTGGGGTCAGAGGTTCCACACTGCCACATGTCACTACAAGGACAGGACTGGGGCGGAGCACCTGTGGCTGATGCGGCATTTAAAGGACCCATTTGTGAAGGCGGCAAGGGCAGAGACCTACCGCTGCCGAAGCGCCTTCAAGCTCCTGGAGGTGGACAGGCGGCACCAGCTGCTGCGGCCGGGCCTCCGTGTGCTGGACTGTGGGGCCGCACCTGGAGCCTGGAGTCAGGTGGCGGTGCAGAGAGTCAATGCCACAGGCACAGGTAGGGCCTCCATGCTGCAGCCAGGGCCTCTGGTCCCCGTGGGTCTTGGGATGCCAGCCAGCCGCCCCTCCTGGGGCCCAAAGACATCCAGCCACTTTGTGCAGGCACTTGCCTGTGTTTTGTGGTAATAGTGATAGAAACAGGACACTGAACTTTCCAAAGAGAAAAACTGGACAGGTGTCAATGAGTCGGGCACGGTGGCACACCTGTCACCCAGAGTAAGCCAGGCGTGGTGGTGTCCATCATCCCAGCTGTGCAGGTCCAGGCAAAATCTTGAGACTTTACTGAAAAGTAAAATGTGAAAAGGGGCTGGGGTGGGGCTTAAGGGTAAAGCTCCTGCCTAAGAAGGCCAAGTTCAAATCCCAGTACTGCCCGAAAAAAAAAATAAAGAAAATGAAGCTGTCTGAAGGCACACCGCCATAGCAGACTTGGAAGTGCTGCTTCGGCCTTACTGGGGCTGTTTTGTCACTTGGTGTTCATAGTGAGCCCCCTGATTTGAAGACTGATTACAGGCACCTTTAAATTCCTGCGCACACGTTAGGCGCTCAGTTGCTGTGCAGAAGCTCTCGGTCCCATGTTATATTCTGTGACCTGCTGAGTGTCTCCCTGCCCTGTGAAAATACAGCTATGCCTCCCCAACACCAAATGGTGCCCAAAAAGCAATGTGAATGTTACGGTGATCCTCCCACGCCAGAAAGGGCATGCGAGGTGCTTAGTTGACATGACCAAGTGACAGCTTGAGGTCTGTGGCACGGTGGCCCATCTTCGGCAGGAGCTGGCGGTATTAGAATGAGTGAAGCGCCTGCCACAGCACTGAGCTCTGCGCGTCCTCAGCATGTGAGTTTTAACTCTGTGCAGCCACTGTGGACTCAATGCAGACACCCAGGGTCTGCTGTGTCGGCTTCTTTTCATGACAGTGCAGCTGAAGCTGCCCTTGAAGCCTGGGGGTTTCACAGAGGCCCAGCTGGGCTGCCACCTCCAAAGCCACAGGGGAGACTTCATGGCCAGGCTTCAGGATTCTCCACTCTAGGCCAGCACAAGCACCCAGCTTTTATCTGCTTTATATTTTAGGGGTTGGGATAAGATTGTCCATATAAAATGGCTCCCTGATTAAGAAAGAGAAAGCTGGTCACACACACAATTTAAAAATATGTAATTTGCATTATGTTTTGTGTTGGAAGGAATTGGGAAAGGTGGATCACACCTGTAATCCCAGGTCCTTGGGAGGTAGAGATCAAAAGATCATGGTTCAAGGCCACTGGGGAGAAAATGAGTGAGACCCCATCTCAACAAATAAACAAGGCATTGTCGTGTGTGCCTATCATTCCAGCTGTGCAGGAGGCATAAGTAGGTAGGATCATGGAGTGAAGCCAGCCCTTGCCAAAATCTTGAGACCTTATCCAAAAAATAAACTAAAGCAAAAACAAAGGGGTGGTGGGGGGGATCAAGTGGCAGAATGCCTGCATGGCAAGTGCAAAGCCCTGAGTTCAATCCGCAGTACAGCAAAAAGAAAAAGTTCTGTTGGGGTTGGAGTTGGTGGACACGCCTATAATCCCAGTATTTGGGTCACTGAGGCAATGGGACTGGGAGTTCGAGGCCAGCCTGGGCTACGTAGAGAGACCCTCTTTTGGAAAAACAAAAGAGCTGGTCCTCCTAGTAACTGGTTTTGGTGGTGCTTGTTCCCCTGCCTGCTGTTCAGACTCAGGAAAATGGTCCAGTGTCATGAACAGAAGTGACAGAAAACAGGTCCCCTCCCAGCGTTGCTATCTGTAGGAACTTACTGAGGATGCAATGCTGCGGGTGGCAGAGAAAGGTTAGAAGTGGAACACCAGACCCAGTTGTTCTGCTGTCCTGGGCTGAAAACAGGGTTTTCACCTTTGAAAAATGAGGTTCTCAGTCTGGGTTTGAACTCGGGGCTCTGCACTTGCAAAGGAGGCGCTCTACCACTTGAGCCACACCTCCAGTCCATTTTGCTCTGGTTATTTTGGAGATAGGGTCTCATGAACCGTTTGCCTGGGCTGGGGTTGAACTGCGATCTTCCCTATCTCAGCCTTTCAAGTAGCTGGATTAGAGGTGTGAGACACTAGTGCCAGCTGAAATTCCACTTTTTATATGGACAGAAAACATGTCCCGTTCTGACCCCCAGATGCCCTCATTAAACAGACTGAACTTGGGAGTCTATGACTGTGCCCTTAACTTACCAGCCCCGACAACTACTGACAGCTGAGCCCCTCAGCGTGCTGATGCCGAGGGGCACCTGACTTGTGGGTTCTCCGAGTAGAGGTACAGAGGAGGCGGTGGTGGCTGAGAGCGTGGGAAGATTCGGGCTGTGAGTAACACGTGTTGATTCTTCCCAGATCCCCGCTCCCCTGTGGGCTTCGTGCTGGGAGTGGATCTCATGCACATTGCCCCATTGGAAGGAGCGACTTTCCTGTGCCCTGCTGATGTGACCGACCCGAGAACCCTGCAGAGAGCACTGGAACTGCTGCCTGGCGGGAAGGCAGATGTGATTCTGAGTGACATGGCACCCAATGCCACCGGCATCCGGGGCCTCGATCACGACAGGCTCATCAGCCTGTGCCTGACCCTTCTGGACGTGGCTGCAGCCATCCTGCTCCCGGGGGGCACTCTGCTTTGCAAAACCTGGGCTGGGAGTCAGAGCCGTCAGCTGCAGAGGAGGCTGGCTGAGGAGTTCCAGAGCACGAGGACCGTGAAGCCTGAGGCCAGCAGGAAGGAGTCGGCAGAGGTGTACCTCCTGGGCATGCGGTACTGCGGGAGAAGGGGCCGCGAGGACGTGGCTGCTCCGACCTGTGACAGCCGCTGCCCTGTGCTCTAGCCTGCAGATGCCAGGACCCTGTTTAACCAGAAAAGAGGCCGCAGTGCATTCAACGGCCATGAGAAGTGACGAAAAGCAGTCGTGTGTGTCGCTGTTAATCGTGTCCTTTCTGAGACGGCGTCTCCCCGTGTAGCTCAGGCTGGGCTGGAGCTCGCTGGCTTGGAAGTCCTGAGCTACCCCAGCCTCCTGAGTGCTGGGATTACAGGCATGCGCCACCCCCCCCCCAGCCTAGCTCACGATCCTTTCAGAGAAACTTAGAAACAGGTGGAGAATGAGGACCACGGGGGGCAGATGGGGCGGGCTGGGAAATGCAGCTCCCTGGGTAGTGCTTGCCCAGTGCGCGAGGCCCTGGGTTTGATCCCTAAGACTGCAAAAGAAGAAGAAAAAAAAACCCGACCCCAAACCAAAAAGCCGGAGCCGAGATGGGCACGGTCGCGTGCCTTCCGGGACGTGCCACGCGCGGGGCCGGGGGTCTCTTGCTCTGGGCACCTGCGGTCAGCTGTGCTGCTGGAAGAACAGAAGGACCCCGTTCCGTGTGGGGTCGGGAGCCGGGTGTCCCGTGGATGGGGCGGGGCGCCTCGCCCCGGGTCGCCGTGGGTCCCGCGTCCCTGGTCTGGGCGGGGGCCGCGCCGTAACTCGGGGCGCTCTGATGGGGGTGGGAGGGGGTCGACGCGCAAGCGAACGGACGCGGAAGTAACTCCGGGACCAGCCGGCGGCTTGTGCTCCGTGCTTTACGGCCGGCTCCGGGTCTCGCGAGAGCTCCGGCCCACGTCTCGCGAGAAGTGGGCGCGGGCGGAGCGAAGGGAGATCCGAGCGGCGGCGGCAAAGCGGTAGCGCGCGGTGGGCGGCGATCGTGGTCGAGGTGAGCGGCGGTTCCGGGGCGCACTGCCGCCCCCCCTGGCCTGTCCTCGTCCCCCCGAGGATGTGAGGGCCCGGGGACCAGCGCGGCCACGTGTGCGGGCAGCGGGCTCCCTGGTGCCTTGTTGAGGTGCGAACGTAGCTCCGGGTTGGTCTGGAACTCGCGATCCCCGGTGCCGACGCGTCCCGAGTGCGGGGATTACAGGTGTGCATCACCACGCCCGGCTCATTTTTTTCCTGGGTGGAACCGGGGTTGGAACTCGGGGCTTCGCCCTTGCAAAGCGCGCGCTCTCCCTCCAGTCCATTTTGCTCTTACTATTTTTTTGGAGATGGGGTCTGGAGAATATTTGCCCGGGCTGCCTTCCGACCTCGATCCTCCTGATCTCAGCCTCCCAAGTAAGCTAGGATTGCAGGCGTGAGCGCTGGCGCTCCGCTCACTCCTGCAGATTTCCGCCGCCAGCCCTTTGCCCAGGCTCAGGGACGTCCCGGGCCCTTGCGGTTCTCCAAAGCGGTGCAGCCTGACCTGGCTCCCATGGCTGGCTGTGGGATGGTCTGGTTTCCAGAAGCTGAAGCCAGTCCTGTTGGTTCTTCTGTGTCAGTGGGTCAGCAGCCCCCAGAGAAAGCTGGAGAGTGGCTCTGGCCGACCGTGGGGAATGGTGGGTCGGACTTGGAGGACTGAGCTCGGGGACCCCACCTCTCAGGCCAGGGTCTGCCCTTCAGTGCCACCCATCTTTACTTCCTGGCCTATGAGAAGGTTGCATGACACGGTTACTGTCACGTGGGAAATTCAGAGGCAAGCTAGGATTCTGCTAGGTTTTTTTTTCTTTGCATTATATTTACCTATTTAGGTGATGCGGGGTTTGAACTCAGGGCCTCAAGCTTGCTAGGCAGGCACTGTACAACTTGAGCCACTCCTCCACCCCTAATTTTTTTTTTTTTTTCTGCTTTTGGAGCAGGGTCTGCGTAGCCCCTGCTGACCTTGGACAGCCATCTTCCTGCTCCAGTGCTGAGATTACAGGCTGCACTGCCATGCCTGGCTCATTTTTTAAAAAAGGGGTTTGCAGGTGTGTTTTCAATCCCACACTTAGGGAAATCAACCTGGGCTGCCTCTGTGTAAGGCAGAGGCAGTGCCGATGTGTGGGAATTCATGCTTCTTGGCTCCACGTGTACCCGAGATGCTCCACACCTGGTGGGTGGCTGTGGCCTGTGTGGGATGGGCGCTGGGGATGCAAATCTGGCTGCGATGCCTTCGCACGCAGGCTTGTGGAGCACACGCCCCCTCACCCAGGCAGACCCGAGTTCTGATCTCCTGTACCTTTGAGGAGTCTCAGTCTGTCATCTGTAAATCTGTGTCAGCACACAGTCCTCACCGGTGTGTGGAGTCTGAGCTGGCGTGTGTAATGCACAAGCGGACTGCTGGTCAAACCCGCGGGAAGTCACACCGTCTGCCATCGGACGGCGTGCTGCGTGTGCACAGCACCTTTGCAGCGTGGGTTCTCACAAGTGTTTCGTGGACAAGGAAGCTGAGGCTCAACAAGCTCAGGCGCTCAGGAGGCAGTGGCAGGAGGACTGTGAGTTTGAGGCCCAAGCCAAACTTTTGAGACCCTATCAGAAGCCAAAACAAAAGGGCCAGGGGTTTAGTGCAGGTGGCAGAGCACTTGCTTAGCACGTGCGAGGACCTGGGCTCAATCCCAGCACCGGGGGTTTGGAAGTGGTGGAGTCTAGCAGCTGACTAAGTGGGATCTCTCTCTTTCTCTCTCTTTCTCTCTCTGTCTCTGTGGGAGTGGGAGCACTGCTGACATCACTGACCCTGTGTGGTTACAAGTGGCATTGCTGTGGCCTCCACCACCCTTATCCTGCTGTGGTGTGCTTTGGTTCTGACTCCCAAGGTGCGTTTTGTTTTTTGGTGGTGCTGGGGTTTGAACTCAGTCTCATGCTTGCTAGCCAGGTGCTCTTACACTTGAGTTCCTCTGTTAGTCCTTCTCCTTTTTTTTGTGATAGCGTCTCATGATCTATTTGCCTGGGGCTGACTTTGAACCATGGTCCTTCTGATCTCTGTGTCCTGAGTAGCTGGGATTACAGGCGTGAGCCACCACACCTGGCTCCAAGGTGTGGTTTGTGAGCACCCCGGAGGGCTGTGCCTCAGGGCTGGGTCTGTTCCTGGTGTGCAGGCCAGCCCTGGAGTGTGGCTTGGTGGCAGGTTTTTATGCCTCATTTCCTGTCTGGGAAATTGGCAGTGCTGGCTCTTGGTTTGATCTGGAGAACACGGTTGTGGGCACTGAGGGCATTAGGGGAGTGGGCTCTGCAGTGGCACTCGGTACGGCTGGCTCTGACCCTGCCTTTGTCTCCCGGAAGGAAGGCAGCCATGGAGGACCTGGGGGAGAACACCACCGTCTTGTCCACGCTGAGGTCTCTGAACAACTTCATTTCTCAGCGCGTGGAGGGAGGATCCGGCCTGGACGTGTCCACGTGTGCGCCGGGTTCCCTGCAGAAGCAGTACCAGCAGAGTATGCAGGTGAGGGCCTGCGGGCTGGGGGCTCGGGGCTACACCTGGGCTCAGGTGAGCAGGGTGTGCTGGGGTGGGATCTCTGGGGAAAGACTTGTAGGCTCGGGCTAGGGCCTGTTTGAGTCCTACACGGTTAGGCAGGACCTCGGTAGCCTCACCTGCAGGACTCACCCTGCGCATTTGTCACCGGGGGCTTCTCTGGAGGCCAGGACCTGCCCTCTGACATCCTTACTGAAGGCTGCCTGTGAGTCCCCAGAGGGTGTGGGCTCACACCACGCTCGCAGTAATGCACTCACCGACGCTGACGGTAGGGTCAGAAAGCCAGTTTATTCATGTAATTGGGGACAAATCCCAAGCTGCCTGGGTGCAGGAGTACCAGAATTGTCCAGCCAGCATTCTTTTGCCTTGAGGGTGTGACACAGGAAGGCTGGGACTGGGTACTGTACCATCTGCTCTGCAGAGGGCCAGTGTGGCCCGGGGAAGGGGGTGGGATTTTGACTACAGAAGCTCACTCTGCTTTTAGTCCCATTTCACTCCACCCCAAGTCCTTTCGGATGCTCACTGTGGACGCAGTTGCAAAAGAGTCGGATCTCACCAAGGGCTCGGTGCTGAAAGGTCGTGGGCTCTGTCCCAGTTGGGGGTGGGGTGCCTGGGCCGAAGGGTGGCATCTGAGCTTTGTGGCACCAGACTTCTCCCCTGGGGTCTCTGCTTGTGTCTTCCTTTCCTGTCCTCCCTCCGTGTGCCCTGGTGCCGTTGGTATCCTGAGTCAGCTGAGCCCGGGGCTTCCTAGGCTCAGAGTTCTGGTGAGGCCCCTGTCCACTTGGCAAGACGGTGGTGTGCTGCTTCCTGAGTGATTGAATGATGGTTTCACACTGCCCTGTCTTGGCTGGGACTATCCTTTGTTCTGAGGTTAGGTCTCTTGTGTTGTGTTTTGCTGGTGGAAACACTTTTAGGAGGCTGGAGGTGTGACTCAAGCAGTATAGCACCTGCCTAGCAAGCTTGAAGCCCTGAGTTCAAGCCCCAGCACTGTCAAAACAACAAACGCCACAGAGGAGGTGACCACTGCTGAAATAAGAAGCTGGAAACTTTGAGTTTAAAAATTCTTAAATGGGTGCAAATTTCAGGGGACCTGTGACCTCAGTTAAACCATGCTATTCTGAACCCGAATTGGACCATGGAGGTCCCAGCTGCTCACTGTCAAGGGCTTCCTGGGGTGGGATCAGTGACGGAGGGCTGTAGCAGGGTGAGGTGGCTAGTCATGACCGCACTCTGGAGCCTGACCTTGGTCGTGACCTTCCTGGTTGCCAGTGGTGATTCTTTCTCTTCCCTAGTGGCAGGTGAGGGACTCGTGGACAAGGCTGGTCGGGGAACCTGGAGGTGCAGGTGACCTGCCAGGCCTTTTGATGCCTTTGCTTTAGCAGGAGGGAGTGCTATATGCCACACCTTGTCAGCTTAGGTTTTCTTTTTTTGGCGGCACTGGGGCTTGAACTCAGGGCCTGCACCTTGAGCCACTCCACCAGCCCTTTTTCTGAAGGGTTTTTTTTCGAGATAGGATCTCACAAACTGTTTGCCCAGGCTGGCTTCAAACTGCAGTCCTCCTGACCTCTGCCTCCTGAGTAGCTGAGATTACAGGCATGAGCCACCGGCACCCGGCTTAGTGTTTGTGTAAGCATGAAGAAAAGCCTCAAATTACTCTTTGGAGGACAGTTTGTGTCCTGGGAAGGTGAAGATGGGTCTGGTGTGTCTGCGACCCCATTTCCCCGAGTGGTGGGACCCACGCTTCTCTGCAGAGGTTCTGACTTGCTGAAGTAGAAGTAAGACTCAGAAGGCTAGCAAGTGGGAAGTGAAGACCCAGGTATCAGCAGGTGTAGGGGACATGAGACAGGAAGAAAGAAAGAGCCCAGGTAGGGGGCGGGGGCCTTGGCTTGGCACTGTCGTGGGTCTGGGTGCTTCTGTGTTGGACCTGTGCACTGTGGGATGCTTAGGAGCAGCCCTGGCTTCTCTGTACCAGGTGTCTGTGGCAGACTCTTTCTACTGCTCCTTTGTGGCAGTCAGAAGTGTCTCTAGACAGTGCCAATGTCCCCTAGCGACAAGATCTCCCCTGGGGTGGGGGAAAAGCAGCAGTCCAGCCCAGTGGGTTTCAGAGTTTAAAAGATGGTTCTGTACAAGGTTCTGATTAAGCAATTCTGGGGTGCAGCCTGAGATTATGTGTGCCACTTACCCAGAGGATGCTGTGCTGAGGGGTGGCTACATGACATTAATGACTCTGTGACACTGGTGCATCCTCCAGTCACCTGATTTACCTACACTCTGACAGGTCAACTTCTGACGTGGCCACCATCTGGACCCCTGGAGGACACTGTCCGGTGCTGCCTCCTGACTGTGCAAATGCTTAACTGCTGTCACGGGAGGTTTTGCACATAGGATTAAGGTCTCCAGTCAGTTGACCCTAAGAAAGGAAGATTTCCTGGGTGGGACTGAGCCAGTCATGGGAGCCCTTTAAAGAGTCAGGGTCCAGTTGGGTGTGGCAGTGAACACCTGTAATCCCAACTGCTCAGAAGGCCCCAAGGCCATCCAGGGCTACATGTGAGAACAGGTCTCAAAAACAAGGGGTAAGGGAGAGAGCTGGGGCAGAGGTCAGTGGTAGATGATCTGCCTAGAATACAGATCAATCTGGGTTCAATCCTCAGTGCTGCCAGAAAAAAAAGAAAGTGTGGGTGCAGACATCTGAGATGAAGGTCAGACTCATAGCAGCAGAGGCAGCCGAACGTAAGCATAGGGACGCTGGCAGGTTCTGAGAACCCAGGCAGCCCAGGTTGACAGCCAGCCGGGCAATGGCCTTAGCCCTCCACCCGTGGGCCTCACAGAGGGTCCTGAGCTCCAGATAACAGTCTCGGCTGACCTGACTTCAGCCTCAGAGACCCTGACCAGAGAACCCAGTGGCCTGCGCTGGACTTCTGACCCTGGAACTGGCAGCTTGTAAACAGGTGGTGCTTTTAGCTGCTAGGTTTGTGGTCGTTACCCGGCTGTGGGAAATGAGAAGCCCTCTTTCATGAACGCTCCCTCTTTCGTGAAGCATCATCTTCCTCTTGTCCCGTTAACCTTCCCTTTGCTTGCTGACCCCCAGGCTGCAGACTGGCACCCAGATGCTCAGGGACGTGCGTGTTGAGCCACTGGCTTGCTGGGGTGGCCACCAAAGCTCTGTTTGCCTCTTCCCTCTCTCTCTCTCAGCTGGAGGAACGAGCAGAGCAGATCCGCTCTAAGTCCTATGTCATCCGGATGGAGCGGGAGAAGATGCAGATGGAGCTGAGCCACAAGCGAGCTCGCGTGGAGCTGGAGAAGGCCGCCAGCACCAGTGCCAGGAGTTATGAGGTGGGCACAGTGGGCCGGGCTGTGTGCAGCACCTCCCAGGCTGGAAGGAATCAGGATCCAGCCTGCAGGTTGTCCAGCTGCTCTGTGTCGGGGTTGATCGCCAGGGTGTCCTCTGAGGCCACCCGACAGTGTTGGAGGAGGTGGCTGGAAGTAGGGTCAGCCACACAGGGGGCTCCTCGCTGTGCGGACGTTCAGTGAGGGCACCGTGCCAGCAGCATGGCCTCTGCTCGGCCTTTTGGCCTGCTCTTCCCTCTTGAGACTCAGAATGCAGATTGGGCAGAAGTACCCACAGGAAGTCACTGGGTTGCAGGAGGGTCTCTGGGATGGTCGCAGGGTCTCAGTATTTACCTCTGGCTCGGGACAGCTGGGAAAGCCCCGCCTTGTGACTGTGGTTGAGGCTCGGCATGAGAACCTCTGCCAGGGTTTTTGGTAGGCATGATCGGTTGTGGAGTTTCTGCTAAGCTTCGGGCAGAGGGTGGGAGCAGAATGTGTCTCTGGCCTCTGGGCCGTGTTGTGTGTGTCACACATGTTCCTAGGCTGCCTGGGCGTGGGGCTGGTGGGCTTACTGGAGCTTGGAATGAAGGTTCCTGGCCATGGAGTGTAGTCTGGGCTTGGTGAGCCAAGACTTCGCAGTGCCTTGCGTTAGGGCGGGCAGGTTGCACGAGCCCTCACACTGGAGGAAGTGCCTTGCTGATGGCGTGGCGCTGGTGCCTGGACAGCACAAAGGGCTCTGGAGGGACTGGAGTTTCGTGGGCAGTGTCCCTCTTGGGCAGGGCCTGCCCATCTGGCCTGGGTCTCCGTGTCAAGGGCGGGAGGTGGCCTCCTGGGTGCTCAGAACACTTGAATGGTGAGGGGTCATGCCAGAGTCTGGGAAAGTCCTTCCTTGGGAAGACCAAGGGTGGCAGGGTGGCTGAGGGTGGCTCTGCAGAACTCCGTCTGCCAACAGGTATGCCAAGTGGGGCCCAGGACATTCGGTGGTGAGCCGGTAGGACAGGGAGGTGGTCTTCCCACCTGGAAGTACGAGCTACGTGACAAGATCTAGGCCCTGCCTTCTGTGCTGGGACTGGCAGTAACAGTGGAGCTGGCGATCTGGCTGTGACAGTGCTGAAGGTCCCCCTCTCTCCCTTCCTCCTTTCCTGTGCCTGGAGCCTGGTGTTGCTCAGTGTGCCCTCTACCGCGGTCGTACACTCGGCTCAGTGCAGCATGCTTGTGTCTCACGCTTGCTCACCCAGGGTTCCCTGCCTGTTTTGGGGCTGCACTTGCAGTCTCTGTCCCCAAGTCCCTTCGAGGCCTAGGTCAGCCTTCCCTGTGGGGGCTGCAGCCTCATCTGTGCTTTGATCAAGTAAGCCTTCCTCCTGGAGAAGGGTGGCATGACCCCTTACTTGGAGACCTGCACAAGTTTTGGGTGGCTCTAGGGGGAGCGTGGGCAGGCAGCTGCCGCTGCAGGCGGGGAGAGTCCACGAGGATCCATCGCCTGCTCTGTGTTCCTTCTCTGGCTGGCAGAAGCCATTGGGTCCCTGTGGATCGTGGAGTCAGGAGGGCTGACGCTAGGTCCTAGTTCTGTCCTGTCCTGAGGTTAATGACAGGTGGCTGCTGTGAGGTCAGTGTGATGGACCCCTGTGGCAGATCTGGGCCCAGAGTGGCTGATTCTGACTGCAGGCCAGCGCCCTGCCCCTGCCTTGCTGCTGTCGTTGGTTGTGAGGGTGGGGACACTGCCTCACTTAATGATGGCCCGGGTGCTCAGGTAAGACCTGTGGGAGCTGCAGAAGCTCTGCTTCCTCCCAGCGTCGGCTCTGAGGTTTAGGTTTTCCATGCTCCGTGTCCTCCCTGCACAGGCAGTGGCTGTGAGCAGATGTGGGGGTCCATGCTGGGTACCCCGGGAGCTGTCGTGCTGGTACAGCAGGAGCAGTGGCATTGAGGACACAGGGCTTGTCCTGGGTCTGTCCTGTTCACTCTCCTGTAAGCCCTAGTGGCCTGGGGTGTCCCTGCCCTGACACCCCTTGGTCACGTTCTTTCCACAGCGTGAGGTTGACCGCAACCAGGAGCTCCTGGCGCGCATCCGGCAGCTTCAGGAACGGGAGACTGAGGCGGAGGAGAAGATGCAGGAGCAACTGGAGCGCCACAGGCTGTGCAAGCAGAGCCTGGATGCCGCCAGCCTGCAGCTGCGGGAGCAGGAGGACGGCCTGGCTGCGGCCAGCGAGGTGAGTGCAGCCTCTGCTGGCCCTGGGACGGCCTCTCTCCCTCCCTCCCTCCCTCCCTTCCCGTGCCGGAGCCTGGAACGCTCAGCCTTCACATCTTTCGGTGAAGGAGACTAAGCGCACTCCCAACTCTGCCCCTCGCGCCTGCACCTGCGGCTCCGCTCGGCTGTGATCCTGGTGAAAGCGCTAGTTGTCCGTTCTGTGGGTTTCAGGGAATAAGCTGAGCAGTTTTTTGATCTTCAAACTGAACTTGAGTGCTTGGCTGATCGTCTTTGTCATTTTCAAGTGTTTGGTTCTTTTTCTGCATTCACCCTGTACCTCTGTGGGAGGTAGCTTCGTGTGTGTGGCCTGTTTGCTTCTGTGACACTGTAGGGTCTTGGGGACCCTAGGAGTGGGGTGATGGCCCAGCACAGTTCCCTGGCTGCTGCTGCCAGTGCTGGGTTGTGCTGACCCATTGTGGGGTGTCTGGTATCACCGTAGCCTTGCCTGTCACAGGTGGTTACCCCCTGGAAGTGCTTTTTTCTTTGTGCCAGACGTGCGTAGGTGCCTCTGGGTTTGCATTCCTTTGATTTCCAGCAAGTTCTGGCATCAGAGGATATGCCTTTGAGCCAGGGCCATGTGAACGGCAGTGTGCTTTGGAGGCAGCTGGTGGGAACGGGGCTCCCCCGACCTTCCTGCCCTCCTCCGTGGTGTTGAGGATTGCAGGTGTGCAGAAGACAGATGAGGGCGCTGGGGACGGGCTGCGTGGTGTCATTGGTATTCTGGCCTCACAACCTTCTCTCCTTGATAGACTTGGAGTGTGCTGCAGGTTACTTTTGCCTCCGTGGTGCTGGGAGCAGTTAGGGTTGTTCTGCATCTGTCTTCTGAAGCCAGCACTGGCAGGAGAGGAGGCGTGACTGGCTTCCAGCAAAGCCAGCCTGGTACCCGGTCCCCAGCCTTGACTTCTGGGCGGTGTCACTGCTCTGTGGTGACACCCTCAGCAAAGAGTAAAAGAGGTGGTGCTGATGGTGACACAGCAGAGGTTAAATGACCTCTCCTCAGGGAAGCCCTCCCGGTCACTCAGCCCACGACTGTTCTCCTTTCTCCTGCTCTGAAGCTCTCTCACTCATGTTAGCTTGCTGTGGTCCTGTGCCCTTTGATACCATCCTCTTCAAGTGGGCTGTCTCTGGCATAGCACCAGTGTGTTACCGAGGCCAGTGTCACCCCTGAAAGGACAGGTCCTTGTGGGATCTGTTTTAACACCTCTGATCTCTGAGTGCTAGGTTTATGCCAGCTGTTGTGATACAACCGTGCAGGTTGCTGGAGCATGGGCACCCACGTCAGCTGCCCCGAGGGCATGGAGTGACAGTGCTCCTGTACTTCAGGGGACAGTCAGGGGCAGAGAGATAAGTGCTGTGGTCTCCTTGCAGAGGGTGTGAGGCGGGGCTGCCCAGCGAGCGTCGCCTCTGTGGTGAGGTTGCTGGGCCCACTGTCCGCCTTGTGCTCCAGTGTAAGAGTTCTGTGCCCAATGTCAGGCTCAGGTCCGTGTGCAAATGCACTTTGTGCTGGCCATTCCGTTGCCTTAGCCAGCGTGCTTTTTCCCCTCCTGCTGCAGGAGAAGCTCCCTGAGTGGTGCTGCCGGAGCGAGGGGTGGTAGCCTTGTTTCCAGTGAATGTTCTGTGCTTTCGGGTGGACTCTGTCCTGGAGGCTGCAGGCTGGGCCTCCACTCCACCTTCTGAGTATCTCCACCTCCCCAGCGGTTCTGGCCCAGCTCCCTGGCTTGGGACGGCCGTGCTCTTTCAGTTCCATGTCCTGGTGACTTTCCTGTTCTGAGGACAGCCCGTCTCCCATTTTCAGTTTCTTGGCTGGGTCCTTGCACCCTGGATTACGTCCTTATGAACTGTTGGAATGGTGGCATGGAATGGTTAGGAAGGGAGCTCGAGGCAGAGGGCGTGATGGTGAGAGCTAGGGTGTGTAGGGAAGACTGAGGTGGGCACCTGGTGGGCAGGGCTGCTGGCTGCGTGGTACTGGGCTTGGAGGCCTCCAGGCACCAGGCCTCAGGTCCTGGCTAGAGGCGGCTTTGCTCCAGAGCTCCTCAGTGAAGCCAGAATTCCTGAGATCTAGATGTACCCCACGCTTCCTGTCGGCTCATGGGGATACAAGGCCGTGCACGGGCTGTGATGCTCTCGGGGCAATCGGTCTTGTCTACCTGGCTTCAGCTCTCTGGGAGAGGGGACTCTGTCTCTACCCCTGGGTAGCAGATGGGTCCTTCCTGTCCCATCTGCCTCCCTGTGGATGCTGCCCCGTGTCCATGTGCAGACTGGGCTTCAGTGGGCAGCCTGGGCTTTCTTTGCCTTCAGACCATCAGTGCGTTAAAGGGGCGAGTCTCAGAGCTGCGGTGGAGCGTGCTGGACCAGGAGGTGCAGGTGAAGCGCCTCGAGTCTGAGAAGCAGGAGCTGCAGGAGCAGCTGGACCTGCAGCACAGGTGAGGGGCCTGCCAGGCCTTCCGACTCTGTCCTCATCCACAGGCTTCAGAAAGGACCTGCAAGGAGTGGGTGACTTCCAAAACCAGGACAGTGAGCACTCCTGGGCCAGGATGGGGGGGGCGGCATGCTGTCTTGGAGTAGGCTTCCAGGAAGGGTTAAGCTGTGCTAGGTGATATCTCCTGGGTGGGGGTGGCCATGGCTGGGCAAAACATTCCAGGTGCAGAGGACATGGCGGACCAGGATGGATGTGTGGTTCCTGGTGGGCAGTGGTCTGGAAGCTTTGGATTCTCCCTGCATGACTGGCCCTCTCCCTGAGCTGGTGTTGTCTGCGGAGCGTTTCGCTCCTTGGGGAAGACGGGTGGGCAGGCTTGAGTGGGCCCTGCTGTCTGCCTTGCATGGCGGGTACAGGTGGCACGGCTCACCCACTGCCCCATCCAAGTGAGGAGGCTTAGGCCTCAGAGCTGCCTTGGGCTGGTCCAGGATTCGGGGTTCTCCTGCAGTAGGCGGATGTGGTCCTTCCTGGGGGCTCAGGCTGAGGGGTGTGGTGGGCTGGCACGTGATGTGCTCCTCTTTGAACAGAAAATGCCAAGAAGCGAATCAGAAGATCCAGGAGCTGCAGGCTGGCCAAGAAGCAAGAGCAGACCAGGAGCAGAAGGTTAAGGTGGGTGCCCACGGCAGCCTGCGCGTGTCCTGCACCCTGCAGGCCTTTCTGAGCTGGGGCACGTGCAGACATGGGCACGTGCAGGGAGGCCATGGCGATGGCTCTGGGAAGCTTGCATCCTGTTGATGGGGACCCACTGGAGACCCGAGGGGAAAAGTGGACACTGGGGACAATACATGGAGGTTCAGAGAGCCTTGACACCTTGCCATGGTCCGTGGCCAGAGCAGCACTGACTGGATCGTAGCTGGGCCTATCTGACATGTATTCAGGTCATGCCGCTTTGCTACAGAGGGTGCTGCTTCAGAGAGGGTGCTCGAGGTCCCTCCTGTGGCCTCCCGTTGACTTTGGAGTGACAACCAGACCATGTGCAGGCCTGTGCCAGCTGGCTCCCCACCGTCCCACTGTGTCCACTGGCCCTACGGGCTTCTTTCCCGCCCTCCTTGGCTTCCTGCTTATCCGGCACCCCGCCCCTTTGCCCTGTCTGTCGCCATTGTCCTGGCCCTTGTCCTTTGGCCACCTTTCAGTATTTCCTTGTATATACAGCCTTATTGGTCCTCCGTGGCACTGTATCCCCTCACTCGACCTGGTACCTCAACAGAACTGCCTCCATGGGGCTGTTTGATTGACTGACTGTCCAATGGCTTGTCACGAGGTGCCAGTGTACGGCTGTGAGTCCCAGAGGGACAGACACAGTAAAGAAAAGTCTATCCTGTCAGTGGGAACAGACTTGGTTGCTGCAGCCACAGGCTTCATGTTTTAAGAGTTGTCTTCTTGGAGTGTGTTTGGGCCAGCTGTGCCTGCCTGCTGCAGGCTCCTGCTCTGGGGAACTGAGGACTGGACTTTGCTTGGATGGCCACAGGACGGTTGTGTGGGCACTGGCTCTCAGTGCACTGTGGGCAGGGTGCCTTAGGGGTGGGTGGTGAGGGTGTCGCCCACAGGGACAGCTGGTGCAGCCAGGGAAGGCTTTCTGGAGGAGAGCCTGGGGTGGAGCCTGAACTTGGAGGTCGCCACAGTCCTGGGGCAAGTTAACACAAGACCTTTGTGGCCCCTGTGGCTTTTGTACTTATTTTTATTTTTTCAGTGGCACTGGGGTTTGAACTCAGGGCTTCATTTTGCTAGGCAGGTGCTCTTCAACTGGAGCCACACCTGTAGCCCACTTTTTTTTTTAAACGTTAAATCGTTTGCTTCATTGTTTGTTCTGGAAAACTTTTGATGTTCGGACCGATGATCTGAAGCAGCAGTGGGTGACGCTGGTGCCTCAGCCCAGATCACGTCAGTGTCACTCCGTACTCTGGTTGCCCTCACTTCTTGTGTCAGGTAACTGCGTCCCCCACGCTCCCTGCTGCCTGCGTTGTGGTTTCGGCACTTTCAGCCCATGGTTGGCGGCTCCATTGCTTGGGGCCTCAGGCAAGGTGCCATATCAGATGCAGTGAGGCAGGAGCTTGGTGGAGCAGCACCGCTCACCTCATGGCAGCCAGAAGCAGAGAGAGAGAGAGAGAGAGAGAAAGAGAGAGAGAGAGAGAGAGAGAGAGAGAGAGAGAGAGAGAGTGTGTGTGAGAGTCTAGGCTTTGGTTTTTAGAGCAGTTTAGGTTCACAGCAAAGTGGAATGAAGGCCCACTGAGTTTTAGAAGCCACTAAAACCGTCTCTGCCCCATGGCCTCCCCGCTCGCAGAATCCCCTGTGGGGGATGTGTGCTGCTGTGGATGAGCTTGCACTGCCGCAGCGCTGTCCCCACACACTGCATCTGTAACAGTTCTCACCATTGTACTGTCACACAGTGGTTTTGCCACCCTAAAATCCTGTGTGCCACCTTAACGTCGCTCCGTCCTCCCCTTGCCCTGGCCATCATGGTCTGTCACCTCCCTGTTTCTGATGCCCGCACCTGAAGCTCCTGGCATGGGCCTTTTTGGACTGGCTTGTCCCCTTAGCAGAGCTGTTTCCTGTCCCCTGGTGCTCAGTCTCCTTATCTGTCCTCTCTGCCCGCCTCTGGCAGGACCTGGAGCAGAAGCTGTGCCTGCAGGAGCAGGACGCCGCTGTCATCAGGAACATGAAGTCGGAGCTGCTGCGTCTGCCGAGGATGGAGCGGGAGCTGAAGCGGCTGCGGGAGGAGAACGCGCACCTGCGGTGAGCAGTGTCTCTTCCGCACGCCTGGCCCCTGGGTCCGTCCCCAGTGCCTGTGGCTGTTGGGCTGACAGTTTTTGGCTCTGCAGGGAGATGAAGGAGACCAATGGGCTCCTCACGGAGGAGCTGGAGGGGCTGCAGAGGAAGCTGGGCCGCCAGGAGAAGCTGCAGGGAGCTCTGGTAGACCTGGAACTGGAGAAAGAGGTGAGCCCAGGTGTGGGCTGTACCTGCGGGACTGCCCTCTGCCCTGTGCACAGGACCTTGGCCACCTCCATCACCTGAATGTGGTGTGACGTGCAGAATACTGACCCCCCAAGGAGGGTCACCTCCTAGTCTCAGGACCTGTGAATGTGTCACCGCACATTCACACGTGGCAAGGGGTCGAGCTTGCCTGTCAGCTGGCAAGCTCCGCCCCGGGAGGATTCTGTGTGGGTCGTGTGGTCTCAGGGAGGTGGGGAGGCCACTGCTGGCTGAGGGATGGAGGAAGGGTCCCTGAGTCAAACACGTGTGCGCCTCTAGCTGCTAGAAGCAGGACATGGGTTCTCCCTGAAGCTTCCGGAAGGAGCACACCTCTGTTGGTACTTTGTATGGATTGAAAGACTGGATTTGTGTTGAAGCCCCTGAATCCGTGGTTGGCTCAGAGTCGGGGAGGAATTGCTTTGTGGCGTCTGAGGAGGGTTGTGCCTGTGGTGGAGCCCGAGCTGGGCTTTTCCCTGTGTCTGCTGCATGAACGTGGTTGTGCTGTGTGCGCAGGTGCCAGTGTTGGTGGCATTGGAAAGTCACCTGTGGGCACAGGAGGAAACTCTGGTCAGAGGAACTCCTTTTACTCAGTGAGTTCGTGCGGCACTGAGTTTTTCAGCACTAGGTCTGCTAACTCCTGCCCAGGGTCTTTTTGTCCTTCACACTGCTTCCTGTGGTCACTTTGTCATTGAGCGTGCCCAGCACACACCAGGTCATTTTTCAGTCCTGTCCCCGTCTGGAGGCATGCACACATCAGTCCACCCCTCGGCCCTGTCAGCTGCCCTGTCTTTCTGGCCACTTCTGAGCTGTTCTCCTTTGGATGGAGTGGAGTTTTTGTCCTTTCCAGAGGTCCAGGACAACTGAAGACCTGTGGGGGCTGCAGAACCCTCTGACTAGTTGACATGGTGGCATGTCAACCCATGTCATGTCAACCGTGCTGTCCCCAGAATCTTGTCTCAGGGGCAGGCTTCTGTGGGAGGTGGCCTGGAAAGTGGGCTCCCACACAGGTGCACCCGTCTTGTTCTTTGGTTGTATTGTGTGTGTTTTTCTAATTGTTTTAAAAATATCTGGGGCTCTCAAGTCACACTGACTGGTTTGAAGTCCTGCATGGATTCTTGCCTGGCCGTGTGACCCTGGTGTCCAGTCCCGTACCTTGTCTGCCTATTCATCTGCACAGTGTGACCTGGTGACAGCACCTGCCTCATGCACACTGCTCAGACCAGGGTGTGGTGCGCAATGCTGTTCAGCAGCGACCTTGTGAGTTACCAGCCACAGCCCTGCTGGCCCACAGAGAGCTCTGGACGCCTGAGAACTGAGGTGGCAGCGCTGGCGGGCAGCTGCTGAGTGACGGGAGGCACGGGCGATGCAGGTGGCCCTGCTCTCCGCTGCATTTCCACAAGGGCAGTGAGACTTGGCTCTCTGGGGTGGGGACTAGCATGGAGCAGGCATGTTGGCAGTGCTGCCTCACCCTTCCTAGCCTCCCTGGGACTGAATCCATCTGTCTAGGGCTTGGTATCCTGAGAGGCACCTGGAAGATGGGGAGAGAGGAGCCTTGGGGCTCCTGTGCACCCTGGTCTCCTGCAGGCCCAGCTCGTTCTCACGTTCCTGGCAATCTGTGCAATTTGCACTTGAACCTGTGGGGCTGGGAAGGAGTGAGGCTGAAGGAGTCAGCAGCTAGGATACCCCGAATGCATTCCTGTGGGTGACCTCAGATGGGCCAGCGGTCTCAGCATCGCCGTCACTGTCAGCGGTTTGGCAGGTGGTGATGGGGACATGGTTGCAATTGTCTTTTCAGAGGCTGCTGGCGAAGCTGCAGAGCTGGGAGAGGCTGGACCAGACCATGGGCTTGAACCTCAGGTAGGTGGCTGCCCTGCCCTCTCCAGCAGGCTTCTTGTGTGCGAGGGAGATGGCGCTGCGTGACTCGTGCAGAGGGCGCGCGTCCCTCTGCCCTGCACTCTCAGGACTCTGCTTCTGGGGACAGTCATTCCTTTCAGGTTCAGTAGCCACTGGGGAAGAGCTGAGATGAAGGGTGAAAAGGCCAATCATGGTGGATGTTACTTGTCCCATTCAGACCCCTGAAGTGGCCTCGGTGGCTGATCTGTGCAAGGTCATTGCCAGCGGGTGGGTGGAGGGTACAGAACGGGCCGCACACAGCGCTGCTGTGTGGTCATCCCATCCACCCGCTGTCCCGTCCTGCTGGGACCGCTGCTCATCTCCATCAGGGCTCAGCTGTCCCTGCCCTTCAGCCGCTGTGACTGCTGAGACCGCCCTGCAGACTGAGTGTGTCCCCACCCCGGTGTAGCTGTGTCCTTTCGCGGTTGTCCTGTGCACTCTAGCGTCAGGGAGGCAGGGGACAGCTCCTTCTGGCTGAGCCAATGGAGCCTGGGTAGAGGCCTGTGCAACTCAGGCAGCCTTCTGTTCAGTTTGCTCAGGATTTTAGACTTCCAGCTTCCTGGTTCTCTTTCCTGCTGCTCTGGGAAGCAAGGCCAGGTCTGCGACTCTCTTACCAGACTGAGCTGAGCTGTAATTACAGCGTTGACCGCTGGCTCTGAAATCCGCTGCTTTCTGATCACAGTACTGGTTTCTCTTCTCTGTCTCTTTTTGCTTTGCTAAGTCACAGGAGAGAGACTGGGCTGCTGTTGCCCCTTGATCTTCACTTGCAGAGCCCAGCTCGCAGAGGCAGGCCCAGTGGCTGATGCCGTGTTCCTATGTTCTCCGGGCTTGTTAACTACCCGCAAGGGTCCCTACTACTCCCTACTACTCCTGGGACCGCCCCAGTCAGACAGGGAGCCTCTGTGACTTATTTCCTGTGAGGAGGATCAGAGCTCCTTGTGTCTCATCACACCAGCCCTGTTGAGTCGCTGGAGAACTCACGTGCCACCTGTCTGCCACACAGCCCTTTTGTCAGTCAGACGCGTGGAGTGACTGTTCTGACCAGAGCAGCTCGGGTTTCCTAGGCCAGGTTGGAGTGTCTGTCTGCCCCTTCAGCCCCCCAGAACGATTTCCACACCTGAGGGCGCTGTTGTGAGCACAGCATAGCTGGTGCTCAGGTAACCGTGCGCGCGCTGTACTTCCCTGGTCCAAGGCCTGGGTTGGGCTGCCCTGTGTCCTGTCAGCCTAGGGCCGGGCAGGTGGAGGAGCAGGTGCATGTGGTGCCCCGTGTCCTCATTGAGCAAAGTGGATGCGACCCCCCCCCCCAAGGGGCAAGGTCTTGTCTGTCCTTAGGAAGGGCTTCATGGGAGGCCAGGGTGCTGGTCTCAGGTGGCTTGAGGATAGGTGGCCCTGTCCGTGCTCTGCTGAGGTGCCCTGGGCAGGACAGGTTTTGTGTCTCGTGCCTCACCTGTCGTGCCTGTGCCTCCCTGTGCTGCATGGGTTCCTGGTGCGTTGGAGGCCTCAGTGAGCCTGCTGCCTTGCCCTGTGCCTCAGGCAGATGTCCAGACAGTGGCTCCTCAGGCCTTGACCTCAGGTGACTTGTGCTCCACTCCCATGGTTACACTTGTTGCATAACGTGTGGGGTGCCCCTCAGGGTCACCCGAGTTTGAGGCTGTGGGTGAAACTCAGTGGTAGAGCACGTGCTTACCACGAGGGAGGCCCTGGGTTCAATCCCCAGCACCAAGAAGAAGGCAAAGGTCTACTTGAAGCCAGGTGTGGTGGTGGCCCTGCACTCCCAGCTGCTCGGGAGGCTGAGCCAGGAGGAGTAATGCACTCGGGTTCCGTGCCAGCCTGGGCGGCTTGGATGACTCGCAGATTCCTGGGCAAAGTTCAGGCCCAGTGGGTCAGCGTTGCCAGGGCTGACTTGGGTGTTGGGGTGGCCTCGGAGGCTGCCATGTTACGATAAGGATTTTGGCTTTTTTTCCCTTGCCCTTTCTTTGGAGGGGCACACAGGTTTTGGGCAGCTCCAGTGCTTTCTTGAGTGGGGGGGGAGGACCTAGTGGAGCCACGCTCATGAAGATTGATGTGACGCTGAGCGGGCGGAGGGATGTGGATCAGGGGAGTTGGTGCTCACTGCTGGGGTTCGTGTCCCCGAAGGACAAGTTACACATTTGCAGCTCCACACGTTCCTACATCCCCACGCCCCCCCCCCACCCCGAGTGGCTGTGTAACTACTCTGACCACTCCCTAAAGCCACCCGGGGACCTGAGACGGCCAGCCCGTTCTCACAGATCAGGTACTGAGAGTAAACGCTTGAGTGCCTGGGAGTGTGTGTGGCTTTGTGTGGCCTTTAGTTCAAGGCCTTGCCAGCATTTTGGGGCAAGTCCGACCTAGCTCTGTGAGTTCTGAGTGTGGCCACCACTAGGTGGCATCACCCCCTTGGTGATTCAGCTTTTTTTAGGGAGCCACCCGCACCCTCTGCAGCCTGTCCTTGTGCCCACTGCCCTCTGGCAAGGGATGTCTAGCTAACTCCAGGGGTCTGGTGACTAGGACGCGAGGGACCTGTGGACCAATGCCCGTCTGCCTTTGAGCAGACACATAGCTGCTTTTGCCCGTCCTATGCCTGCCCTTTCCTTGTCCAGCCTCTCTGGGGGTCCTCAGTCCCCTGGGGCCTGTGTGCTTCTGGGGTCCAGAGCAACTGTTCCCAGTGTGGGCTGTCCAGTGGCTCCTCGAGGTTCTCGGCTCCAGAACCTCAGCCCTAGGCTCGGAACAGCACTCTGGTACAACATCAAGTTCCCCACTGGGTGACGGTCATCACCCTCTGCCCAGTTTGTATTTCTCATGTCTGAGAAGCTGAGAGAGGTTGGAGGAGGTGGACGAGCGTTTGCGTGGGGTGGGTCAGCCGCGTAAGCCGTGGGTAAGATGCCTGAACTTCCGCCGTGACAGGTCCCGTGCGGGGGTCACTTGGGCCATGACGGGTCCCGTGTGGGGGTCACTTGGGCCATGATGGGTCCCGTGTGCGGGTCATGGGGCAGACACTGGGACAGGGTGTGGCTGTGTTGTCACTGCTCTTGCTTACACTGTGTGATGGTGACACTGGGACGAGGCGAGGCTGTGTTGTCACCACTCGTGCTCCTATTGTACTGAGCGTCCTCACCTGTGCAGTCAGGTTAGCAAGAGGAAAGGTTAGGCTCCCGGATAGAGAAATAAAACCGTGTGTGTTGGAGACTGCACGATTATGTAGGATTTCCCCAGGCGTCTTGTCTCACTGGTGAGGTGACCAGGGTCAGAGGAGACAGGGACAGTGCACAGAATAGATAGCGTTTCTGTGCTTGAGTGAAGAACTGCTCAAAGGATGTGGGCTTTGCAATAGTGTCACAGCCACCAAGTACTTAGGGATAAAATTAACAAAGCGTATTTGAGATCCACTCTGAAAACCCTAAGAGGCAGCTGACAGTGATTACAGATGACCTAATAACGCAGGAGATGGAGGGACAGGGAGGAGAAAAGAAACCCAGTCCCCTGCTCTCTGCCACCAGTGGGGGCTGCACCCTGACACCCGGTGTGGGCTTTTCACACGGCACGCACTTCTGCAGCCTACGCCAGCTGGGTGACCTACAATTCGGTGCCTCCTCAGCCTCTTGCTGGCGCTCAAGGCCAAAAGCCCCAACCTTTGATCCAGCCCTGCTGTTCCCGGTGCCCAGCCCCGACCTGAGCAGTGTCACAGAGGTGTCACACATGGTGGTGCACTGGCAGTCAGTATTGTCCTGATGGCAGATGGCTCAAATTGACCCGTAAGTCCAAGTAGGCCTTTGGTAGAACCAGTAAACTGAGTTCTAAAGTTTTTATAGAAACATAAACCTAGACTAGGTGCAAATTTGGAAAAGGTGTCAGACGGCTCAGCCTGGCCAGTTTCGTGATACACCGCAAAGTGCGTTAAGTGAAGGCGGTATCGGGGGCAGGGTGGACAGGGCTTCAGGAGCGATTCCAGAGGTCAATTGCTTTTCCACGTGGCAAGGTGATGGAGCGCGGGAATGGTGCTAAAGCAGGCGTGCGGGAGTCCAGCCCCGCATGGCAGACTCGGCATGAGTCACAGTGCGTGTGCACCTGTGCACGGCAGCTGGAACTGCGAGGGGCTCGGGTTTGCCTCAGAGTTCCTAGGACCTAGAACATGGGTTTTATACATCGGATTTCATCAGAATTAGAAACTTTTGCTCTCAAAAGATAAGGAAAGTGAAAAGGCAGATAGTAGATTAGCAGAAAATATCACCGAGGACGTACACTCAGATATGTAAGACATTCTTAAATTGGCTGTGGTGGTGCACACCTAGAATCCCAGCACTGGGGAGGGAGGCTGAGGCAGGAGGATTGTGAGTTCAAGGCCAGCCTGGGCCTTGTGAGGCTGGTGAGACCTTGTCTAAAAATTGTCAGTCAGATGGCCAGATTAGAAAGGGGACAAGAGGGCGGGGGTCATAACTCAGAGGTAAAAGACTTGGTTTAGAGTGTGCAAAACCCTGGGTTCCATTCCACCACTGCAAGACAAAAACAAAAACCCCACAAAAAAGTCCAGCAGATGTGAGAAGATGCACCAATGGGAACTAGGACATGGAAAGGTGTCATTACTTGTTCAGGGTACAAGTTAAGATCACACAGTGCCATGACTGACTTGGACGAGCCTCCCCCAGGGCCCATGGCGCTATGGAAGGTGGTGGAACCTCCAGGAGGTGGCTGAGTAGCAGGAGGTGAGGTCACTGGGTGCATGTCCCTGAAGCCACGTTGGGACTCCAGCTCCTGCTTGACTCTGTCCCCCCACTGCCCTGACCTGAGCAGTTCTGCCATGGTGCTCTGCCTGCCACAGGCCCAAAACCAACGGCGCTTAGCACGGAGTGAGCCCGAGCTACAGCAGAGCCTTTCCTTCTCACCTTCTTACCGCAGCCATTTGTCCCGATGAGGGAGAGCTGAGGTGAGATACCGCAGACCCAGCAGAACGATTGAGATCGGAGGCTCTGACCCTCCCCGTGTCGGCAGAGAGGTGGGTGGTCAGGTGTCCCCCGCAAGCTCCTGGGAGTGGAAGTGGCACAGCCACCGGGCAGGCCATTTGTCAGCGTTTCGCACACTGAGACTGGGACCCGGCAGTCGCGCTCCTGGATGTTTACCCACGGGAAATGAAACCGCGGCCTCGTGAGGCCTTGTTCACAGCTGTTCACGGGAGCTTCGTTCACAGCAGCCGGAGTGGACAGACTCGGGTGTCTGTCAGCAGGCGACGGAATGAGCCGACTGCGGCCGACTCGGGCTGAGGCACAGGCCGGGGGCTCATAGTGTGCGACTCCGTTTTCCTGAAGCGCTGGTAAACGTGGCGCTGGCCTGGAGTGACAGAGGTCAGTGATTCCTTGAGTCCAGGTTAGAGTGGCTTGGGGGTTTGAGGGAGTCTTTGGGGTATGGGGTGCTCGGTGGTGGCGGTGGTGGTGACCTGGGTGCACGCACGTCAGGATTGATGTGTTTGTGGGAAGTGTTGCCTCTTCCTGGTAACTGCAGTCAGCAGGAAGCCCTCTCACGTGACCTGAACCAGATGGGGGCAGAGTGGAGGGTGTCGTTTAAAGCCACCCTTTATTTTGGGAAGGAGCCTGTCCCAAGCTTATTGAAGGCTTAGAGCAGCCTAGTCTCTGCCTTTGATGTCCTGGCCCAGCTCTGTTGGGTTGCCTGGAGCTTGGGTCTTGGGGTCCTGGGGCCGTGGGGGTGGCATCAGGTGACACCAGGGCACTTCTCTGCTTGGTTAAAGACAAAAGAAGCCAGGTGGACCAAGAGGGTGAAGGCGAAAATGGAGTGTGCTCTCCGCCTGGGAACCCACCAGGGATGGGTGCCCTGTGGCTCAGCTTCTGGCCCCGGCTGGTTTATCCTAGATAGGTGTAAGGGTGCCTTTCAGACAGGAGGTGACTGCCAGCCAGGCTGTCTCTCCAGGCAGTGCCTGATACATTTCCTGTCGTCTTCTAAAAGCGTGTGCACACAAGTCTGTGTGTACCCCTCCTTTCCTAGAGGGCTCGCTGTTTTTTCTGCAACTTACTGTGGCCACTTAACTTTTGACTGTCTTACTGCAGCAGCAGACATGGTTCTTCTGAGATGGTCCATGTGCCACCACAGTGCTGTGTGGTGTGGAGAAACCCTGACTGCCCTCGGTCCCCAGTTGAGGGACGGTTAGGAGCTTTTGTTTTCCCCAGTAAGCAGTGCTGCGTAGGTTGGATACATACCTAAAAGCAGAATTTTTAGTTCAAACGATGTGTGTATTTGCAGTTGACAGCGAGTGCCAAATTGCCCTTCCAAAGCTTCACTCGGGTCCGTTTCAATCTCGGAGTGTGAGCGTCATGGCTTAATTGGGGAAGTGTGCTTTCAAAGCTTCTAGCAGAAATTCAGAGCGAGTCACAACAAAGCGAGGAGAGCAGGCCTCTTTGCTGGCATGGCTTTTAAAAAATTTTATTTAGCAATTCGAATCAAGGAAGAGCCTCATTAAACAGGCCCAGAGTAAGCACTGAGCCTCATTGGAGTCGAGCCTGGCAGGAATAATTTACCTGTGGCCTCTTGTTTGGCTCCTGGAGTGGCCTTGTTTCAGGTCCTGCTGAGTGGGCACTGTACCTGTCACTGTGTGTGCAGGCTCTCTGGAAACTGAGGAGGGTGTGGAAACCATGTTATAGAGGTGGACAGGCAGGTGACCCTGCGGCTCTGAGGCCTGGCAGCTGGGCCCACCTCAAACTGCCAACTTGTCCCCGTAGTCAAAGTTGGAACCTGCAAGTGCTGACCTGGATGTTTTCCCAAAATTTTTGTAGTCTGGCTGATGACAGGCTTTGGGGACAAGCTCTCCTGATGTGTAAGGCCAATTAAGAGGACAGTGGGGGGAGGGGGGGAATGTGGGTGGGGGTGGAGAGTGCAGGTGAGGTGCAGACCAGGCACCATCTCCCTCTGAGGAGGGTGTTCGCAGACCCTTCTTTCTGTGTTCCTGGTTTGTGATTACCTGGACGCTAGGCTAGTCAATACCAGGTGCTCTCCTGGCGCTTGGGAAGGTGGGTGAGCTGTCAGGTGTCTTGGTCCACTCCCGTGGGTACTGGAGGAGGAAGGGTAAACATTTGGCCCACGGGCATCTGTGGCGAGTTGCCCTTTGTTCTGGCCTTCATTTGGGCTCCCTCTTCGGGTTCTTTCCCCAGGAGCTGCTCTTGTGGGCCCCACAGCTGGAGAGGGAGGGACCCTGCAGGCCTGTGTGTCTGTGGTGAGTGTGGGTGACCGCCAGATGTGAGGGCCTCTTAAGGTGGCTCAGGTGTCTTACCCATCTGCCATGTCCCCCGGGCTGTTTTCTGCCTCAGAGGTGGTGTTGGTTTTCTTTAAGCCCCATAAGATTTGGGACTTAAGGACATAGCTTACGTCTGTTGCTTCTGTCCATGGCATATAGAGGACATTCTCTAGATGGGTGGGCAGTGAGCGAGGGACTGTGTGCGTTAGGTGTGATGTGAGCCCCCAGGCTTACCTGGCTGTCGTAACAAGAGCATGGGCCGTTCACCTGTGTCTCCAGTGGGAAGCAGAAAGCAAGGGCCACAGAGATTCCTGGCCACTGGGGCTCAAGTTTCTGGGGAGGTCACTCTCACAGTGCTGGTGGCCTCTCTTATGTGACTGACAGGCTCGCTGCCAGAGGGGAGAGGACAGGTCTGGTTGCACAGCCTGGCCAGGACGGTCCCTGCTGGCTGCCATGTGGTGGCAGGGTTAAGGCGCTGAAGAGGGGTGCTGGACAGAAGAAAGCTCCCACATGTGTGCCCAGATCGCTGTGCACTCAGCAGGTCGCCCTGGCGTGCTAACACTCTGGCCTTTGCACTTGACCCTCAAGGCACTTTTGGGTCTCCTCCAAGCTGGGTAGCTAGGACTCTTCTTCTGAGCCTCATTTTACATTGCTTTGGGAAAATCTAAAGCCAGGGACAGTATTGTAAAGCAGTGAGGTGACTGCAGCCCAGGGTGAATTTACAGGATTCCCTGGTGGCGGGGTTGATTTTGACTCAACAGGTGCTTTTGGTCATCAGCGCCACTCCTCAGCAGCCAGGACCCTGAGGGGACCCGGGTCCCTCTGCATCCAGGCCGAGCCTCCCTGGGGGGTGCTGGGTGGCTCACATAGAGGGTTTGCACGCACAGAAGTGAAGTCGGCTGCGCACAGGCCAGAGGCGGCCCACACCCGGCCCCTGTGCCAGCCACCGTGGTGTTTGGAGGGCCGGCGTCTCAGGCAGGTCCAGAGAATAATCTGGAGGTGTTTGGGTCTAGACTTCCCACTTGACAGTCTCGAACATAGCTTTGAGGCCGTGAGGTGTGACCTGGACAGAGAAACCCGGCATCACTTAGCTGTGAGTGCTGGTGTCTCTCATACCCACTGTCAGAGCTGCTGGTCTTTCCCATGCTGGCCTGCTTGCTCGTTCTTCAGGGCATACCAAGCTCTTGAACTTCCAGACCCCGGGTCTTGGCACCAGGTCCGTCTGTCTGAGTCCCTGCACTGCTGCTCCTTGGTGCTGGTTGCCTGCACAGGGAAAGGAGCTTTGGTGCTGAGACAGGTGGAGCTGCCGTGGGCGTGGGCGTGGGCTGGTCTTTGTGGACTGCCGGTGGAGAGCTGGTGCAGTGGAGTCTTTCAAACAGAGGCCTTTGTGCAGACTGCATCGAGGAAACCAGTTTGTATCAATGGAAGCGAAGTGAAATTATCATTTAAATAGTGGGCCAGCGGTGCAGGGCTGCCTGGGAGGCTGCGGACCTTGGGTGCTGGTGCTGTTCTCCACCCTTTCCTTGGTGACCGTCCTGCCGTCTGGGTGCAGAGCCCTGACCCCCTGAAATCAGAGGCCATGTGCATTGCGGTGTCTTGGAGCAAAACACCTAGGTTCTCCTTCCCATCTCCACGTCTGCTGTGCTGCCGGCCCCCGGGTCAGCGTCCTGTGGGTGCAGGCCCGGCCGCTCACGCTCCTCAGGTGTGCTGGGCACCGCTGGCAGCATGGGCCCGAGACCCCCGTCAGCTGTGGCTGGGTCTCTCACTCAATGGGGGGAGGTAGGGGAGGCAGAGATGCATTCAGGGGCGGGCAGGTGGTTGGGGTGGAGCGGGGAGCGCCCCCCGTGGGGGTTACTGTTGCCGTGGCCCAGGTGAAGCTGGTGCTGTCTTCCTTGGAGACCCAGCTCTGAGGTGCAGCTGGCTGCTCATTGCCTTCCAGCCCTGAGGCTTGGGAATGGTTGGGTTTCACTGGAGGGCTGGGAGATAGGTCAGTCACCACAGCTGACCTCTCTGTCCCCGTTTCCTGGTGACGCTGGACTCTGGCTTTTCAAGTGGTCTGGATCCCTGAGTATGTCACGCTCATCCTGCATTGGGTCCCCTTGCAGGCGGCTCTTTGTTGTTGTATTGAAGGCCTGAGGCGATGGACTTAGGAAAGGTTCACTTTGGCTCCTGGTTCTGGAGGTTCCAGTCCACGATCAGTTGGCCTTGTTGCTTTGAGCCCGTGGCGAGGCAGCACATCCTGGTGGGGACACACGATGGAGCAAAATCGCTCACCTCATAGCCAGGAAGCAAGAGAGGAAGGGGAGGAGACCAGGGTCCCCCGTCCCCTTCAGGGCACCCCTGGTGACCCTAATGGCCGCCCCGAGGCCCCCACCTCGCAGCAGTGCCACCCTGGGGACCGATGTTAGCACGTGCCTTTTGGGTACTGTATGTGTCCTGTGTTGGGTCCCTCTTGTGTCCTGGGTGAGATCCTGTGCAGGCAGCCTGTGTCTTTGCTTCTATCTTGGGATCCTTGGCTCCCATGGGAGGGTCCCCTGAGGTGGGGTCTCAGGTTGCCACTTTTTTTGGGTGGCTCTGGGATTTGAACTCAGGGCCTCACGCTTGCTAGGCAGGTGCTCTTACTGCTTGAGCCACTCCACCAGATCTTTCTTGTGATTTTTAAATTTTTTGTGATAACTGGGATTTGAACTCAGGGCCCACACCGTGAGCCACTCCACAACCCCTTTTTTGTGAAGGGTTTTTTCGAGACAGGGTCTCACAGAACTATTTGCCTGGACTGGTTTAGAACTGTTATCCTCCTGAGTGGCTGGGATTACAGGTGTGAGCTGTCAGTGCCACTTCTGATGCACTAGTGTGCTGCACAGGCAGACTGATCCCAGGTCTGGTTTTTTTTTTTTCTTTTTTCTTTTGTTCCTGGGGACAAGATGCAGGGCTTCATGCATTCTAGGCACATGCTCCACATCAGAGGCTTTTTTTTTTTTTTTTTTTTTTTTTTGTGGTACTGGGGTTTGAATTCAGAACCTCACACTTTTAGCCAGGGGCTCTGCCATTTGAGCCATACTTCCATCGCCACAGGCCTGCTTTTTCAGGCACCAAGAAGAGTTACCCAGAATAAATGTTTTTGCCTCCCATTCCTCTGCTGCCTCTCAGAGGGCCACATTGATGGCCCCCTTGTCCTGGTAGCTCAGGTGGCATCCAGAGAGAAGTGGGCACAATTGGCAGCTCAGCCACACAGACAGGGTGTAGCAAAGATGGCTGGGTTGTCGTCAGGGCTGAGTCCTATGGCGGAGAGGAGGAGGCTGGCCTGCTTGGTCCCAGCTGACCCAAGAACCTGGGTCTGTTACAAACCTCTCGTGTGTCTCGTGCCCCCTGTGGCACATGGGTTGATCTCTGGCTCTGGAGAGACGCTGTATGCCTGGGGAGCTGGTGTCTCGGTCCCCTTCTTCGGTCCGTGGAGCCAGGTTCCTGGTGAATGCACTAAGACCGTGTTCCACGCCAGTGGGATGGGCAGGTGCACCTGTAGTTTCAGACACTGGGAGGGACAGCAAGCAGCAGAATCTGCTGCAGTTGGGTGGCTGCAGAGTCTGGACCCTGCCTCTCAGCATCGCTTTGGGAGGTGCTGAGGTGGGTGGTCATCCGGCAGAGTTCTTACTACTGAGAGCGTGGCCTGCAGCTGAGGACACCCATCTGGCAGGACAGAACTAGGATCAGGAGGTCCTGGGAGCTCTGCGGAGAAGTTCAGCCCCTGCAGCCCCTGTGTCTGCCCCACCTAACCCTTGTGTGTCCCCAGCATCTGGCAGTTGTTCCAGCCTTTGGTCTGTCTGTTGGATGAGGAGCTGCCTGGGCTCTGCGACGTGGAGATGAAGCATCTGTGCAGCAGAATGGTTGGGAAGTGACTAGGAGAATCACCAATGTGAAAAGCGCCATAGTTGCAGTCACCACTGAGGGTCAGGTGTGAGTGACAGGCTGCAGGCATCCTTCATTGTCCATGAAACATGGTGGCAGTTGTCGGGATGTTCCAGGAGTTTGGCCTTGATTTGAAGTGTGGGGTTTGCAAACGTCACGGCAGGCACATGTGTTACGCATCTCATTCCTCTGTGTGTGTGCGTGCACAGACCTGGAGAAAGGCTCTAGGAGGTGATTCAAGCCCTTCTCCAGCTGACTTTGGAGCTATCTCCGAGCTTTGAGAATCTTGTTTGACACAGGTTCGTCCTTAGGTGGGAGTGTTGGTTCAGGTGGATTTGTGGTTGTGCATCCTTGTCAGGCTGACACTGTCCAGGTGTGCCTAGACTGAGAGGCTGTTTGGATAGCCGTCCTCCGCACTGCACAGAGGACTTTGGAAGGGAGACCTCTCACCTGGCCTCAGCTTGTCAGCACCATGGCATATGTGAGATTGTGCCCCTGGCTTCCTGTGGCCTGTGCAACCTCCTGGTGGCTAGGACTTTATTCTGTAGCTTGGAGCTAGTAAGGGACAGGAGACTGGCACATGCTCCAGGGCCTGAGAGACAGGTGCCAATGAGATCTTGGGTCACATGGTGTCAGAAGGAGAAGTGTCCGGTGCAGGATGGGTCATTTCTGTCTTGTGGACAGTGGTTAGCCTGCACCCTGGGAGAGGTGGCCCAGAGGTCATGGGCAGCACTCAGTGTCCCCAGGGAATCGCTCACAGGTGCCGAAAGGACCTCAGTATCTCGGAGGCCCTCTGGAAGGTATTTGCAGGTCTCGCTCTCTGGTGACAGCAGAATGCTTGGCTGTTTGGTTGGCCTGTGCTCGGAAGCTCACCTTTGGTGTGAGAGCAGGCCGGTTGCTGTAGCAACGATTCTGCTTGCTTGCGGGGTCATCCCCCTGGCCCTCACCTCAGAGAGCTCGACTGACTGGCAGATTAAAAGTCAGGCTCTTGGAAGAGAGCAAGTGCACTTGCCCAGGAGACGTTTTGGCTTAGTTTCTTGTCTCCTCTTCTGGTCACAAATTCCTGGTGGACTCTGGGGTTGGGTGGAGGCACCAGTGGGGAATAGGGGGTGCAGCTGTTTCCTCCTGACTTTTTCCCTGTGTGACACAGGAAGCAGGGTGAGTTGCTGGGGCCAGTCACTGGACAGAAACAGTGGGCTGGCAGACTTGGGCACATCGGTGGGAGAGCTTGGGAACCCTCGTGGCACAGGCATTTGAAGTGCCTTGGGCTGTCCGGGTCTGACTGTCGGGTCTTTCGTCACTCTGCTCAGCCGCAGGCCTTGGGAGAGGTGGAGTGGGAAGAGCAGGCGACCAGGACTCAGGCAGTAAGGGTAGCTTTGGGCCTGGGGACAGTGGCCCCCTCCCCCTCAAGCTGCTGGCCCGGCTTTACCTGTGCCAGGCTCCTGGCCTGTGGAAGAGGACAGCACTCCAAGGCACTGTGCAGTGTGCCAGGCATCCACGGTGATTGGCTGGCGGTGTGCAGTGCCTGCTGGTGCCCATCTCGTGAGCACCTGGGAGTCGGACCTTGGTTGCAGGAAGTGTCCAGTGCTGCCCGCTGCCCGCTGCCCGCCAAGCACCGCGGCCTCACATGGAAGGAGTTTCTTTGGCACGTGGAGGCCCTAGGGACCAGACTAGGTCCTCTGCTTTTGTCCCTCCCCTCTCCTGCGGAGCCCGCAGTCTCCTGTGCAGGCCCTGCTCACATACGCTGGGGCTCTGGAGCGCCTCTGAGCCCAGGCTGGCCGGTTGGAGCCTGCGTGACAGGGAGAAAGCCCGGGAGATACAGATCCAGGTGCAAGGACTAGACTGCCAGCCCTTGGTCCCCGGAAGTGGGCAGGACAGGTGGATTGAAAACGGCCCTGTTTTCCGTGAGGCTCTGGGGAACTTGACTGCTGTGCACAAGAGACACAGCAGAAGCCAGGGTCTTCTGTGTTGGCTTTGTGTCCCGAGGAGCGGCTGTGGTCCGGACTGTACGGCGGGAAGGCCGCCTTTGCATGGCTGGCTGTGTATCAGGAGAGGCTTTTTGACCTGGGTGGTGGTAGAGATTTGAGTTCTCTTCTGGTCTCCAGGGGCCTGGGAGCAGCACTTCCCAGACGCCGCTTGACGTAGTGGGCACAAGGTGGGTATTTGAAATGTTTTTTTTGTTTTTGGTGGTACTGGAATTTGAACTCAGGGCCTTAACCTTGAGCCACATCACCAGCCATTTTTTGTGTTGGGTTTTTTCAAGATAGGGTCTCAGGAACTATTTGCCTGGGCTGGCTTTGAGTCACGATCCCCCTGATCTCTGGTTCCTGAGTAGCTGGGATTACAGGCATGAGCCACTGTGCCTGGCTAATGATTTGGCCTTAATTTTTTTTTTTTCTTTTGTGGTACTGGGGATCAAACCCAGGGCTTTGTGCTTGCAAGGTAAACACCAAACCATGGAGGTATGTCCCCAGCTTATTGCAATGCTTGATTTAAGACCAGAGCCTTCCTGAGGAAGAGCTGAGAGGAAAGACGGGGAGAAAGGCGGCCGTGTGCAGGAGGTGGTGTCTGTGTGCTATTGGGGTTGTCGGTCCTGTTGACGGTGAAAATTGCGTGTCCACCTCAGGGTGCTTGTCCCTTGTTCCTCGGTTCACGTGAGCCAAAAGCACAAAACCCTCCCGTGGTAAGTCAGGCCCTGAGCGGCTGCTGGAGATGCACCTGCTGGTCAGGCTTGGTTTCTGAGCAGATTCACTGGTCAAGCGGGCCTCCGAGACTGGGTGGTGTGTGAGCGCCTGGGGGCTGTCCAGGCAGGGTAGGTGGCTTAGCAGTCACGTGTGCTTAGCAGATGTCTTGTGGAAGGTGTTCTCGGGTCCCGCAGGGAGTTTGGACTTCATCACACAGGTGACGGGGAACAACTGAAGGTTCTGAGCAGGTGGCACACACCTGACACTCAAGCACAGGCCTCCCCGTGGAGGTCCACTCACTGCAGGCTGCAGGGTCCTGCCCTGTGGCTTGGGGAGGACAGGTAGGGTTGTCATTGTCAGATGGAGCCTCGCCAGGTAGGAGCAGTGCTGTGAGTCGGGTTGTGGTGAGAACTGAGCTGTTGAGACCGGTTGTTACTGGCTTCAGGTGTCTGGGCCTCTGGAGGTGGCTTGTGCTCGCGCTGGATTCTTCCTGACCTGTTTCCTGTCCAGGTAAATTCCGGCTCCCTCCGACTACAGCTTCTGTTGGTAGGACTGTGATTTTGGAAAACTCACGTCTGTTCTCATTCTTTGCACATTTATTCAGGTTCCTGCCAGCAGGAGAAACAGACACCGGTGAGCTGCAGGAAGCTGCACGAGGCCTCACTTAGTGGGGTGCAGTGGTTGGGTTTTTGCTGAATTTCATGATGGTGGTGGAAAGGGAGGCCAGGCATTTTCTCTGATCTGGAAGCAGGTGTTTTACGCACAAGCTGTCTCCTGGCATGAGTGTCCTCGTTTACAGATGGTCCCTGTTCTGCTAAGGGGCTTCCCTTGTCAGCGGGGTGCTCTGGTCAGGGTGTGGGTGCTCCTGGTTGCTTCTGGCAGCCTGTTTCTGTGTCTTGTGTTGTTCCCCTCCACGTGGTGGAGTGTGCAAGGCCTGCTCTGATACCCCTGCTTACCAGGGGTGGGGCCAACCGGCCCAAGGTCATCCAAGTGAGTCTGTCGAGCACTTGCTGGGTTGCTTGGCTGGTCCTAGAGCATGGTGGGCTCTGCCCTCAGTCACCTCCATCCATCTGGTTGCCCACATAGTGCCGTGCAGCTGGTACTGTGTCTCTCTGGGCCAACTGGCCTGATGCACGTTCAGCTTCTGCCAGGCGGCCGCCTGTTCTGTGAGGTGAATGGAGCTCGGCACATGTGGCAGAAAGCCCACGGCTGATGGCAGCTCTACCAGACCTGCGGCTCAGCTGCACCTTGGCAGGAAGGGCCTGCAGCCTGCGGGAAGGCCTGCCGCCGCCTGCCTTTGCAAGAGCTGCCTCCCATCAGGGCCTGGGCTTGGTCCTCAGGACGGGAGGCCACGTGGCAGGGTAGGAGCAGTTGTCACTTGGGAGAGGAAGCGTTTAACTTCCGAGGTGGCGACACAATACCGCCTCTTAGGTGGAGGCAGCCGAGGTAGATTAGTAATTAATTTTCCACGCCGTCCTCCCACGGCGAGGAGGGGCCAGGCGGGTCCGATTGTTTACGAGCCTTTGGAAGACATTTGGACACGCACTTCTCCGTTTTCCCACTTGCTCCTTCTGAGCTTGGCTTTGCCTGTGTTGCTAGTGATTAGCTTCTGGTCCCGGGAGGGTCTTGCCTTTTACTGGGATTGCAATTACAGAGGCGCCATCGGCCGTCTTTACGTCAGGCGAGTTGCAGCGTGTTGGCTTTAAGGAGCCATTTTCTTTAACTCAAATCTTCTTTTTTATCAGCCGATTCGGGAAGATCAGCGGTGGGGCAGAGTCACTGAGTGCTGTCAGTGGCTTCTCTTCGTGTGGCATTCTTAGTTTCCTGCAGCCTGGCTGCACTGGCACGGGTCCCAGCAGGGGTCGCTCCCAGGGGTGCAAGCACTGGAAGCTCGTCTTGGGCCACGGTCGCGGGTGGGAGACGATGTCTCTGGTTTTGTCTCGGCAGGCTCGCGTTTCCTTCTGTGCTTTGCGTGCCTATGGTGGGATGGCCTGGGTTTAGGCGATGGCAGGCCAGGCAGTAAATTTTCAAGGCAGTGGGGGCCGTCGGACCCTGTCACAGTGACTCAGCTGTGGCACGTCTGCCCTCCCATGTGGGGCTGAGGAGTTTTGCCTGGGACATAGGACTTTCACACTGCAGCGGCTGAGCTGCGGCAGAAGCCACCATAGGCAGTGTGGGACGGAGGGGCCCTGGCTGTGTCTAGTAAATCTTTATTTTGAGCTGGGTGTGTAGCTTGCCACGGTGTGTAGTGCCCTGGGTTCCGTTCCCCCTGCTGCATGCACAACAACTTCATTTCCAAAACCGACGGCCAGGTTTGGCCTTTGCCAGAGCCAGCCTACCCCTGCTTAGAGCACGGGACTGGCCACTTGGTTTAAAGCCAGTGTCCTTTCGCGGTGGCCGTGTTTCCCCTGTGGCTTTATGCTGCAGGGGTCCTGGTGTTTCTTTCTTCCCTCTCCTGGCTGGCAGGTGTGCCCTCGACGGAGCAGTGTGGCAGGTGCTCCCACGTGGCAGGAAGCACTGCTCTGGCTGGAGCCTTGACCTTGGCAGAGATGTCTGCTTCAGGAACCTGGAGTCAGCCGAGGGATGTGTCACCTTGCCAGGAGACGTTCCTGGGGTGAAGACCTTGTAGACCAGCTCCAGGGTTGAGAAGTGCAGATGCAGTGCCATGGCACAGGGCTGGAGAGCTGAGCGGGAGGTCCTTGCCTGCTCCAGGCCGAGAAAGCCTGTGGGAGGGAGCCATTGTCCTAGGGTGGGCGGCCTGGGAGCTGGCTGTGCAGTGCCTGTCATTCCTGTGCGTTGGGTGGCCAGTGTTAGGCGTGTGTCCAGCTGTCAGGGGGACCCACGGCTGCCTGGATGAGCAGTTGGTCCTGGTGATGTTCCCACTCGTCCTGGAGGCGGTGTGAGCCACCGTTTCCCCACCTCGTCCGGCCCAGGCACCTGTCTCTGTGCTGTGTGACTGAGGGCTAGGGTTGGGGTTTTCAGTCTCCCTACTCCGGGAAGGACGGTGCTGAGCCCTGAGCCCAAGTGACCCCCGCCAACCCAGGACGGGGAGGCCTGCTTTGGTTTCCATCAGAAACAGGAACCACTGGTTTCAGCTTTGCCATTTGCTGCCAGCCCTTGCCAAATTAATTTTATTTAATTATCTCCCAAGGCTAAGCTTGAATACATTTTGTGTTAAATTCACAGTTTTTCCTTTTTCTGAACGAAATGGACTTAATATCCTTGTTAAAATCTGATTAAAACTAAAATTGAGTTTTTTGAAGTCTGATTATCCCATGAAATGGAATTTTTAAACCTAATTATGGGTGGATTTGCATATACTTTCCAGCACTGTTGAAAGGAAGTTGAGCTAAATTTATTAATGACAGTCTTTTCTCTCCTTCCTCGGGCACGACGTTAGTTTGGGAGCATGGGGCAGACGGGGAAGAAGGCCACTCTTCTCCCCACCCTTCCCGGGAAAGAGTTTTTGACAGACTTAGTCCTTGGACACTGAGTTTCCAGGAGGCCGGGTTTTCTTGGGTCCATTCTCTTGGCTGCTCTGCGGGATCGGGCAGTGGATGGCTCCCCTCAGTCTTTCCGATCTCACACATCCAGCGCTCTGGCTCTTGAGGGCGGGGTCCACCATCACAGCCCAATGCAGCCTGTCACCCGCACGCCACCTCTGCCCTCAGTCTGGGTCACACCTAGACTGCGGGCCGAGGCCACGCCAGGCTCCCTCGTCTGGGCTGCTGTGGATTTTGGGGCTCGCAAGCTCGTGTCCCTCCCAGGGCTGTGGCTGGGCTGTGTCTGGGGCCATGCTGCCTGTCCCATCCCAACGGCAGGCCAGGGAGCCCTCCTCTGTCTTTCGCCGTAGGTCTGTCTGGACTTAGGTGGAAATAGGACTGTGCAGCGTGCTGTGTTCTGGCCTGGCTTGTCACTGCAGAACGTGGTCTCAGGTGTTTGCTGGGGCTGGGGCTTTCCCCGTGGCTTGTCTGTACGGGAGTGGGTGAACCGTAACCTTCCGGTCCAGCCTTAGCTCCTGCGAGAAGAGCTTCTGTGACATGTATGTCTCTTCCTTTCTGCAAGAAACGCCCAGGCGTGGGGTTTCTGGGCAACATGGTTTCAGCTCTGCACACTGCCACTGAGTGCTGCACTTTTGTGTCCCTCGCTGTTGGTGCCTGGCAGTTCTCGTTGTCCCCCACCTCGGGCCACGTGCTGTGGCTGCCTCTCAGCCTCCTGCTGGATGTGAGGTGTCCTGCACTGGCCCCATCCCAGTTCCCTGGTGGCCCGTGGTTGAGCACCTCATGTTTACTTGACGTCTCGGTGTCTTCTGGAAAGCGTCCGTCAAAGTCTTTGACCTGCATTTTGGCTGGGTTCTTGGGACCTGTTGTATGTGATGAGTCCCTGACGCTGGAGCTTCCAGCACGTCAGGTCCAGCCACTAGTTCCAAAGTAACGGGGAAAGGCAGGAAAGAATTTTAATGGCAGTGGCCATTCAGGGAAGATGGAAGTGAGCATTTCAGCTCATTTCCGGGACATAGATGTGACCTCGTGGTGTAAGTAGAGGAAGAATTGGGGCGGGTGAGAGGAGTGTGCTCTGGCTGCTCGTGATCTCGGTTTGATTTTGCAGGATGGCCCCAGAGAAGTCCTTATCGCTCGAGGGGACAATCAGGCTTCTAGGAGATGATGGCTCCTGCCATGGGGATGGCGCTGGGGGGTGTTCTGTCTGCGGGCTCAGCTCCTCCTGGGTTCCAAGGTGACTGAGGCTTGGGACAGTGACCTTCAGTCATCATTTGGGTCTGACACGGGGATGCTCACTTTAAAGCACCCTGTTCCAGAGTCTGGAGGGCCTGTGCCGACGGCAGGCCCCCGGCTCTGACGGAGCGGCCGTGTGAGGAAAGTGAACGAGACTGCCTTGTACCTCCTGAACTCTTGCTTGTTTTTGTTTATTTACATTTCTCTCTGTATTTATCTTTTGAGATGGAGTCTCGCTGTGTTGCCGTGCTGGTCTTAAATTCTAGCGATCTCCCACCTCCGCCTCCCTCGTAACTACTACAGTGTGCGCCACCACTCCCGGCTCCTTCTGTACATTTTTCACTGGGTTGATCATTGTGGGCAGTGAAGTGGACAGATCCGAAGGAGTGTTGAAAACACACCCGTGCTCCCCTCCTCAGGTGGCCACAGCCTTGCCTTACCTCAGCCTGCCTTCCTTCCGGTCATTTCCTTCCCTGGACACAGCGCTGCTCTGATTTCTGTTACCCAGTAACAGAGACTCGCTGTCATTTTCTGATTGCTGCTTCCTTTTTCCTGGGGGCAGCGGAGCCCACCCAGGCCAGACTCTGCTTCCTCAGCCCCGGGTGGGACTCTGGACGTGTCCCGAGCCCCTTGGTGTCGAGGGTGGCCCTCCTCCTGGCTGGCCTTTGTGCAGCATAAGACTTGAGACCGGCTGACCAGTCTTTGTCCCTGTTGAGTGACAGATAACACATTGCACAAACATGTCTGTCTGTCCTGTCTGGGGATGTAGGTGCTATTTCCAGCTGTTGGTCTTAGGCACCTGGCTGCTGTTGATTCACACAACGGCCTGGGTGTGTGTCAGGTGGCACTGAGGACTCCAGCTTCTGGGCCACCTGGTCAGTGTGGAACTCTGAGTGGACTGGTTTTCCTGTGTGGCTGGGTGACGTCGTGCCTCTGCAGTGGGGTCTCATTTCTGCTGAGTTGTCGTGAGTGTCACCACTCGTTAGTTATTCCCATGGGAGTGAAGCACTCTCTGGTCGGACCGAAATCCATGTCTCTGCGTGACTCACGCCGTGGGAGCGTGATCTGTGCGTTCTGTCCCCTCCGTGTGCTGAGTGGCTTTGCAGAGTTTTCTCAGGCTGTCTTCTCACTGCTGCTTTTCCGGGTTCTCTGTCCTGCCGACAAGCCCTTCCTGAGCACTCCCCCCACGGCCTGCCCTCCATTCTCCCGACTCTTGGACATTCTTGAGAGATGGCCGTAACTGTACGGGGCGCGGTTTCACTGCACCGAGCGGGTTTAGCGCGTTCTCAAGGTGCACAGCTGAGGCTGCTGTCTGATCCCCCAAACAACCCCCCCCCCAGCCCGTCTCCGTTGCGGCTCTTAGGACAGGCTCCTTCCACCCGCGTCCCATCCCGGGGCCAGGCCACATGCGGTCACACACTCATCAGACAGTGGGCGTTGGACAGACATCACTTCCCAGCTACGATTCCTGCAGAAGCTCTTGTGTGACATGGTCCCGTGCTCCTGGGCAGGCTCAGGTGTGGCGCAGTAGGACGCTGGCCGTACGGTGGCTTTCTTCCTCACGAGGGGCTGCTCTGTGCTCCCACAGTGGCCGTGCCATTTCCATTCCATCAGCGTGCAGTCTCTCCATCCTCCATCTTCAGCCTCCCTTGTGCTGGAATTATAAGTGTGCACCACCCCTGGCTACTGTCTGGTGTTTTATTCACGGATTTATTATATGGTCAGAGAATAGTAAATAAAAAAGTGAGTAAACAGTAAATCAAAGGAAATTTGAAAGACCACAGTTTTGAGTTCCCACGCGTGCATTCCTTGGCTCAGTGAGAGGAGGAGCTCTCGGCTGGGCCCAGATTGTCTTCAGTTGTGTTTAAATCATCGTGTGACCTGAGTGTTTTCCTGCCTCTATTTTGTGAAAATCTGACTCCCAAAAAGTAGGGCAAAAGTGAACGTGCTTAATGTAAATGAGTAAGTACAAATTTGAGATTTGTTGAAAGGCAGCAGGTCTCCCGTGGAAGTGGGCGGTGTCGTGGGAGAGGCAGACAACGGGTCTGCAGTACAGAACTGAGCTCTGCACCCCGCCTCAGCCGCACCGCCAGTCCTTACCGCAGACTTCAGTGACCCCACGTGCAAGAGATACCGATTACAGTCGTTCAGAAAGTCACAAAAGTCAGCAAGAAGGACCAGCAGCAGCCTCAGCCGTGGGGAGGGAGAGAATCTGATTCTCTAGTTGCCACAGAACAAAGAAAGTGTAACTCCATCTGGGTGCTGGCGGTCACACCTGTAATCCTAGCCACTCACCATCAGGAGGATCCAGCCCTGATGGAGAGAAACCAGTGTGCAATTACACCCGCTCCAGAGGGGACTGTTAAATACCACGTATCCTGGTCAAGCGGCGACTTGAAGTTAGGTTACAGGTAGACGGCACCTGGGAGACCGGTCAGTGTCCTCAGGCCAGTGCCAATGAGCAGTGGATTGCACGAGGCTTTGCATTTTCCATGGGACGAGTCATTCATGTGACTCACTTTTCCTCACCTCAGCAAATCGTAGGGCGGCTTTATGATGGTGACGGTGGAAGTGGCTCTGAGCGCAAGCTGCACGGGACGCAAACCGTCATCCCTGCCTCCCCGTCTCCTTTTGCCTCCTCCTGTGTGACTGTAATAACGGTAAACTTGGCCGTGGACGACAGAGTGACGCTGGTCTCCACAGCTGGCCCTGTTGCTTGTGTAGCTGCACTGTGAGCTTTCACCTGCCCTGTCGGCCTTCGCTGGCTTTGGGAAATCGAGGGCCATGTGGCTGTGGTCGCTTCTAAACTCGCCCTGTGCGGGAGCTCCCGGAACCTCACACCGCACTTGTGAGAGCTGCTGGGACCTGAGCCAGTGACCTCGCTGGGTAGCTCATTGCCCTGCACACAGGTGGGTGACTCTCCCTCTTCCTGGTGTCCCCACCGCCCGAGAGCTCCTAGACTTGTAGAAGTGACCTTCGCACCTGCAAGACGGAACCCTGGAAGCCAGGTACCAGGTCCAGCCATTTTGACCTGTGACAGTGGCCCGTTACGCTTTGTTGAGTAAGCATTGTTCCTTGTGACACTGAGGTGCAGCAGGGGTCACAAAAGTCATGCAACCATCCTGTCAAACGGAGGAGGGGGTCCTTACCCAGCCTGTGCTGACGGAGCTGGCCTCGTAAAGAAAGGGGCTTGGCTCCTGAGTCTGGGGGCCTCAGCGAGGGTCACACAGCGTTTGTCAAGGCCTGTTCCAAACTGTCACTGGCTTCGGAGCCTAAGGAGGAAGTGTGACCCTCCCTGTGTCAGGAAACAGCGCTCCAGCCACGTCTCCCGATGGCCTCTGTCACAGCCCCCATTGTGGACTCAGCGGCGTGTTTGTTGTCACCTGGTGTAGTGGCTTCACAGTGTGCAGGAAAATATAGCTCCCTGACTCCATCTGCCAGCACGTTTACGATGGCCTCCCGATGTCACTGGTGTGGGGTCTGCACCCTCTCCCATGAGCCTCTGCGCCTGCCCTTCCCGAGCAAGCGTGGTCCCAGCACAGGGAGGCGCGGCAGTGGGGACTTTACTTCTGCTGCCTCTCAAGCTTGAGATGTCTGATGCAGCGCTGTAACAATATACAAGCGACAAGGACGGTGGATCGGTTCCATGCAGTCCATGCAGTCTACGACAAAGATAAAAGTGCGGTTCACTAAGGAAGACACTAAGCCCGTGTCACAGAGGCCGTGGTGCTCAGGGCTGATTTGTCAGAATGGATGAGCGTAATCTTTATAAGAAAGCAGGCTTGATGTACAAGACCTAATCCTGAGGTGACATAGCAAAGGACGTCACGTGCAGCCGCCCAGTAAGTGTCGGGTAGTGCCCAGCGTCTCCACTCTCAGAACCTCGTGGGGACGTGTGAGGTCCCTCCCCACGTGACAGCCAGGCCAGAAGATGCTGGATTCAGATTAAAGAATAGGGCTGGGCTGGGGAGTGGTTCAAAAGGTAGTGCACCTGCCTAGCAACCGAGAGGCTCTGAGTTCAAATCCCAATACTGCAGAAAAAGTACCAAGGATGCATTAGGCATTTAATAAATGATAGCTGCCTTATAAAAGGAAAAAGAGTACTGCTATCCGGGTGTGGTGCTGCACACCTGTAATCCCGGCACTTGGGAGGTAGAGGCAGGAGGATCCTGAGCTCCAGGACAGCCTGGGCTGGATAGCGAGACGATCTCTCAAAGCAAACACGAAAGAGTGACATGGCCAGTGGCAGTTGCGACCTTAACTGAAGCCACGGCTTGGGCTCTGTTAGTCCTGGTGTCGCCAGGCCAGCACTCACAGGACGCTGACTGAGAAGCCTCTCGAGACTGTGAGCGGGAGTTCACTCGGGGCTTCTGAGTGTGTGGACTGCGGAACGTGGAGGCCGTGCAGTTTCTGAGCCTCACTCACAGTTTTGCGCATCATCCTGGAGAGCTGGCGTCTCTCTGGGTCTCGGCTCTGTGCGTTTCCAGCCTCTCTCTCAAGAATCTTACGTAAAATGGTAATAAATTTCATCCTAAGTATTTTGTATGGTTCTGCTATTTTGAAAAGAAGTTTTAAAAAGTGTCACTCTGAGGTTTGCTGTTAATGTATAGGTGATTTTTCTTTATTGACTTTGTGGGGCTTTTTTTTTTTGGCAGTGCTGGGGTTTGAACTCAGGGCCTCTCACTTGCAAGGCAGGAGCTCTGCTGCTTGAGCCGCTCCCCAGCCGCCCTTGACTTTGTGTTTTGTGGCTCTGCTCGATTTGTTTTACCGCTAGTAACTTCCTTTTCAGATTCCTTCGGAGTTTCTGTGTAAACCACAGCTGTTGGCAAATAAAGCCAGCTTATTTCTTTTCCTCCTTTATCTGTTTTTTTTTGTCTTGAAAGCAGCGGTGGTTCTCGCACTGTTTCACTGTTCCGTGGTTTTATAGAGGCTTTTATTTTATTTTTTAAACGTAGAAATATGAAGAAGATACTAATTTCTTGAAGTAGAAAATGAGAACGGCCCTAATCCCGATTTGCAGGGATCCCGAGTGGCGTCTGACATAATGATGCGGGCGACTGTGTGTTTTTCAAGCATTCTGGGTGGTAGAGCGCAGCAAGTAAATGTGGCTGAGGTCACCAACTCGGCGGTCCCCTGGCCTCCCTGACGTCATGTGCAAGTGTGCAGTGCGCCCCTGTGGAGGGGACCTGTGCCACGCCACCATCCTCTTCGCCTCCTGAGCTGGCTGCAGTGCCCTGTCTGCTCCCCAGTCCTTGTGTCTGCGAGACTTCCCAAGCAGCCAAGGCAGACTTGGTTGATTCTGCCCGGCTGTTCACAGAGTTTCTCTTTATTGCCTCTGGGTTCGTTTTGCCAGCTTTCTCTCTTTCTCTTTATTTATTTTTTGTGGTACTGGGTTTGAACTCAGGGCCTACACCTGGAGCCACTCTGCCGGCCCTTTTTGTGTGATGGGTTTTTTTGAAATAGGGTCTTGGGAACTATTGGGAACTATTTGTCTGGACTGGCGTTGAACCGAGGTCCGCCTGATCACTGCCTCCTGAGTGGCTGGGATTACGGGTGGGAGCGCCTGCGCCCGGCTGTTTTGCAAGCTTTCTAGGTGACTAGGGGGTGCACCCCAGCTCCCGGAAGAAGGACGTGACCTTGTCCTCTTGCTTTTAACTCCCAACCTTTCAGGTTCAGTGGGTCCTCAGTTGGGCAGTCATCAAACATGCTGAAGGATCATGGCTTATTGATATAATATAGAATGGTATTGCCAGGTTTTCTTCTAGGATCAGTTTGGGATGCAGAGAATCATAAAGATGAAGCTGAAGCTTACTGTGTAATGAGGGCAAGCCCACATCTACTTACGGTGCATTCCTCCTGGTGGACGCCTGTCTTGTGGTGGACTCTACCCATTGTAGAACCCTAACACTTGACAGGAGCACCCTTTGTCTTAAAAGCCACTGTTGTGGGAATCTCAGCTGAGACAGGGGACACTGAGGCAGTTTAGCCTTTACTAAGTTTAACGCTTTATTCTGCTGAACAGACCCAGGGCTCTCGTGTCCACAGGCTGCGCCCGAGGACAAAGGGGTCTCCCCTGTGTCCCCTTGCAAGCAGGTTACAGAGGCAAAAGGCAAGGCCTAACCCACACGTGGTTACAGTAATTCTGTAGCCACTTTACCCTAGGGGTGCGTGACTTCCCTCCGTGCTACCGACCCTCTCCCTGCTCAGACTCCTCAGGTTTTCTCTCTCTTCTCTGCCTTCCCTGGCTCCCTGCTGCTTTGTCAGGACTCAGGCCCAGTCTGTGTTCCTCTGATCCTCCTCCCTGCTACATCATTCCCCTCTTGATGCTCGGACCCACCTAGGTCAAAGAGCATCACCTTGATCTAGGGGTTTGTATTTCCATAGCATCATTACATGGGTGGCTTTTTTTTTTTTTTTATAACGGCCTCCATAACAGTCCTGGAAGACTGCAGTACCACGGGGACCAGGCAGGGCAGTATTAAGCATACTCCTAGGATTAGGCATTGTCCCCGTCAGGGTTTCAAATCCACCTGTGGCAGAGAACATCCTCCAAACAGGTCATTGGGCTCCCATCCTCTTTAATCTGGAGGGGGACATGGGCAAGCTTCCTCATTTTGTCTGTGATTTTCTTTTTTATAACATTTTTTTTTAATCGTCAGTCTGTAAGCAACAGTTGTTTAGGTTGAATTTTTTACAAATTGTTCCCTCAGAAGCAAGCAAATAGTCTCAAGCCAAGCGGTTCTGATAGATGGCATTGCACATCTTAGTGCTTTGTTTTGTCAGCAAATTGAGGGCTTTTGCAGTTTTCATTAGTTATCATTTCAACAACAGCCTGCAGCCTGGTGATGCAGTTGAGTGAATATATAGGGGTGCGAGAGCCCCAGGACCCGTCTTTTGCCCAGGTGGCAGGGCCATAGCACTGGATGATTTGCTTGGGAGGCTGTTTATCATTTTTTATATTGCCAATTTGGTTTTCTTTTTAAATTTTTATTTTATTCATATGTGCATACGTTTGGGTCATTTTTCCCCCCTTCCGCCACCCCCTCCCTTACCCTCCTCCCTCCTCCCTCTCCCCCCCCAATACCCAGCAGAAACTATTTTGCCCTTATCTCTAATTTTGTTGTAGAGAGAGTATAAGCAATAATAGGAAGGAACAAGGGCTTTTGCTGGTTGAGATAAGGATAGCTATACAGGGCATTGACTCACATTGATTTCCTGTGTGCGTGTGTTACCTTCTAGGTTAATTCTTTTTGATCTCACCTTTTCTCTAGTTCCTGGTCCCCTTTTCCTATTGGCCTCAGTTGCTTTAAGGTATCTGCTTTAGTTTCTCTGCATTGAGGGCAACAAATGCTAGCTAGTTTTTTAGGTGTCTTACCTATCCTCACCTCTCCCTTGTGTGCTCTCGCTTTTATCATGTGCTCAAAGTCCAATCCCCTTGTTGTGTTTGCCCTTGATCTAATGTCCACATATGAGGGAGAACATACGATTTTTGGTCTTTTGGGCCAGGCTAACCTCACTCAGAATGATGTTCTCCAATTCCATCCATTTACCAGCGAATGATAACATTTCGTTCTTCTTCATGGCTGCATAAAATTCCATTGTGTATAGATACCACATTTTCTTAATCCATTCGTCAGTGGTGGGGCATCTTGGCTGTTTCCATAACTTGGCTATTGTGAATGGTGCCGCAATAAACATGGGTGTGCAGGTGCCTCTGGAGTCACCTGTGTCACAGTCTTTTGGGTAAATCCCCAAGAATGGTATTGCTGGATCAAATGGTAGATCAATGTTTAGATTTTTAAGTAGCCTCCAAATTTTTTTCCAGAGTGGTTGTACTAGTCTACATTCCCACCAACAGTGTAAGAGGGTTCCTTTTCTCCCGAATCCTCGCCAACCCCTGTTGTTGGTGGTGTTGCTGATGATGGCTATTCTAACAGGGGTGAGCTGGAATCTTAGTGTGGTTTTAATTTGCATTTCCTTTATTGCTAGAGATGGTGAGCATTTTTTCATGTGTTTTCTGGCCATTTGAATTTCTTCTTTTGAGAAAGTTCTGTTTAGTTCACTTGCCCATTTCTTTATTGGTTCATTAGTTTTGGGAGAATTTAGTTTTTTAAGTTCCCTATATATTCTGGTTATCAGTCCTTTGTCTGATGTGTAGCTGGCAAATATTTTCTCCCACTCTGTGGGTGGTCTCTTCAGTTTAGAGACCATTTCTTTTGATGAACAGAAGCTTTTTAGTTTTATGAGGTCCCATTTATCTATGCTATCTCTTAGTTGCTGTGCTGCTGGGGTTTCATTGAGAAAGTTCTTACCTATACCTACTAACTCCAGAGTATTTCCTACTCTTTCTTGTATCAACTTAAGAGTTTGTGGTCTGATATTAAGATCCTTGATCCATTTTGAGTTAATCTTGGTATAGGGTGATATACATGGATCTAGTTTCAGTTTTTGGCAGACTGCTAACCAGTTTTCCCAGCAGTTTTTGTTGAAGAGGCTGTTTTTTCTCCATCGTATATTTTTGGCGCCTTTGTCAAATACAAGTTGGTTATAGTTGTGTGGCTTCATATCTGGATCCTCTATTCTGTTCCACTGGTCTTCGTGTCTGTTTTTGTGCCAGTACCATGTTGTTTTTGTTGTTATTGCTTTGTAATATAGTTTGAAGTCAGGTATTGTGATACCTCCTGCTTTGTTCTTTTGACTGAGTATTGCCTTGGCTATTCGTGGCCTCTTGGGTTTCCATATAAATTTAACGGTAGATTTTTCGATCTCTTTAATGAATGTCATTGGAATTTTGATGGGAATTGCATTAAACATGTAGATTACTTTTGGGAGTATCGACATTTTTACTATGTTGATTCTACCAATCCATGAGCATGGGAGATCTCTCCACTCTCTATAGTCTTCCTCAATCTCTTTCTTCAGAAGTGTATAGTTTCCTTGTAGAGGTCTTTCACATCTTTTGTTAGGTTTACACCTAGGTATTTGATTTTTTTTGAGGCTATTGTAAATGGAATTGTTCTCATACATTCTTTTTCCGTTTGCTCATTGTTAGTGTATAGAAATGCTAATGATTTTTCTATGTTGATTTTATTTACTGCTACCTTGCTGTAGCTATTGATGATGTCTAGAAGCTTCTGAGTAGGGTTTTTTGGGTCTTTAAGGTATAGGATCATGTCGTTTGCATATAGGGATATTTTGACAGTTTCTTTACCTATTTGTATTCCTTTTATTCCTTCTTCTTGCCTAATTGCTCTGGCTAGGAATTCCAGTACTATGTTGAATAGGAGTGGAGATAGTGGGCATCCTTGTCTGGTTCCTGATTTTAGAGGGAATGGTTTCAGTTTTTATCCATTAAGTATAATGCTGGCTGTAGGTTTGTCATATATAGCTTTTATAATGTTGAGGAACTTTCCTTCTAGTCCTAGTTTTCTTAGAGCTTTTATCATGAAATGATGTTGGATCTTATCAAAGGCTTTTTCTGCATCTATTGAGATGATGAAGTGGTTTTTGTCTTTGCTTCTGTTAATGTGGTTTATTACGTTTATTGATTTTCGTATGTTGAACCACCCCTGCATCCCTGGGATGAAGCCTACTTGGTCGGGGTGAATAATCTTTTTGATGTGTTGCTGAATTCGATTTGCCATTATTTTGTTGAGGATTTTTGCGTCAATGTTCATTAAGGAGATTGGCCTATAGTTCTCCTTTTTGGAGGTGTCTTTGCCTGGTTTTGGGATAAGTGTAATACTGGCTTCATAAAATGTGTTTGGCAGTTTTCCTTCCCTTTCTATTTCGTGGAACAGTTTAAGGAGGGTTGGTATCAGTTCTTCTTTAAAGGTCTGATAGAATTCAGCAGAGAATCCATCAGGTCCTGGACTTTTCTTTTTGGGGAGACTCTTGATTGCTGCTTCAATTTCATTTTGTGTTATAGGTCTATTCAGGTGATTAATTTCCTCTTGGTTCAGTTTTGGATGATCATATGTACCTAGAAATCTGTCCATTTCTTTAAGATTTTTGAATTTATTTGAATATAGGTTCTCAAAGTGGTCTCTGATGATTTCCTGGGCTTCCATGGTGTTTGTTGTTATCTCCCCTTTTGCATTCCTGATTCTACTAATTTGGGTTTTTTCTCTCCTCATTTTAGTCAGGTTTGCCAGGGGTCTATCGATCTTGTTTATTTTTTCAAAGAACCAACTTTTTGTTTCATTAATTCTTTGTATGGTTTTTTTGGTTTCTATTTCGTTGATTTCAGCTCTTATTTTTATTATTTCTCTCCTTCTATTTGTTTTGGGATTTGCTTGTTCTTGTTTTTCTAGGAGTTTGAGATGTATCATTAGGTCATTGATTTGGGATCTTTCAATCTTTTTAATATATGCAGTCATGGCTATAAACTTTCCTCTCAAGACTGCCTTAGCTGTGTCCCATAGGTTGCGGTAGGTTGTGTTTTCATTTTCATTGACTTCCAGGAACTTTTTAATTTCCCCTTTTATTTCATCGATGATCCATTGTTCATTAAGTCATGAGTTATTTAGTTTCCAGCTGTTTGCATGTTTTTTGTCTTTACTTTTGTTGTTGAGTTCTGGTTTTATTGCATTGTGATCAGATAGTATGCACGGTATAATTTCTATTTTCTTATATTTGCTGAGACTTGCTTTGTGCCCTAGGATATGATCCATTTTGGAGAAGGTTCCATGGGCTGCTGAGAAGAATGTATATTGTGTAGAAGTTGGATGAAATGTTCTGTAGACATCAACTAGGTCCATTTGATCTATTGTATATTTTAGATCTTGGATTTCTTTATTGATTTTTTGTTTGGATGACCTATCTATTGATGATAATGGGGTGTTAAAGTCTCCCACAACCACTGTGTTGGAGTTAATATATGCTTTTAGGTCTTTCAGGGTATGTTTGATGAAATTGGGTGCGTTGACCTTGGGTGCATACAGGTTGATAATTATTATTTACTTTTGGTCTATTTCCCCTTTTATTAGTATGGAATGTCCTTGTTTATCTCGTTTGATCAATGTAGGTTTGAAGTCTACTTTGTCAGAGATAAGTATTGCTACTCCTGCCTGTTTTTGGGGGCCATTGGCTTGGTAAATCTTCTTCCAGCCTTTCATCCTAAGCCTATGCTTATTTCTGCTGGTGAGATGAGTCTCCTGTAAGCAACAAATTGTTGGGTCTTCCTTTTTAATCCATTACATCAAATGGTGCCTTTTGATGGGTGAATTAAGTCCATTAACATTAAGCGTTAGTACTGATAGGTATGTGGTGATTCCTGTCATTTAGTTGTCTTAGTTGTCTGAAGGTTTGATTGTGTGTACCTAAGTTGAGGTTACTCTCTACTTTCTTGCTTTTTCTTTTCCTGTAGATTGGTGCTGCCTGCCCTTTCATGGTTATGTTGGGTTTCATTCTCTGTGTGCAGAATCCCTTGAAGAATCCTTTGTAGTGATGGCTTTGTGGTCACATATTGTTTTAGTTTCTGTTTATCATGGAAGACTTTTATTGCTCCATCTATTTTGAATGATAGTTTTGCTGGGTAGAGTATCCTGGGGTTGAAGTTATTTTCATTCAGTGCCCGGAAGATCTCACCCCACGCTCTTCTTGCTTTTAATGTTTCTGTTTTGAAGTCTGCTGTGATTTTGATGGGTTTACCTTTGTATGTTACTTGTCTTTTCTCTCTTACAGCCTTCAATATTCTTTCCCTAGTTTTAATGATGATATGTCGTGGTGTAGTTCTATTTTGATCTGGTCTGTTTGGTGTCCTGGAGGCCTCTTGCATTTGTATGGGAATATCTTTCTCTAGATTTGGGAAATTTTCCGTTATTATTTTGTTGAATATATTACGCATTCCCTTCGTTTGCACCTCTTCTCCTTCTTCGATGCCCATGATTCTCAAGTTTGGTCTTTTGATGGAGTCGGTGAGTTCTTGCATTTTCTTTTCACAGGTCTTGAGTTGTTTAACTAACAGGTCTTCAGTTTTTCCTTTAATTACCATTTCATCTTCGAGTTGTGAGATTCTGTCTTCTGTTTGTTCTATTCTGCTGGATTGGCCTTCCGTTTTGTTTTGCAATTCTGTTTCGTTCTTTTTTCTGAGGTTTTCCATATCCTGGGTGGGTTCCTCTTTAATGTTGTCTATTTTTGTCCTGAGTTCATTTATCTCTTTATTAATCATGTTCTCTGATTCACTTTGGTGTTTATACAGTAAATTGCCAATTTGTAAGGCACTCCATTTTGTCTGTTTAATATTTTTCTTTATATATGGGGACGCCCAGTTTTTTACCTTGTCTGACAGGAAGCAAGAGGAAGGATGGTCTGATTGAGCCTAGCACACAAGATCCAAACCAGCCACTAGGTAGCACCGAATAAGCTTGCTTCCCACAGATCCAATACAGCCCCTGGGTGTCTGCCAATCTGTGTTTGTGGTAAGATTGTCCCAAGCTTCCCTGAAATTAGAGAAGCTGGCCAGTGGGAGGGGCTGGGGTTCTGTGTGGTTAGGAGCTCCCCATCTTTGGGTCTCTTGGGCAGTGTCATTCCCTATGATGGAAGTCTTTAGGGGCCAGGCGCCTTTCCTGTGCTTTGGGAAGGCAGTCTCATTAAAAGGCTCCCGTGTGTCCAGCTCCCTTGCTTTTCAAGACCAATGGTCTCCCATGTTGGTCCCCCCACAAACCTAGCATGAAGTGACATTCAGTGTCTGGGCTGTGGACCCAGCCAGTGTGAGGAGCAAGTTTTTGGCCTTGGCAGAGATGGAAAATTCGCTCCTCACCTCCTCATGAAAGGAGTGAAAAACTTGGTATGAGGAACCCTCATGGGTATGAGTTACTAAGATGAGGTGCATCAGAGTCCCAGGGTCATGGTCCTTTCTGTCTATCCTTATGCTAATCAGTTGTCCCCATGTTCAATCTGATGGCTTAAGTGCAGTGAAATTGACAGGGTTACAGGTGCCATGTGTGCAGTCAGGGGCAACTGTCCCCTCGTGAAGGATGGCTGCCGCTTAGCCCTCTGCCATGTGGCCCACGAAACACAACCTCAATAAGGACGATAAGAACCCACATCACCCCATGGCCAAGAGTTGTCTCCCCAGCACATACACTTATCATCTGACGTACAGGCTCTCTCTCAAGCTCGGCCCCCACAGACACAGCTTGTGCCTCCCCATCCACCCTCGTCTGTGGCCGCACGTGCATCAGAGAGCACTGACGCTGGTTTATCAGGGCCAAGCACCTGGGTGCGGCTGACAGGGGGCCAGGGGTTGGGAAGCCCCTCATCTCTAACCATTGCTCCCGGGGTTGAAGCAGATGCACTGATTACCGTGGGAGCACACTGAAGAGATGGCACACCCGATGACAGTGCCTGCACAGGAATAGTCAGTATGGAACAGCAAAGTCCTAGTGGCAGCGCTTCCTCCCCGAGTAGTGTGCGCACCTAGGCCACAGGAAGAGGGCTGTGAGGCCAGAAAGGAAACCACACAGTAACAATAAACAGTAACTATGCATCTTTCCCAAAAGAGGCAGAAGAGAGCAAATAAAAACCTTTCGCATGACTCCAATCAGCGAGTGGCTTCTGCCAAGCCTATGGCGAAGACCAGGGTGAGAACAACAGCAGCAGACACAGACTAGGGGTGACAGTGCATCACACTGAGGTAACTGGAGAGAAAACAGTCCATTTGTCCACTGGAGAGTCGACTCCTTAAGCTTCTGCCATGCATCATTAGTCAGCTTCCGGGACGACTAGAGCAGGGCTGTCGTCAGCCGTCTGTGGTCCCTGGTTGTTTCCTGGGATGTGAAGTCCTGCCCAGGGAGGGCGCTGACACTTGAGGTGATCTTACATGGTGAACCTGGATCAGGGATGCACTCCCATTTGAGAGAAGCTGGCTTGACTCGACTCTGGTGGATCCAAGGAGCAACCACTGCTACTTTAACTGCAGTGGAGTAGACAAGACAACAACAAAAGGGCCTCTGCAATGGGGTTTTAATGGGCGGACATTTTATTCTTTTACCCAGACAATGTCCTTTGTTTTTTCCTTTTAACTGAGTAGAATTACCATGGCAACAATGTACTATCAGTATGTATGTCCAAGAAAACATGTTGTTTAAAAAAAAAATTAAAACCACCATCTTTTAAGTTTCAAAGGACATGTTTAGAACCAGTTAAAATAGTCATTTTGTCTCTAAGTAGAAGACCCTGTCTAAAAACATGAATTTGTATCTGGGAGGGATTTTATGCCAGATAGCCACACGTGTATAAGAACCACTTCCTCAATCCTCTCAGCCTTGGTTATTTTTGAGATGTCTGGCACCAGTGACTCCATTTGAACTTTGATGGCAATCCCCCCTTGTCTCCAAACTGTCTCTGAGCAGTCTCCTCTGAAGATCTGTCTCCCACCCAAGTACTAAGCAGACCCAATCCTGTTAGCTCCTGAGACCAGACGAGATTGGCACGGTCAGGGTGTTATGGCTGTAGACTGAAGATCTTTCTTGATTGGTCATTTTCTTTCCTCATTGTGAAGATTTGTTCTTTCCTGGATTTTGTTTGGTTGGTTGGTTTTGGTCCCACATTGGGGGGAAGTAATGAGCAGATCAGGTGGGAGTCAGTGCCAACTAGACGCTTTTGGCCAAATTTCAGCAACAAAGAGGCTTAGAAGGAGTGGCTCTTAAGCAGTGGGCTTTTAGACAAGGACAATATAGAACAAAATCCAACAAAAGCAGATGTCTAAAGAGCTAACCTGGTTGACACATAAGCACTTATTAGAGTCATTTTTTATGGACTTGATTGTAAATGCCCCACAAGGATCAGAACTGTAATGACAAAAACTTAAAAGAGCCATGATTAAAATTTTGATGGACAATTTAGCAACTACTCTGTACCTTTATGACAGCTTATTTTGTATCTTCTGGAGGAACTTGTCTTTATCCTTTTTTTTTTAATTATTTAAAAATATATTTTTAACTTTTTATTCTTTTAAAAACTGTAACCTTAATGCCACCATATATACTTGTTCAAAATAACTCAACCTTTTAACTTAGACCCTTATATTTGTGTGAAAAAAAACAGAAAGAAAGCAACCTTGAAATTATTTTTTTTTATAAAAACAATTTATGGAACACTCATTTGTTAATAGACCTATATCTATAAGAGAGAATTAAATCTCAGATTTTATTTATGACACAATGAAACAGGCTAAGGTCACTTTTAACTACCCAAATTTTAAGATTCCTGCTGTAGGATGTAGCTCCTCTTTTCTTTCTGTGTTTTTTTTTCTCCTCTGGTCTGAGCTGGAGTGTTAACCCCTGAATGCCTGCATCCTAGTGAGACCTGACTGAAATAAGCTTGAAAACCTGTTTTCTTAAAAACACTAGACAGAGTAATAATATTTTTACATTTACTTTATAATAAGAACCATCCTCAAGGTGTTTACCTATTTAAATGTAAAAAGCTTAAGCAGTTTGTAACAGAGATCTTTAAAACAAACACCCTGGTTTTTTGTTACCTTGAATACCACATTAGCCTTATAACAGCAGTTTAAGAACCATTTTGAAGATGCTTACACATACATGCATATACACACACACACAAAAGTTTTATAAATTAAGCATGCCAGGAAAAAATATCAACTTAAGCATGCATAAGATTATCTGAAATTCCAGGAGCAAATTAAATTTTGTCCAGTCTTTAAACAAATTCACACACTCACACATAAAATTAGAGTGCACTCTCAAAAAAGGAAAAAACTTTAAAATTATACCCAGAGGGCTGTGTGGTGGAATGGTGGATGATGCATCTGTTCTCTGATGAATCTCCCTCTTTGGAACTGAATTTTTTGTTATCCATCCCTTAACCTCGGTTGTGTCTATTTCCTGGGAAAAGCTCAACCCCCAAAATCAACTGATTTTGATACCAAAATCAGTGGTATCTTACACACTTTCTCCCTGCTCCCTTAACCTGAGAGACCCGGTTTCACTCCAAATAGGGTTATTAGGGGGTCTCTGGGAGGTGATCAGTCTCCCCTTCTGCCTCCTGAGGCAGGCCTGAATTTGAACCCAGGTTCTTACCAGTCTGACAAGTGCTCCCGTCCCCTCGCTCGTTCCTGTGCCTCAGTGGGTTCCATTGTGCATCTGAGGCCCTCACCTGACTTGCCAGGAGGATGAATCCCCTCTGAATCAACCTGTCCGTTGTCACCTGGAGGGATCTTCTCCCGGCAGTGGTGGGGGTGGTGGGGTCGTGGTGCACCCTGGCGACAAGGGAGGTCACAAATCACTGTCTCCTCAATCCTGGCAATGAGCCCCCAAGAAATGTTGCAGGAATCTCAGCTGAGACAGGGGACACTGAGGCAGTTTAGCCTTTACTAAGTTTAACGCTTTATTCTGCTGAACAGACCCAGGGCTCTCGTGTCCACAGGCTGCGCCCGAGGACAAAGGGGTCTCCCCTGTGTCCCCTTGCAAGCAGGTTACAGAGGCAAAAGGCAAGGCCTAACCCACACGTGGTTACAGTAATTCTGTAGCCCCTTTACCCTAGGGGTGCGTGACTTCCCTCCGTGCTACCGACCCTCTCCCTGCTCAGACTCCTCAGGTTTTCTCTCTCTGCTCTGCCTTCCCTGGCTCCCTGCTGCTTTGTCAGGACTCAGGCCCAGCCTGTGTTCCTCTGCTCCTCCTCCCTGCTGTATCACAAGCTCAGGTGAGCGGGGAGAATTAGGAGGTATTAGCATGTGTGTTCTGGAAGCTGCCATGTGTGTTGAGTTGATAGTGGACTTGGCTGACCTAGAAAACTGAGTGGTCACTTGGGTGAGGCACCAGCTGGGAGTCAGCAGCATTCATGCTCCACGTTTTTGCACAGCTCAGAAGTTGCAGCATCTCCCATCATCTCCAGACCAGCAGGGAGCAAGGTGAATGCATGAGAACGATTTGTCACCAGTCCCTTGACTTGCAAGGCAGGCAGTTTCGCTTGGGTCCCCCAGCTCAGCATGGTGTGCCAGCAGGGGCTGGAGGCACTGGGCAGAGGGCAAAGCCCTGGGACCCGTGCCTGTGCTTTTCAGGATGGGACGCCTTGCTGAAGGCAGGGCGGTGACTTTCCTCGTGTGTAGCTGACGCTGCGGTTTTCAGCCCTCGTCCTGCTTGGCACAGAATCCTGGCCAGCAGACTTTTGTCCACCAAGCAAGAGATCAGAAGGATCTCCTCTGCGGACCCTGGCCATATGGAGATGGGGACACAAGGGCAGTGAGACCCGAGACCTCTCTGCTGTCTCTGTGGTGACACTGGCTGACCAGACACAGCCATCAGGTCTGATCACCCCATATTGAGGAAGCCTTGTAGGTGAAAGGCGTAGACCAAGTGGGGATAAAGGAACTTGGAGGAGATGGAGATTGTGTGAGGGTAAAACTTAAGGACATCTCCAGAGAAATACACATAGATATTTTAAGAAGAAAAGATAATGAAACAAAAGAATTGTGTCAAAGAAGAACACTCAGCGAACCAGGAGGGCTCTGGGAAATGGACGCTGGCCAGCCATGGGAAAGAATCACTGGACGGGTCAGAAGGGTAGAGGAGCCCTCCCGGAAATAACAGACCGACTAATGGAAGTCAAAATCCACAGATTGGTCCACGTGGACCGTGTTGAAGGACGGGGCTCGAGTGGGAGAATGCTGGCCTGGCACGTTCCAGGTCCTGGATGGTCTGGTGGTGCCTGTGGGGTGCTGTCACCTGAGCGCTCTGAGGACGCACTTGGGATTTAGTAGTTGAGCTTTGCACCCTGGAAGTTCCTTGGATGCTGTGCCTGTGACTTCCCACAGTGGGGACCCAAGAAAAATCTCTGCTCCCACCTGCCTTTTATCTGGGAGTTCCCACTTGCCTGCCTCCTTCCCGCACCCCCCTCCTTCCCTATCTCCCTCCTCCCTCCCTTGTCCCTCCCTCCTTCCTTCTCTCCCTCCCTCTCTCTCCCTCCCTCCCTCCCTTGTCTCTCCCTCCTTCCCTCCCTTCCTCGCTCTCTCCCTCCTTCCCTCTCTCCCTCCTCCCTGCCTTGTCCCTCCCTCCTTTCCTCCCTCCCTCACTCTCTTTCCCTCCCTTGTCCCTCCCTCCCTCTCTCTCTCCCTCCCTCCCTCCCTTGTCCCTCCCTCCTTTCCTCCCTCGCTCACTCTCTCTTTCCCTCTCCTCTTCCTCCCTTGTCCCTGGCCCCCCCACTTCTTCCTGACTTCCTTTAGTGCCGGGGTTTGGAAGCCAGGATGTGGTGCAAGCTGGGCAAGTACTGCCCAGCTGAGTCCCCTTTGGAGTTGAAGGATGTCCTGGTGTCATTTGAAACAGACCCGCTCAGTGTACCGAGGGCACCCTGGATTGCCCGTCCGCCCGAGGCCTCCTTACTGCACCTGCTCTTGTCACAGACTCAGGCTTGGTGCAGCGTGGAGCTGGGTGGTGTTCTAGACAACTCAGATTGGCCTGGTCACCCTGTCTCTCTGGACCCGGCCTTGCCAGCATGGCCTTCTCATCCCTGTGAAGTGACATGGACCTGGGCCAGTGCCTCCTTGCTCCGTGCATGGAGCCCTCTGCCTGGTGTCTGTGGCCAAGGCACTGCTGCCTCCTGTGACCCGGGGATGCCGCCCGTGGGTGACATCACGGCGGGTGATACCGTGGCGTGTGTGCACAGGTGCGTGCGGGTGTCCTCTCGGCTTTGAGGGCAGCAGCCTGCTTTGGTCTTGCTGCTGCTCCTGGCCCTGGGACCCCAGGGACGCTGTTGAGCATCGTCCATCAGTGAAACGGGCACAGTGACAGAGCTGACCTTGGGATGCTCAGAAAGTGCCTAGTCACTGTGTCTCTTCACGCAAGCACCGGGACTTGCCATCTTGTCACAGTTCTCTTGTCAGAGCTTTAAGCGAGGGCTGGGGCCCGGGCGGCCACCGCCGAGCTCTGCCTGTGTTGCTGGGTATCTGTGTTCCAACAGCGACCTGGAAATGAGGAAGAGGACACAGATCTGCCTCTGACGGCCCCGCTGTACCTGCCAGGAGCAGCTGGCTGTCCTCTGGTCCGCTGGGGAGCAGACTCACCTCGACTCAGTGCCCGTTGTTCCATCCCGGCCCCATCGCCATCCTGCAGGTCCCTGGTGTTGATTTCCTCCCCTCGGTGTTTCTTTCCTTCTCTTTTGGTTTTTTTGAGACGGGTCTTATGTAGCCCAGGCTTGCCTTGAACTCGTGATCCCCACCTCAGCCTCTGGAGTGCTAGAATGACCGCCATGTGCCACTGGTGCCTCCTCTTTCCCTGGCCCACGCGGCTGCTCGCCACCCCGTACCCCTCACTGCTGTCACGCTGCCCTGGCCAGCCTCCAGGTCTGCATCTCGGTGTGGCCTTCAGAGGTGTCTCTGTGAAGCAGTGATACGTTCCTCCGCTCACAGCCACCTGCAGGTCCCTGTTGGTCTCACAAGCAAGTCCTCGTGTCTTGTTGCTGTCGACCAGCGCCACCTGCCCCGCTGACCTTCCCAGCAGCTGGGTGTTCAGGGGTTCTGGAGGAGGTTGGTCCTCGTCTCCATGTCTTAGAGTATGTCACCAAACCCGGCAGCCTTTCCCTGCCGACACCCTCCACCCTGGCTTGATGTTTTGTCAGGCTGTGGTCCTGGCTGGACACTGGTGCCTCTGTGGGAAGCTTGCCTCAGCTTTAGCCTTTGTTCTCGTGTCGCCCCCATAACCACGGGAACCAGACTCAGGCAGCTTTTGTTTTGGAAAGGGAATCACAAATGTAACTGAGGCTGCCTACTTCATTCTTTTCACTTTTTAAGCACGGAGAAACCAAAGTTCAGCAAAGTCAGATAACTAGCCCGGGGCCACACAGCAAGCCTGGGAACAGCCCGGACCGCAGTCCAGGTGTGCTTGTACGTGCTGCGGCTCTCTCTGAGTTCTGAGACCTGTCCTCCCCTTGCTGCTCAGAGAGTTCAAAGCCACGTGTCAGTGATGACGGCTCTCTCCGTGTCTGGCCGCTGAAGTCCTTTGTTCGCAGGATGCCTTTGATTGTTCCCCTGGAAGCCAGGTTCACATAATCTTTAATTCAGTCTTTTCTCTGCCATCTGAGGCCTCTCCACGGCGGGAGAGTCCCGTGGGAGGATCAGTGGGTCGGGAGCGCTGAATTTACTGGTTTGAGGGTTTTTCTAACAGTCAAGAGTTGGGATGGTGACCAGGCATCTCTGAAGTCACAGTGGTGTCGGTTTTCCGACTGGCTTCCAGGCCTACTTCCACGTCACGTGTGGAAGAGCGAGCCAGCTGCACTGGCTGTGAGCTCGTCTTCCACCCTCTTGTCCGTGGGTGCCATCATCTGTCGGGGAGGTGGTTTGGATCCTCGGCTCGGGCGGGCCCTTCTTGGGCCATCGTGAAGAGTTCTGGGCTCTGTCACAGCTTCCTAGGTGGGTGTGAGTGTCGTTGGGATTAGGCTCCATCTACTCTGTGCAGCTTGAGGGCGGAGGTGACATCAGGGCTCTGCACAGACCTTTCTTCTTTTCCAGCTGCTTGGGGTTCACTTCCTCGTGCTGGGCCGTGCATGGACACTGACCTGCCTGTGTAGCTGTGCCCAGGCCTGTCCCTGCTCTGTCAGAGCGCCTCACTGTGGCTGTGTTTGGGGCCATTATTCAGCCTGGGTTTGTATGTTTAAAGCGTCAGAGGATCAACTTTTCCAGACTGAGAAGCAGGAGAGACACTGAGGCATGTGTTTGAGGGGCTCTGAGAGCCTTTTCATGTGAATTGTTCAAAGAGCGCCTCTCCTTAATCAGAGGAATATTCCCGCATCCCTGGGGTGGTCACACCGGCTTAATTGGAAGCCGGTTGCTTTGAAGTCCTTTTAATCCTTCCCGAGCTGGGAGAAAGAATTTGGAGGCAGCAACTGTAAATTTGAAATTTCTTCATTTTATTTACATGTGTCTGGGGACCCGGGGAGCTCGTTTGCCTGAGGCAGTTAAGCTGGGTGCTGGCTGTGGGCAGTGAGAGCTGGACTTTGAGGCTGGGTTGGGAGGCCTGCCCCTGGCCGGAGCTGCAGGACACTGGGCTGACTGCAGGCGGCAGCAGCAGGACCCTGGCTATCCACCCCGTGGGATCCGCCTTGCCCTTTGCCTCTAGCAGCCTCTCGGGGACAAGCAGAACCCCTGTTCTGCTCAGTTCCCTTCCTGCTGAGCTGAAATCCACATCTGGCATTTTGTGCGAGGGCTCCCACATTGGGAAACTCAGTAGGTGCTCCCCCCCAGCCTCCTGCTGTGTCGGCAGAGGTGGGCTCCAGGTGGCCAGGCGTCCACCGTGGGTGGGGTCATAGTGTGGGACATTGGCCTGGAGATCTGGCAGCAGCAGGAATGGCATAAGGGTTAGTGACGGCTGGATGTCCTTGATGCAGGGTTATTAGGTTGGAGGTGTTCCCTGCAACGGGAAGGTGAGGCTGGGCTGGGACTTGAACTTATGCCTAGTGGGCACCAGGGTGCCGTCTAGCTGCTGAGCCACGGTCTTGCCTCTTCACTTACTTGTCACCAGGATTTTTGGAGGCAGTGCCTGGTACTGCTGAATTCCCTCTCCCTGCTGGAGCAGGGCCGGGAGTCACATAAGTGTCCCTTCCCACTCCTTCCTATCTCCCTCACTCTCTTTGGTGGTACTGGGACTTGAACTGGGGGCTCTGTGTGCTACCCCTTAAGTCGTGCCCTAGCCCTTTTTGCTTTTGTTGTTCTGATCAGGGTGTCATGTTTATTCCTGGACCGTGATCCTCACACCTAGTGGGGGCCACAGCACGCCCCACCATGCCTGGCTTGTTGCTTGGGATGAGGGCTCTTGCTGGCTTTTTGCCAGGGCTGGCCTTGAGCAGTGATTTCTCCGATCTCCACCTCCTAAGTATCTGGGATTACAGGTATGAGCCACTGTGCCCAACTTAAAAAGAAAAACATAAAAATGCCCAATTACTTTGTAAGTGGGAAGTTTCTTCTGCACACATAGGTCTCCCTACTGGAGTCTCATCGTCCGTGATTCGTACCAAGACTAGCGCCTGGTTTTCACCTTTTGCTCTTTCAAGTGGACATAGAAAAGCGTCTGTGTCCTTTTCTCTGGCGTTTAGGCACACTGCACTGTGAGGGACTGTGATGGCCCCGTAGGCCTGCCGGGCAGGCCCCTGTCTCTGAGCTGCGCCCCAGCCGGCTGCGTTCACATCCGGGGTAGCACTTCGCTGGGTGGTCGTGTTCTAGAAAGGTGTCGCAGTTTTTGCATTCGCTTATTGTTTGAAGCCTACGATTGTGCCAGTGAAGAACCAGGCCAAAACACGAAATAGGCCCATCCCAAGGCGCTGACACTGTCGTCCAGGGAAGGACAGTAGTCACGTAGGTGGTGGATATTGTGTCTCAGAGTGTGACGAGGGCCACAAAGAAGAAGGATGCAGGGAGGAGCAGCAGGTGGCCAGGGCTTGTGCAGTGGGGGCGGCGCCATGGTTTTGGTTAGGATGGTTGAGGCAGGCCCAAGTGGAAACTCAGGTGACATCTGAACAGAGACCTGAACGTGGGTGAGGGAGTGAGCCGGGTGGATGTGGAGGGAGAGCATGCTGGGAAAGGGATGTGTGGGTTCCTGGGTGGGTAGGGCCATCGCGAGGCAGTACATCCGAGAAGCAGCTGTCTCCCTGTCCCTCTCAGGCCACGTGTTCCCACGTAGAAGTGGCTGATGGCTGTGGTGGAGGCCTGCTGGTCCTTTGCTGGTGTGGCTTTTGGTGCGTGGATGGGCCCAGAGGTATGACAGTCCACTGTGCCTGACACAGCCCTGCCTCCTTTCCATGGGGACAGTGACTTCTCCCTGCGCCCTCAGACGCGGGTAGCTTTGGAAAACGGCTGCTCTGTGTTCCATGGCCCGGCACATGTCATGTTGTGGCCCAGCATTCCGATGGTGACATGAACTGGTGGCTTTCCCGAGTCCTTTGGAGGCCAGGTGCTGTAGCCTCAGGACTAGAGACTCTGACCCCCTGTTCAGTGGTCTGAAGGCTGGGGCAGCAGGCATGGCCTGTGCAGGTGACCCCTGGGGCTGGCCCTGGGCCCTGTGCTGGGCGCTCCACACCAGGCCCGTGTCGGGCAGCTCTGGAGCCAAGAAGTCGGGAAGGCCGTGGAGGCTCCACAGTTGAGTGCAGTCGTCCTCGTGGCTGTTAGCGTGGGGCTTTGCTGTCTCTTGTTTTCCATTTGACATACTTTTTTGCAAAAACAATAAACCATCTCGCCTGGGTGTGCTCCTTTCCTTCCGGCTGGGCCTGGCCAGAGCCCAGGCAGCAGTTTGGCAGTGGCCTGGCCCCATGGGCTCCCATTCTCTGGCGACAGAGGGTGAGTTCTGTTGTCTGCTAATTGGTCCTGTGGCTGTTGTGTTTCATTCATGCCTGGGCTGGCAGCCTCTGCGCCTGGTGTCTGTCAGGCTTGGTGAAACCACCACTTAGGGCTATAGCGTGAGCCAGGGCATCTGCTCCTAGGACTGAAAATAGCCGTGGCCGGGACTCAGGAAGAAATCGGGTCTCTGTCTCACAGCCCTGTTCATTCTGCACGCAGCTGAGTTTGAGTCAAAATTCAGCTGCCGTTGGAACAAAAGAACTTCTGTCCCCACAAGGCCCCGGCTGGGGTGTGAAAGGCCTCACAGCGAGGCCAGCCTTCTGCGAGCAGATGTCACAGCTTGGGCTGCACTTGGAACTGCCACTTTCCTGTCACCCATGTTGGAGGCTCCCGAAGCCCCAAGTGCTTCCATTTTGTAGCCGTGAAGTACAAGTGTCACAGTGGACGCTGCGGTATTTTTAGGCTGTCATCGCACTTGGCATGACTCCGGCTAGTTGAAAGCACTTCCTGATCCAGCAGTGCAGCTCTGACTGCACGGAGGTTAGGAGGTTTCTGGGAAGAAGCGCTGCACTGCCCTCTGGGGCCGTGCGGGCCTCTGGTCCTTCCTGGCTACTCCCCATCACGAGGACCTCTGTGCCTGTGTGGGGCTCAGGACGCGCGTGGGAGGCCGAGAGCAGCACGCCCTTCCCCAGGGCTGAGCCTGGCTCCTGAACTCCAGAGCTTTGCCTCCTCTGCGCCCCCTTCCTTTCCTTCAAGCCCTGTGTACCCCTTGTGCTGGGCCAAGCGGTGTTCAGAGGGAGGGCGCCTTGTCTGGGCCGAGTGCCCTGCTCCTCAGGCTGCCAGAGACTTCTGCTCCCCTTAGCTTACCGTCTTCCCCAAGTTTTCTTGATTTTCATTTATTCCTACCACCCTGAATCCCAGCTTTGAACGTGGAGGTGAGCTCTGAGTGAAACTTGGTGCGGCTTTCTTGGGTACGGGTTTGGGGTGGTGCTGGGGATTGAGCTGCTGTGCCACCAGCCCTGGGCGCGGTCTGTGAGTGGAGCGCACATTTCCCTTTTCCGTGCGTGTTTGTAGAAATGTGCAGCTGTGGGCAGCCTGGGTGCCTGCGCCACGTGGCCCTGGACCTGCCTTCTGCATACCCGCGCTCACGGGTGACAGGTGCTGAGGAAGGCGGGATGCGTTAGCCTCACACGTGTCTCTGGACGTTTGGGGCACGCGTTCTGCAGCAGTGCTGCTCAGGAGATGGGACCCGTATCGAGTCCCCCCTTTGCTCTGCTCTGCTGGTCTTACTTTTCTTATTGAAAGATGGAAGTTACGGCAGGTGTGGTGGCAGGTGTGGTGGCCCGTGCCTGTCATTCCAGCTACGCTGGGGGCGTTGGTAGAGCACCATGCTCCAAGTCCGGCCCCGGGTAAAAAAGGAGGAGCCCCAACTTGAAAAATGATTCAGCAGGGAAGGACTGGGTGGCGTGGCTCAAGGGGTAGAGGCCTTGAGGCCCTGAGTTCAAACTCCCCAGGGCCAGCAGAAACGGGGAGATGGAACCAGTAAGGACGAGGGCTGCCAGGCATTGACTGTCGTCGGGTTGTGTAGCTGGCAGCGGGCTATGGTTGGACCCCGGGTGTGTCCAGTGCTCTCTATCCCACTCCTGGTTTCCGGGTCGCCAGTGGCCGGCGTGGGTTTGGCCTCTGTGTGCAGGGTGAGGCCCTCTTCGGGAGCAGCCAGACCTTAGCATGTCTCTTCATCCTTCAGGACTCCAGAAGACCTTTCCAGATTCGTGGTGGAGCTGCAGCAGCGGGAGCTGGCCCTGAAGGAGAGGAACAGCGCCATCACTAGCAGGTAGACGGCCGGCGTGGCCACGGGGATGTTTCTCTGGGTTGTGGGGACGAGGCCGAGCGTGCGTCCTCCGCGCTGGCTCTGTCTGAGTGAGCATGGTTCTGGACATGGAAGGGCATGACGTGGTCAGCAGTTGGCTCTGGTAGTGAAAGACATCGCCACACAGAGGCCGAGGGTGGGGGTCCTAGGCAAGCTCTGACCATGTCTGGGTCCCTTTGGACAGTGGCGCCCTCTGTGACCTCCTTCGTTGTCGTGGTGAGGACCACGCCCAGCACAGCACACGAACCGCATGCAAGTCACCGCTCTCTGGCTGTGCTCCTCTGTTGGGTCCACCTTGCTCTCAGGTGGACGGTGGTTGCTGGGGGCTGGCAGAAATCGCCCTGCAGTCCACCATGTAGTGGTGAACGCAGACCTGGTGGTCATTCTGACAGTGGGCTCAGTCGCCTCTGGTGCCTGCTCTGTTGGGTCCTGATTGTGGCGTCCAGGCTAAGGTCCAGGGCATTCCTTTGCTGCCGCGTGCGGTGGACACCGGGCCCCTGGGGTGTGTGTGCACAGACTCACAGCGCGTCCTCATAGACACAGTCCTGTCTGTGGTTACAGGTGACAAAACCTCACCCAGGGCTCCAGCAGCAAGCAGACTTGCTCCCAGCCTAGCAGGCGTCCAGAGGTGGACAGCTGCGGTACTGTCCAGGCCAGCAGTTAGGCGATTTCCTCCAGAGGCCACATGCGCGTCTTCTCCAACCCCACTTCTTAACTCTGACGCCGGCTGGTGTCTGAGATCCAGTCCTGACCCGCTATCTGGAGTTGGCACGTTTCGGGGCTCTGCCGCACAAGGCTGCCTCTCTCAGGGTAGTCTGAGCACTGGGTCTCCAGGTCACCATTCGTCTGTCCACTGACAAAGTGCTCCTCAGGCCCGATGGCTTGCCCGGTCCGGAGAGCGTCATACTCTTCAGCGTGACATGTGATGAAGGGTCCAACTTGGACCGCAGGCCGAAGTGCATCAGGGGCCAGTGTGCTGGGTGTGGGGAGGGCGCCAAGGGCAGCCATGTGCTAGGGTGCGGTGCTCCCCTGCCTTCTCCCTCCCGCCACCCTTGCAGCCCCGCTCACCAGCCCTGCAGCCCCCAGGTGCTGTGTTCAGGACCTCCTTCAGTCTGCCTGCAGCCCCTCCCTGGAGGTCACTGAGGGGGCCGAGGATCCTCCTCTCCACCCCTCCCGAGCCGTGGTGGGGCCTTCCTAGGCCACCTCATTTCACAAACCCAGGGATGCTCTAAAGAAACTTGTTAGGAATTGCAGAAGACCCTGCCGTCACCTGAGACCCTGAGGGTTGTGGGATCTGCCAGGAGCCGGAGACGAAGACCAGATGTGGCTGTGATACCTTTCCTGCCAGCCTGGGTTCTTGTCACTTGCTGCTCGCAGCTGCTGAGGCTGCTCTTGTGACTGAAGTGCCTGCCCAGGGGGCATGTCACGTTCAGACACAAAGAAGGCCTCCTTCTTGGGTCTTCTCTGGAACAGGGGAACCTTTTTAGGATCCCACTCTTGTAGATCCCCCTCGTTGCCCGAAGCCATCTGCGTGTGTGCCCCAGAGCAGTTGCTGGCAGCCGATGAGGTTGCCATGCTGAGCCGAAGGTGGCCTAACTCATGCTTGACTCACCTGAGGCTCATGGGCCGCTGTGGGAGGGCAGTTTGCGGGGCACAGGCTGTGGGAGAGGCTGGGTGAGGCCCGGGCACCCTGTGTGGACTGCCGGCCGGCGGGCAGCTCTGTGAGGAGAGCCTGGAGCCAGCTGGCTGCCGTTGGTTGCCGGTCCACATCCTCGTTCTGCTCGGACAGAGTTGTAATAATTTATCCGTGACCGGGAGGAAGGCCTCCTTAGTTTGGTGGTTGATGTCACTTTGAAAGTTGGCTTTTAGAAGCAGCTGCTTATGTTGGACATATCACACCAATTCGCTTAAAAAAAAATGCTCAAATGATAAAGATTGCCTTTTGCTTTCAAAGCCACTCAGATGAAAGGAGCGGGAGAAGTGATTTGGAGTTAAGGCTTCACTGCCTTGCCTGGCGAGCCTTCTTCATTTCACTCTGAAGCTGAGGGGAAGAAGCTCGTCTGAATTTCTGTCCTCCCGAAACAGCCAGGCACTTCCTGCAGTTCTCTGCTTGGACCAGCGTCTGCCCGGAGCGCGCGATGGCGCGGCCACCAGGTCACCTGCGCTACGGTCACAAGTGTAGATCTGACCAGCCCGCGGTTTCCTTTCCTTTTGTTTTTGTGGGACTGGGATTTGAACTCAGGGCTTCAAGCTTACAAAGCAGGTGCTCTGCCGCTTGAGCCGCTCACTCAGTCCATTCTGCTCTGGTTATTTTGGGGATGGGTCTCTCAAACTATTTCCTCAGGCTGGCCTTGAGTTACAATTCTCCCAGTCTCAGCCTCCCGCTTAGCTGGGATTACAGGCGTGAGCCACCAGCGCTCAGCCTGTGGTTTTCTTTTGGATCAGTTTGGAGGTGGAGTCTCAGGGAACAGCCTGTGCTGGGGGCAGGCAGTCCTTGTGACTCAGGACCCTGGGTTTCCCTGAGTGATGCAGCCACCTGGAGAGGAAAGGTGAGCTCAGGGCGTCCTGTGGAAGTCCCCAGGCGTCAGTCTTTTCTGCAGAGTGGTCGCCGTGGGCCTGTTGTTCTCAGTGATGTCTCAGAGGCTCGGCAAGGCTCCAGTACTTCCTCTGCGCCCCTCAGACGTTCTCCCAGGGCGATTTCATCCCTGTTTCCACGTGCTGGCCGTCTGTGCTCCAGCTTCATGGGGCTGTTTGGCTCTTTGCTGTGTGGCTCCTGCAGCCCAGGTACAGGTTCCTCATATTGCCCAACCACTGCCCAGCTGGCGAGCTGTGCCGCTGTGCCAGGATGAGTAGACAGGCTAGCGCCCAGCGCTCCTCACTACGACTGGGAGCAGGGTCTGCTCTTGCGCCCCAGGCAGACCTCTGACCTCTTCATCTCTGCCCTGTTGGCTTCAAGTTGAGTGGTCACTGGGAGGTCTGGACCAGACGAGCATCGTGCATGGGGACAGAGGTCCTTGGATTGTAGTGGTGGCTGCTGTGGTAGGGTGAACGTTTCCTGTGACCTGGTGTATTGAGTCTGTGGCCACTTTGGGTGTTCATGTGAGCCTAGACCCTCACCTGCTGACCCTTCTGAGTGTTGGGCCCTGTCCTTCTGTTCACTCTCAGGTCCCAGGAAGGAGACAGGCCCCAGGACAGGGGTGGTACATTGGCACTGGCCTTGAGGTTGAAGTGGCTTATTCCGGTTTGGCACATTGGCCCTTGTGTCCTCGTCTGGCTGCACTGGCCTTAAGGGATGGGTCTCCATTGCATTCAAGGGGCCAGGAGACTTGGTTAGGCCGAGTGGCTGCTGTGTTTCCATGGTATCTTGTGAAGGAACCACGCTTGAAATTCAGGTGAGGTGGAAAACAGGTGACATGAAGGACTGAGGGCAGAGCAAGGCCTCAGGACCGTACCCAGCGGGCAGCGGTGGCATCAATAGGGAGCTTACCAGGGCAGACTTCATTTTACACAGGGAAGTGACTGGGCTCGTTTTTGCTTCTTCCTCTGAGTGACCCATGGTCGCTGAACAGCAGACTGAGGTCCCGTCTGAGGCCATGTGTCATGGGTGTGTGTCTGTGTCTGCATGCTTCCCCACGGCCGTAGTGCAGGTGCTCCTGCTGAGCCAGTGATCCTCTGTGCCTTCTCTGCAGACAAGTGTTTGTTCACGTTGTGTCATGGCTTTTTATCGCACTCTTCAGTACCCGGCTGCCCCCGGTTCACAAGTCCCCGCTGGCTGTTTTTCTTCTTCAGCGTTTTGTGGTTTTAAACCGTGCTGCAGTGACTTTTTGCAGTGCATCTTGGAACACTGATTGCTTAGCTTGCATCCCTGCGATGGAGCGGGTCAGTAACCTGCAGATTTTCACAGCTTAGCCTGGGGAAGGCAGATGTCACCCAGCACCTGTTGCACTGCTCCCCAGTAAGCAGGACAGACACCCCCAGTCTTCGACACTCTTCCAGGCGTTCAGTGTTTCTCCTTTGCCTATCCGAGTACGGCACGCTGCTTCTTCCTGTGCTGGCTGGCTCAGTAACTGGGTGGCTAGTCCTGTAAGTGGCAAGTCCTGCTGGTCTGTCTCCTTGGAGTTTTGCTGCTGCCACTCTGTTCGGGCTTCGTCTCTCCGTAGTTACTGCAGTGACGCTGTCCTGTTTGCCATGGAACCCCGTCTCCTACCAGGACATTCTGAGTGGGGGTGGCTGTCGTGGAACCCCAGCTCTCTTAGCAGGAAGAGTTCTGAGCGGGGGTGGCTGCTGAGCACAGCTCCACCTGAGCTCTGTGAAGGAGATGCAGGGAAGGGGGGTGTCCTGCCCTACTGGGGACTGAGCTGAAGGCGGTCACCTGGGGTGGAGGAAGTGTTTCCTCATTGGGATACTGATGGCCTTGACCCTTGCTGCTGCCAGAGCATGTTCTGAACTCTACGCTGGGCAGTACTGTTGTCTTTCTTCATGTTTTGGGGTCCATAGGGCTGGAGGCTACAGGCCTGGTGGACTGGGGTGTTAGAGACAGGAAACTTGCCGAGCCCTTCCAAGTGGCAGGGGGTGTGGATGGGGCTCCTTCACGCAGCAGCGTGATTCACTGACGTGAAGTTCCTCTCTCAGAATGGATTGAGCATCTGTAGGAGTGTTGGGACACTTGTGTACCGTCACTGATCCATGGGACATGGTGCTGCTTTCTCTTGTGCAGTGTTGGGGCCTGAGCCCAGGGCCTCGCTCATGCTAGGTGAGTGCTCTACCACTGAGCCCCAGCCCCAGCCTTGGTGGTGTGTGAAGAGGGTCCTCTGGCTGCCTGGGTGGTCAGGAGGAGATTCTCACTCGGTGGCCAATGGGAAGGCTTGCAGAGTGTCAGCGGGAAGTGCTTCTGGGTGAGTGTGTGTTTGTGCATTTGAGCTGTCAGAGCTGGCGCTATTTTCCCTTTCTTCTCTGTCCTCTGTCGCCTCAAGGCGTGTTACAGACAGGCACCATCCATCAGCGGTGTGAATGGGTCTGTCTGTGCTGTCTCCCCACCCTCCTCATCTCTGGGTGGGATCTGATGACAGTGCATGGGAGCCTGGCCTTCTGCCCTGGCCTGGGTGTTGGTTCTTTGAGTCTGATGTCCCTCCCGGTCCTGTGGCTGAGGAAAAGGCAGGTTGTGCAGTTTGTGACTGGATCTCTGTGGGTCCCTGCTCGCTGTCCTCTGCACAGGGCTCCCTGAGCCCCTCTGCCCATGCTGGGCTCATTAGTGTTGGAAGGCACCACAGCACATCCTGTGACTGTGCTCCAGCTCTGCTGTTGGCCGTACAGGGAGGTGCTGCTGCTGAGCCTCTGGCCACTCTGTCATGTGTGACCTTGCAGGGTACACCATGCTGTGGGGAAACTCGTGCAGGACTCCAGGGCCATGCAGTTTGGCCCACTCTTCTGGACATCAAGGCCTCAGTTGGAAAGGGGTGGTGGAGGAGGGAGTCCTCGCAGGACCTGGCAGGACTCCAGGGTCCAGCTTCATCAGCTGTGATCATGTCCACAAGGAGGGTGGTCATGAGAGCAGTCAGTGGTGCTGGGCGGGCGTGAGCCGCGGTGCGCGTGGGGCTCGGTGCTCTAGCAGTGTCTTCTCTTGGGACGCACAGTTATCATTGCTGCTTTGCAGGAGAGACTTGAGCCCGGGGTTGATGCCCTAGGAAGCATTGGAACCAAGACTTGAACACATGCCCTTCTCTCCTGAGCTTGTGTGCTGGGCCTGAGAGGGAACCCAGGTCCCCATGAGTGCTGGGCTGTGCTGCGTCCAGGCCCTCTGTCACATCTTCCAATCCTGTGTGCTCTGTGCTGTCCAGCCTGTCTGAAGTCTTGGTCACCTTCCTGATGCTGATTTAAGGTACAGCTGTCTTGGTAGAAGCAAGTGGAGAGAAGCCGCTATCTGACCCTTTTGCTGGCCGTCTGCCTTGCTCACTGCCGCTGGCTGGGCTGGTGAACCCTTTGACAGTGAGCCTACAAGTGCAGCTGCTCAGAGCCACACTCGTCCTTGCTCTGGCCCCACTGTGGTCGTAGGTCATCTAGAAAGTCCCCTCTGGCAGACGAGTCCCTGGCCTCTAGCTATTGGGGGAAGAGCTGTGAGGCCCATGGAGCTCTGGTCTTTCCTGGGCACCTAAAGAGCCTCCCGGGCCAGGCTGGGCCACTCCCTCTGGGGCCACCTTCCTCAGGGGCCTGGGCTCAGGAGCTTGTGGAGGAGATGCAGTCTAGCTTAGCAACAGGGACTCAAGGATTGACAAGAGGGGTGTCACCCTGTCTGCCTGGCCCTGCTTCTGTCTGTTGCCTCCTGGGAATGAGTTAAGATCTGCACTGTAGTTGTAATTCTTCACACTCTTTGTCCGAAGCAGTTAGGCCACCCTCTCAAAACATCTTGTAGCGTAATGAGTCCTTGTCACCTTTGTCAGCTAGTGTCATTGTGAGGTATAGCACTCCCGAGCTGTCCAGAGGCTAGCAAGGCCAGTGACAGGCGCCCACGATTCATGATGCAGGAACTTGTTCTCTGCCTTGGAGCGGCTGTCACACTGTGCCCTAGCGCCAGCAGTGATGGTGACAGTTACCCATGGTTTTAACCACATGTTGCTTGGGTTCAAGTCTTGGCTCTGTCATTGAGGAGTCCTCTGTCCTTGGGCACTTTAGTCTCTCTGTGGCTTGCAGTCAGGCTGGTAGTGAAGATGGCGTCCCTGGGGCATTAGGTATGTAAAGAATGCAGCCCAGGGCCTGGCATGGTAAGTGAGGTGTCGGCTGGGTGCCTGGATATTTTCTTGCTGCCTTCTGTGTAGAGGAATCAGGAAACTCCTAGAGTGTTGGGGGCCTGGCCCGCTGAGGTCTGGCGTGCGCCTGTGGCGAAGGTCAGGAGGCGCTGTGTACTTGACAGTGGAGGACGCGCTGGGCTTTGCTGTGGCAGACGTGTGGGCAGGAGGAAAGTGTTGGCCTGATTGCCTCTCGCAGCTGTGTCCTCTGCCAGGTCTCATGCTCGTCCAGGCCTGTTACTGTCTTGGCATGAGCCGGCCCCTGGGGCAGTCGGGAGCAGAGGCAGAGGACTCGCCATGACCATTTGGCTTCGGGCGCCACTCGATGTCAATGGGCTTTGGCAGAGGTGTTCAGCCAGCCCGTGTCTGACGCACTTTGTGTGTCACGATACTGTTTCGGGGACACCCGGGCTTGCTCACTGTGAGCGCTGCACTAGCCCTTGGTGGCGCCAGGCCAGGCTGAGCTCCTGCATGGGCTACTGGTCGTGTGTCTCTGCGTGAGGAGCCTCAGAGATCTGGTGTGAGGCCCGGGAGGGAGCACCCTAAAAAGCCTGTACCTCCTTCCCTCGGGGACGTGGGAGGGAACGACCCCAGCAGATGGGGTCCTGGCCGTGTTGGTATTCATTCCCGCGCTGACTTCTGCCCGGGCTCCACGTGGAGTCTGGGAGGTTTGGTTTCCCTGACTGGGCTCCCCTGCTCGCGGCCGCAGTGCAGAGGCCAGGAGTACGCAGCACAGCTGGGCCCTGCTCAATAAATGAAGTCACTGACTGAGTGCCATGTTCCAGGTGGACCCCGTCCTTTGTCCCCGGCGTCTGTGTTACGGCCTAGTCACCCTGCTGTCCCGGACCCCTTCCTTCCAGGCACAGTGCTGTGGCCCCGACTCCTGTCCTACCGGAAGCATTGCTCCTGGACTCTGCATGGCCCTTCCCCCCGGAGTGGCTGGAGCGTGTGGTCGCAGGGATTCTTTGAGACCTAGGGCAGCGTGTGTCACCCCCACACGGACACCGTGACTCTTAGGGTTGGCAGCCTTTCCTCCAAGTGTGCATGCACACTGCACCTGGCCCTCCCTGCTTCTCTGCCGTCCCCACCTGTCCCGATAAGCACCAGGGCTCTTTCCAGTCTTGGGGTCACTTTTATTTCTGCTGGTGGCCTTTGCAGACCTCACCTAAGCTAGGTTTCTGTTTGAACGCATAGCTCGTAATTACGCTGCCTTCCCTGAGTGCTTGGCTCACCCGTCTCCCTGAGAGCAGGGCCTGTGGCTTTGTCATTGTACCCCCGACACTGTCAAGAGCACAGTCACAGCTCCCGGTGAGTGAGCGAGTGAGGTGGCGAGGTGAGCGGTGCTGGCGTTCGTCCAGGCATGCTGACCGTGGGTTGCAGCCCTTCCTTGACTTCCTTACACCTGCGCTGCCCGCCCGGACCAGCCCCTACCATTTCTGTCCCCGTTGTTCTGGCCTCAGCTCCAGCAGAGGGGCCCACAGCCGCGCTTGTGAAGTCACTTCCCCCTCATCCTCAAGAGTCACAGTTTTGCTGCGTCCTCTAACGTCCCACAGCCGCGTGAACTCTGACCGACCTTGCTCGCCCCTGTGCTGTCCTTGGCCTGGGGCCTTTGCCCTTGCTCACAGGGCGACCTCACGCCCCCCTGTGGAAGGCGTCCTGGTCGCCCGGCCCGCTTCCCGCCTTCCCCTCCTTGCCGGGTGCGCTTGCTTGTCAACGCGCTCATCTTTCTCTGTATCTCTCCACTTCGCCTGCGAACTCCACCCACAGCGTGCTGGCAGCGTGCCACGGTGTGCCGTGACCAAGAGGTGTTTGCTGAGTGAGTAAACATACCTCTTCTCTTCCCGGGGGGGTGGGGTGATGGCTCTGGGTTCCTGTGGGCCCCTGTTTTTGATGTGGCTGTGGCGTCTGGGATCACCAGTGTCCTCACTTGGTTTGTCCTCTGTTTTGCCAGCTCTCGGCCATCCCCAGCCTGTTTGCCCACCTGTGAAAGGTGAGTGACTTGGCTCTGTCAGTGCAGCGTCCCACTGTTCTGTGCCTGAGTGACGAGTGGTCTCAGTTCCCTGCCATGGTGCTGGTGGCGCTACTTTGTCCGTCCTGGTCAAAGGGCGAGTGAGGTGGTCGGAGCCTGCTGTCATGCCCAGTTGGGGCTTTGCTGTCCAGCGGCATCATGGGCAGTGTGGCTGTTGGGAGATGGCCCTGCAGGGTGCTGGTCGCCCATTGCCTCTGCTTGGGCCATATGTGCTGTGTGCTGGACGGGCAGTGTGGGGACAAAGAGGCAGAAAGATTGTCCGAGGGGAGGAACTGAGAGGTGTGTGCACACATTTGCACACGTACTGATCCAGGAGCACTGAAACAACATGAGTTGTGTTATTTATTTATCTTTTGGCTACAAAATAGATCAAGGAGCATTTCTTAGAGGATATATACATTTTTAACTCTTTGTTTTTTGGCAGTACTGGGGTTTGAACTCAGGACCTACATCTTGAGCCACTCCACCAGCCCTTTTTTAGGATGGGTTGATTTGAGAACTATTTGCCTCGGTTGGTTTCAAACAGCAATCCTGATCTCTGCCTCCTGAGTAGCTGGGATTATAGGCGTAAGCACTCGTGCCTGGCTAGGATATGGGTTTTGATTAGACCTTATCATAGTGGAGCCAGAATTGGGGGTGGAGGGAGGGGGACAAACACAAAGCAGCATCAGAAGTGAGGTGAGCATCCATGGAGAGTGGGCAAAATCTGAGCTCTGGTGTCACCTCTAGCCTTGTCATGTTCTCTGTGTGCTGAGCTAGGAAGCCCACGGCTGTCCTGGGAGGGAGACTGGGTCCTGGTGGACTCTTGCCGGCCACCCCTCCTTGTGATGGTGGCTTTGTGCCCCCTCTGAGGAGGCGGGGTGCTCAGGGCTGGCTGTAGAGGATGCGCCACAGCCCTCTCTGTCCTGCTTTTGTCCCTGCCCTCCACGTCTCACTCGGGCTGATGTCGAGCCTGTCTCCCAGAAGCCACTTGCACAGTGGCTGATGTGTCTGCTGGTGCGCTGTTAGCTGCCCACATGAGTTTGATTTGGGTCCATCGGTGGCCTGAGTGCAGATGGCACCTGGGGAATGACGGTGCATAAGCCAATGAGCTAGCCCAGGCTTGAGGCCAGCGTCCCCATAGGGGACAGTCCTGCAGTCAATGTCTTTCTCTCTGAAGTGCTTCCCAGACGAGAGTTGGAGTGCAGTCACTCAGCACAGCACCTGGCGCTCTGGAGCGTTCTGGTCTGTTTCCTCTGTTGTAGGACAGGCCCAGTGAGCCACTGTGAGGGACTGTGGACGCAGCGGCCTGCCTTCCCTGTGCCTGGCATATGGCGCCATCATGGCCATGTGGACTCCTCTGTATGTCCAGTTTCCCCAAAGCTGTATCCTTAGGGACCACCAGCAGCAGGTCCTTCTGCGTGGTACCACCTGGAGGTATTGCTGTGGCTGTTTCTCCCGACGTCCGCACGGTGCTGGGCTGCTACAGCCCAGGAACTCTGGCCGTCTGCTCAAGTCTGCCTCTCCTTTGGTTCCCAAGTGCCCTCTGTTCTCGCTGTGGCTTCTGCTAGGACAAGAAAACCCAGTGGTGCTGTCCCAGGGTCTGACTGCCGGGGTGCTCAGAGCTGAGCTGCGCTGAAGGGCCTGGCGCCTGCTTGCAGTGCCCGCCTTTGAACGTGAGGTGGTGCCTGCTGCACTGGGAGCCAGTTCTGCTCTCTCCTTGTAGAGCCGCCACCCGGGGCTCCCCAACCTGTAAATTCTGTGATTGTTTAGAGACAGAAAAAGAGAAGGAGGGGAGGGAGGGGGCTGAAAGACCTTGAGGCGAGTGGGCATCCGTCACAGGTGTCTCCTGGGGCTGTTTCTCTCTCTCCCTCTCCTCTGCTGCACATCCTGGGCTCTCTGGTCCCTTCCTGGTCAGCGCTGTGAAGCCTGGGGTTGGAGAGGAATGTGTACCCAGGGCCGTGCTGCCCTGTCCTCGGGAACTGTGGTGACACGGCTCCCCTAGTTTGGCCCCGGACCCTGTCTGAGGTGCCCTTGTGTGTTAGGCTGCCTCTGTCCTGCTTTTGGGCCTGGGATTACGTCCCTGTGCCCCCCAATAGCCCATCCTGGGCTCCAGGGCCGTGTCTGGGCTGGTCATGGAGTGTTGCCAGTCTTGTTGATGTGGTATGTGATTGGATCCCACAGGGCTGTGCCTGTGCGTACCGGCAGAGGGGCCTTCAAGACAGGCTGTCAGGCGGAGGCCCTGGGCTGGTCTCCATGGGACTGAAGGCCCCTGTGTGCGAGGATGAGTGGGCATGGCCTCTCCTCCAGGAGGACACCGCCCTTCGTGACTGGGCAGCATTCACCCTCCACTGCCCTGGCCTGCAGAGGACTGGGCTTCCAGAACCTGCCAGCTCAGCCAGCTTGTGTCGTCTCTCTGCAGCGAGGCGAGATGCATTAATATTTCACATCCAGACTGTTGCTTGCATGGTTTGCATTTCCATGTTTAAGATGGTGTTTACATATTCATGGCTTTTTAAATAAGTTCTTATTGGGAAGGGACGTGGACGTAGATACAATGTGAGACTCCCCCTTTATCCAAGCCCGAGGGCGGTGCTCTGAGTGGCTTGGTCGCCGTGGAGGGGGTGGGGAGCTGGCGTGGTCCCGAAGCCGGCGTGGACCCGGCTCCTTCCGCTGCTCTGTCCACACAGCAGAGCCGAACTCACTGTCCCACACCTGCAGCCAGGCCCAGGGCCTTGTCACTCCTCTGGGTTTCTCCTGGTACGTAGGAGAGGTGTAGACCTTACCTCCCGCTGGCTGTCACCCATTTCCCTTTTGGAGACGAAGCTCGCGACAGGTAAGGCCAGTCATCCTGAAAGTGGGCGAGCCCCATGCCTCCTTCCCTTCTCATAATGGCTGGTGCCACAGTGCCACATGCTCTGGGGTGAGTGTCCCTGCACAGGCTTTGGTGCTCTTGGCTCTGCCGCCACCAGCTGTGGTTTTCAAGGACCAGTCTACTTCCAGGCCAAGAAGGGACAGGCATCCACCCACTTCTCCCTGCAGGGTCATTCTGAGGATCACCTGGGAAGTGAGCTGCTGAAGCAGCTGCTGGGACACCCTCCATCTGGGCATCCAGCAAGCCTTTGCTTCTGGGGTGCTTCCTGACAAGGAGCCCGGCAGAAGATGTTGCAGCCTGAGAAACGGGGGCGGGGGAGGGGTAGGCCGAGGAGGGGACCTCTGTGAGTGGCCTCTGCTTTGGATCTTGTGTGGCTAAGCATGGGCTGTGGAGCAAGTGGGTACCGTGGGGGAGGAGCCAAGGGCCTTGGACCCCTCAGAAATGTGGCTGTGACCCCTTGGCCGTGGCTGGTGCATGGCAGGGGGCAGGGCTGGGGCTCAAGGGTCTGAGCCGTGGACATGCAAGTGGAAGAGTCCTTAAGGCCCGGGAACTAGGGAGCGGAGCAGGGAAGGGCCCCTCCCCCACCTTGGGCATTGCCAGTATCACACCAATACCGAGTTTTCTGGTCTCTCATCTGCATTTCCTTTTTTAAAGATGATATTATTTTAGTTATCTCAGAGAGGTCTTCCTAAGTGGCCTGCAACACTTTGGAGGCCATAGAAGACAATTGATAAATTTGACTATATTTAAAATTTACCAGGTGTGTTAGCACACACCTGTAATCCTAGCTCTCAGAGGCTGAGGCAGGAGGATTGGGAGTTTGAGGCCAGACTGTCTCAAAAAACCAGAAAACTATTGAAGCTGACATGGCAGCAAACACAGGCTCTTGAGGGTCCCACGGGAAACATTGCAAGGGCGCTGGCACCTCGCCCTCCTCTGATTACGCTCTCGTAATGAGCACAAGCACCTCAGAGTCAGAGGGGCTGGTGGACGAGGACTCGCCCGGACCACGCGAGCGAGTGGGTGAGTGAACGAACACCTCGCTCCCCTTTAGCAGCGCCACTCGGACATTCTGGTCTCAGGGCCCTGACACCAGTGACCGAAAACACAGCTTTTATTGTGAGGGGCTTGCGTATTTCCCTGGTGGAAATAGACAGTGAAAAATCGTATGTGAATTGATAATTTCTTAAGAAACAGCTTGTTGCTGTGAACGTAAATGTACGTATATTTATGTATATTGACGCACACATGCGCACATGGATGGTACCGGATTTGAACTCAGAGCCTCATGCTTGCTAGACAGGTGCTCTACCACTTGAGTCGCATCCCTGGCCCCTTTTCCTTTATTTTTCAGATGGAGTCTTGTGTGTTTACCTAGGCTGGCCTGGACTGTCATCCTGCTATTTATGCTTTCCTTGTAGCTGGGATGACAGGTGTGCACCACCTCACCCAGCTTTTTGTTGGTTGAGATAGGGTCTCACAGACTTTTTGTCTGGACTGGCCTTGAACCACAATCCTCCTGACCTCTGCCTCCCTAGTAGCTAGAATTACAAGTGTGAGCCGCCACACCCAGCAGGATGAATATACCTTTTATGTCACAGCAAGGTTCAGCGAGCAGGATGGCACCGTTTTACAGTTCTGCACATCTTCCTGTCTGGTTGCGGGGAAGGCAGAGGTTCTCAGGTCCAGTGAGCCCTGTGGTCGGCATTGCTGAGGTCTGTGAAGGATGTCTGGCTGTAATCAGACAGCAGGTGGCAGGCTCGAGGGGCGCCAAGGTGCCCTGTGGCCTTCAGCATTGACCAGCCCCGCAGTCAGGTGGTGTGTGATCTTGTCCTGTGTGCATGGATGGATGAAGGGAGGGCCACCACTGTGATGCTTTACGGCTGCTCTCGCCTTGCTCTGTGGTATCTGCTGTGAATTCTAACTTGAATTTGAGGGCATTTGTGGTGGTTTTCCATTTGGTATTCAAGCACCAAGTCATTGAACATCTGGGAAGATTGGGGGTGCCTTGTTGAATTTTCTGGGCCCATTGTAGTGCACGGGTGGAGTGGGGTGCAGTGCACTGGGACAGGGAAGATTTGAGGGGTGGCAGCAGGCCAGGCCCCTGGGCAGGAAGGTGGTCCGCCTGGTTTCTGTGCAGTCGAGGAGTTGGGCAGCCTGAGGTCTAGTTAGACCTTGTCAGAGACGTCCCAGCGGCAGAGCCCACGTGAGTGCGGTGGTGACAGCACTGCTCACACAGCAGTTTTCTTTTTATGAACTTTCCATTCCTTGTCAAATATTTGCATCTTAGAACCAAATAAGAAAGTCAAACGTTTCTCATTAGTATCAGAAAGGCCTTTCCTGTTCTGCATCGGGTGAAGTCCCCGCTGACAATGGGATGGGAGGGAACAGTAAAAGGTGTTAGGGCGGTGTGAAGTGGTGAAGCCCCACCACCTCTGTTCATGTGACATGGCTGTGCCTGCAGAGCCCAGAGAATCAGAGAAAGCTCGTAGGACCCGTGCAGGCGGCGCCTGGACTGCAGCCCCGAGGCTCGTGTGTACCGGCCAGCCTCCTCCTGTGGACCAGCAGTGCTAACAGACGCGCAGAATTAAACACGGCACCACAGTGGACACAGGCACAGCGTCTGTTTGAGGAAAGTCATCAAAGATGTAAACACATGGAGACACATTTCATGTTTGCGGGTAGGAATCACCGGTGGCTTGGAGCTGCCATGTGTTCCCTAGTTGACCTAGAGATGGGGTGCATCCCCAGTCCCCATCCCAGAAGTCACTTTGCGGGTATCGACAAGCAATCCTAAAGCTTCTGTGGATGGGTGAGACCCACAGTGGCCAGCGTGTCCTCGGAGAGCAAGGAAGGAAGTTGGAGGACCTTACTGCCTGGATGGAGGACCTTACTGCCTGGATGCAGGACCGGGCACAGAGCTGCAGAGATGGACATGTGGGATGTGACAGACAGACAGACCTCACAGATGCACCCGCTGACTTCTGCAGCAGCGCATGGTGGTTCAGTGGAGCAGGAAGAGTCTTTTCAGCAAATGGTGCTGAATAGCTGTGCGCCCCAGGGAAAAGCAGACATGGCCTTGTACCTGGCACAAAGTCAGCTCAAAACGGATCACAGTCCTCAAGTCAAACCCCGAACTTTAAAACTCCTGGAAGGCAGCGGGCAAGTCTAGCCGCCATCAGTGTTGCTTAACGTGCGACCCCAAGGCCACTGTCCACAGAGGATCTGACAGGCTGGGCTTCAGTACAGCTACGAGACGCTGCTCTGCACACTCTGCCAGCAGAAGAAAAGAGGAGGCCCGGGGCCTGAAGACAGTATTTGCAAAAGACGCGTCAGCTAACACACTGTCACCCACCGTCCGCACAGCACTCTTACGGCTCAGTGGTGCCAACCCCGTTGAAAGATGGGCACGCGATTGGATCAGACGCCTCACCACGGAAGGTGAGCCGGTGACATTGTGTGTTGCAAAGATGTCCGATGTCGTGTGACCTCGGGGACTTGCTGAAGTGTCTCGTCCTGAGCACTGGTGCCCAGTCGCTGGCTAGGGCGATACTGGCGGGGGTACAGAGTAAGTGGCAGTTTCTTACTAGACCCCGCCGGGTGGGTCGGCAGTTGCACGCCACGGGTCGCAGAGGAATGAACTGGGGCCCCACGTCCACACGCAGGGTTTGTAGGAGTTCGTGCTTAACCGCCAGACTCACGGGCAGCTCGGATGTCCCTCTGCAGGCGAGTGAGCACAGGAACTGTGGCGACCCACACATGCTGGGCTGTCAGTGCTGAGGAGAAAGCGGGTGTCAAACAAAGCACAGAGACGGTGACATTCTGTGCAAGGCAGCGCGAAGGAGACAGGAGACCGCTGTCACGGGACTGGGGATGGGACGGGAGGGACAGGGGAGCGCCGTGAGTGACTCTGTAGTGTGGTCCACACCATTATGTGCTTGTCTGCAAATCCCAGGTGGAAGGTGGTCTGTTGCCGTGACTTTGGCTATAACGGCGGGTCCATGCTGGCTCCCAAGGGTGACAGGTGTGGCAGGCTAAGTCCCCGTTATCGGCATGGGGGACAGGCTCGGGTGTGGGAGCAGGAGAGCTCTGTTCAGGGATGCTGGTTTGGAGTTTTTGAGACTTTTCTTGTAAACCCAAAGTTTTTCTCAATAGTGTTTAGAACTATTTAAATGAATGTTAATGCAAACAATTAACTTCAAAATAAGGTGGGACTGGAGAAAGCTTTTGCAGGGGACAGGTCATCGAGACAAAGGCCATGGGCTGTCCTTCCACTGAGTCCGTGGAATGGTGCTGGTGTCGTGGAGCAGAAGCCACACCAAGCCTCAGGAGGTGCATTTGGTTCTGATGCCAAGGCCATTGGCCAAACCAGTGCAGGACAGTCCCCCCCAGCCCTTGTCCCAGGGACACCTGCCTGGACTGGATGCTGACCCCATGCTCCTCGGCCATGGTGGCCTCTTGACCATGTGGGCAGGCAGCGTAGGCTTCCATGACACCCATTGTGCTTCAGAGAACTCAGGCCAGTTTGTGGCAGAAAGACTGAGATGAGGAGCTGGGTTGCCGTGCCCAGCCCCACATGTGTACAGAGGGGAGCCAGGCTGGGCGGCGTGAGCTGGGGCTGTCCACCGCCTGAGCAGTGAGTGACCAGGAAGACGGTGGTCTCCCGGAGTCGGGAAGATGCAGAAGCCCAGGCAGCCTCCTGTTGGCCTGGGGTGAGAGCAAGCTGGGTACCTTAGGGACATCCTCAGTGCCTGGTGAGTGTCCTGCGGGGTGGGCGCAGGGAAGGAGGTTGACTTTTAGATGGGTTCCCGTGCCTGCCGTTTGACAGTCTCCTTGTCTGTTTCCGTTGGAGAGCCGAGTGGGTTTAGTGTCCTTCATTTCTGTGCTCTGCTAATTTTACTGCCTTTTCATATCTTCTCGTCACAAATGTAACAGGTTTTACTACTTAAGCGTGTTGAAATGTAGATAGTCATAAAGAGCTGGAGAGGTGAGAGGCCTGTGCCCTTGGACTGCAAAGCTCTTTCCTGTCCTTCCTGATGCACTTGGGCCCAGGCGCCTGTGGAGTATTCTGGAAACGCCCTTTGCTCACTGGCTCCAGACGGCCCTGAGGCCCCCAGGGAGCTGATGTCCTTTGGTCCCATCAGAAGCTTCCGCGCTGCAGGAGACATCAGTCATGGGTGCGTTGAAAGAGGAGTGGGCAAGGCTGTGGAGCACAGGTCTCTGTTCACCATGCAGACGTTTTGCCTCTGGCCTCCTGAGTGGCTCCTTAGCTTCTGTTCCCCAGTGACCCTGAAGCTGCCTCCTGAGGGAGGCCATCAGGGTGGAGGGTCATCCACTCTCATAGAGCCTGCCCGGTGCCCTGGGGAACCGGACTGGTCCATCTCTGGCCCCAGAATGTGGAGACAGACGGAAATGCCCCGTGCATTCGAGGCCCGTGACGCCAGATGTTGCTTGTCCCCTGCTCCCCGACTGTGCCGTGCTCTTGCCTGCCTGTGGCCTCCAGCAGGCGTGGGCACGTGAGAGTGAGGTGCAGCCTATCCCGGTATCCGCCCTCTGGAGGAGCAGAGCCCCTGCCACCCGAGACTGGGACGGGAGCCTGGTGCTGGATCGCACAGGTGACTCTAGGTGACATTTCCAGTGGCATGAGATATCTGCTCAGCTGTCGGACTGTCCTGGTCTCGCTGTTCCTGAGGAAAGGGTCTTCCTCACCATTTGCCGGGCCCCAGAAGGACAGCTTTCTAAGCGGGCTCACCAGCACCCTGTGGTAGCAGGTCCCTCGGTCGCTGGCATTCCCTCTGTGCCGTCTACCCCTTGACAGTGGTGGCTGCGTTGAGCCCTGTCCGAGTCTGGCAAGCCTGTCAGCAGGGAGGAGACAGTGGCCTCGGGAGGGTCTGCTGTCCACACGTCCTTCCTTGGGAGAGGAAATTCCCAGGGCTTTGTGTCTATTTTTATGCTCCGCTCAACTCGAGGCCCTGGTTTGCTTCAGAATCCTTGTTGCCTTCAGGTGATGGAGTCCGATGTACAAAAGAACATTGCCAGGCAGCAGTGGTGTCACAGGGAGCCTGGAGGAGTCTCTGGAAACAGCAGCTTGGCCTGTCTGCGTGACTGGTCCCACAGGGATAAACCTTTGCCTTCTGTACCTTCATAGCACCTGTAGCTCCCTTCAGAGCTGGAGCCTGGTCCTCCTGGTGGTGGGCACACACCGCTCTCAGGCCCTGCCCCACTCCCTGGCCGGCCCCAGCCTGGCATCTGTACACTTGGGGCTTCTCTGTGGGCCCCAGCAGGATTATTACTGCAGTGCTGTCCAGTCCCTGCCACCATCAGTCATTGAGCCGTGGGCCCGCTGGCTGCCAGCCACAAGCCCGAGTAGCCTTCTGTATGGACCGCTTATCGCTGTCCTGCCTTTGCCTCTCCTGAAGACTGTTGGGGTGAGGTTGACGTGCCTCTTCGCAATGGCCGCTGGGTCAATGCGGGGCAACTCCCTCCCTCCTGGTGCAGACGCTCTGGACGCGCCACCCTATGGAGGGCAACTGGACTGGTCTCCCCTCCCTCGGCCTCCTCCCTGGACCTCTTCCCTGACTGGCCTCCAGGCAGAGCAGAGCCATTCAGCCCTCCATTGAGGTGAGCCCTGGGAAGCCAGGCGTGGCCACGGGCTGCAGGGAGTCCAATTGGAACTGGCTGAGGGCAGGCCCCTGCTGCTGGTGTCCTGTTTCCTGACTGGGGAGGACAGAAAGGACCTGCAGAGGCAGGTGGCCCAGTCGGTGGTAGAGGCTCGAGTATCCGTGCTGGGAGGTTTTGGCTGCACTTGACCCAGTGTCTGTGCCGGGGATTCTGTGGTGGTCAAGGTGCCAGGCCAAACCTTTAGCCTCTCTGACCGGTTCTTGCTAGTCCTGGATCATGCATGGCCCAAGGGGGCATCCCTGCTGTGCACTTTTGTGCACCCGTGATTAGGTGGTTCCCATCGTGGTGTCTGTCTCGGAGGAGCAGCAGTTCAGGGCTCTCCTGAAGGGTCACTTTGTCCAAACAGCCTCTGTGTCTTGTGTTCTTTGTGAGCTGACGAGTGCTTGTCACACAGTGCTGAGCTGCCTGTGTCTCCATGATGGAACGGCCTCCCAGCTGCCCGGCGCGTGGCCGGCGGTGTACACCGTGGACAGGTGGACAGGCTGCCAGCCTCTGAGCAGGGCCACCTGGTGTGATGAGAGATGATTGAGTAGCTGGTGATAAATGCTGCCCAGTGACAGTGACAGGCCATAACGAGTCTGGGACAGAGAACTATGAGGACCGTGTGGTGGAATGATTGCCTGGCTTTCCGGAGGCTTCACTCAGGCCTCGGCAGCCAGGGACCCATGTGACAGCAATGCTTCTGGGCTGGTTCCAGGCTGGATGTGAACTGGAACCACCTCTGTCATTCTTGTGATGGGGGAACATGGCTGACAGAGCCTTTGGTTTGTAGTGCCTGTGGCACGCCAGCACCATCTGTCCTGGTCATCAGGACAGCATCAAGAGTACTGTCCTCATCTCTCAGGTGTGAGCAGTCACGCGGCCAGCACTTAAAACCCATTGACGCTAACTTCATGCTGTCCCCTTGTCACTTTGTCCTCCTGTGGGTTCACGTGGGTAGTCTGTTCTTTTGCCTGACCTTGGCAAAAGAAGTGCAGAGACCCAAGTGACCAGCCAGCGCTCTGGGGTTCCCCTGTGCGGAGTGGGTTCTGCTGGGTGAGAAGTTTTAGGCCAAGGAGTCCCTGAGCCCTCAGACCTCACACCGTCAAGGCTGCAGGTGCTCCTTCTCCCAGATGGTGACCATGGTCATGACCTCTCCAGAGCATCGCTGCCATCCTTTCCCCGCCTGGCTGGACTCTGGAGGGCCCAGGTCCCCCTTGGCAGCACCGAGCAGCTCTCTGCTGGAATAAAAGTGGGGGCCTGGGACCCGCTGTGTGTGGTGCTGTTGGGATGGGAGTGGGGGTCGGGCTGTTTTCTGCTGGCGCTGGGTGTCCTTGTGTGTCTGTCCCTGAGCGTGGGCTGTGGCATGGTGTGCCTTTAACTCGCTGCTGTCACTGCTTGACCACAGGCCTTCCGTTCTCACCTCTGTTTACAGTGCCCCGTGAGGCCATTGCTCTGTGCCGGCATTATGGAGGTGGGTGTTTGTCTTGAGTTCTGTGTCTTCTGATGAGGCCTGAGCCAAGTGGGGACAGAGGATTGCTGGACACTTGCTTTGCCGAGGTGTGGATGGGGCTGATGGTAGCCTAAAAGTGGCCTGAGTGATGGCCGTGCCACGTCCTTGCAGAAGGAACCTGCGTGTGACAAGAGCAGCTGGTCATTGCGAGCCTTGCTGCCCTCTTGCACCTTGGGCTTTCAGGTGTGCCTGGTTCACGCCTGGCCTGGTGGAGTCCGGAGGGTCCTACTCGGGAGGCCATGGTGGTGGCTGTTTCTGAGGTCTGTCCAGGGTACACTTGTGCTAGTTTGCTGGGGTCAGGGTGTTGTCAGTCTCCCTGCTCCTTCCCCTGCTGAAAGGGGTAGCAAGCCCTGCTGCAATGCACCTGGACCTCAGAGTTCTGGGTGTCTGCTCAGCAGGGTGCTGGGTCCTTCCCCAGGAGTTCACACCCACTGAGCAGGAGCCCACCTCTGCTGTTCCCCTGTGGGCGTCTGTGGGCATCTGTGTCTTCACTTGGAACTGGAAAGCGAAGCTGCCTGCTTCTTGATCCTTTTGTAGGTTGGTTTTTTTTTTTTCCCTTCCTTTGATCAGAGGCCTGGCAGGCTCTAGGTGGCTTTTGTAGGGGTTTTGTTTGGTCGTCCATTCTGCAAGCCTTTCTATCTATCTCTCCATCTCTGTCTATCTGTATCATCTATCATCTATCATCTATCTTCTATCTATCTATCTATCTATCTGTCTATCTGTCCGTCTGTCATCTATCTATTGCCAGTACTGGAGTTTGAACTGAGGGCCTCATGCTTGCCAGGCAGGCGTCTACCACTTGAGCCACTCTGCCAGTCCTTCCTGCCAGCATCTTGCTAGGTTTCAGCGGGAAACTCGTGGGGGTGCCACCTCCTCTTCCTGCGTGGGGAGCCTGCCTTGCCTGCTTCTCCATGCTGTCCTCAGAAGTGGTGGTGAGGCCTGAGGCTGGGCCTGTGTCCCTGTGTCCATTCTGTGCTCCTTCTGTCTGGCACGGCTTGACTGTGCAGGACCATCATCCCTCACCCTAGGACTTGCTGGCTGCCACCAGTCTTTCTCATCACAGGCCTGGCAATGTCAGTTGGCCGAGGGACAGCGGGCACACACTGATTGGCCACCATCTCAGAAGCCGGGAATGGCTCACTTTTAAGTATCTGCTTTGAGCTGGGGTTCCAGGCGTCTGTTTCCTGAGATTCTAAAGCCAGCCAAATGTCAGGAATCTGTTTTGATACTCTGTGGTCCTCTGTCCTCCCTCATCCTAAGACGTCCAGGGAGAGCATTTCTGGAGACAAAGTTGGCCTCTAGCCAGTCTGAGATGGTGGTGGAGAACTTGACCGCCCAGCCTTGGCTCCTCCTGAGCACTCCCCCCCGTCAGGGCGCAGCTGATTGCCTCCTGCTCCGGACTCCAGCTCTCTTCGCGACAGCCACTTCTTATGGGGTGGGAGTCAAACGAGCCAAACGGTGTCAGCTCACCTGGACAGATGACAACTTATAAATATTCAGTGCTACTTTATGTCCCCAATCTTGTCCTATAAATACTGCGGGAACCTCATTGCATGGGCCTGGGAGGAGGGCATCATTGCCTGGCTTCCTGAAGTGTCACCGAGCGTCACTTCCTGCCAGTAGATGGACAGAAGGCCATCACAGGGCGGCTTGGCCATGTCTCTCACCAGCAGGGCCCATTCCAGAGTTCGGTGGCTCTCTTTCCCACTGGTCTCTGCCCCGTGTTGGCAACGGCTATGGTGTCCTTCTTCAGGTCCAGGATTTGCTGGGAGCACTGGGAGCTCTTGGAGGACTGCAGAGGTGACCTGTACTGCCTGGTGACCTTTTCTGAGCTGTGTGCCCTTACACTCCTCGCTGCCCTGCTTTCCACGGCCTGCCCCCGGCTCAGCCTTGGTTTCCCCACTGGCCGCCCAGCCCCTTCGGTTTGCTGTTCAGGTGTTTGCTGGCAGGCTTGTTCTCTGTACCACGAGGCCTTGGTGGTACGCTCACTCGGCAGGGTGCCTGGCTTACACGAGGCACCTCGGGACTCTCTCTACTCTCTTGGTGGTCATCGTCATCTCTTCTTGTGGGGGGGGGGGCGCCCATAGCTGCAGTCTGGTCCTCTTGCCGTGAGCCACGTGTCCTGGGGGGCATTCCTTTCTAGGGCACGGGTCCATCCACCTGGACCTGCACTCCCTTTCTGTTGCTGCTTCAAGTTCCAGGGGCTCCCTTGACCCCTAGGCACCATCCTGGTGTCTCTCCTTGGCAGGGTGCTCTGGTGTGGTGGCACTTGGGTTGCACTGAAAAAGGTCACCTCCCGGTAGGAGTGTTAGCTCCCGAGACCAGAAGTGCTGGCCCTCTGTGGTGTGTCTGTCATGACACTGGCGTTTGCTTTAAACCATTGGAGGTTTCCTGAGGGAGCAATGTGTGGGGCTGGGGTGCACTGAGGATGGTGGTGACACCCCAGCTGATGTGCCCCCGTCCCACCAGATGGGCCGTGGGCATGCTGTACGGCGGCACAGCTGGGCTGCACCACACATTCTGTCCCCTCCCCACTAGTACATATGTTTCTGGTTGGTCCTCAGGACAGCTCCTTCCTTTCTGCTCGGTGAGGTTACAAACCTTCCCACCAATTTCTCCCGTCTCCTTGCTCTTCCTCTACTTCCCCTACCTGTTGTGCTGTCAGCCTGGGCACCTGCTCCTCCTTGAGCCTCTTCCTGGGGCAAATTGGTTTCTTTCTGTAACCAAGTCCCCATGTCCACCTCCTGGTGTCACTTCCCTGGTTTCATACGTTTTGCTTACGTAAGAGGGCCTTTGGAGCGCTGCCCCGGATTTGGAAGGGTGGGGGGATGTCTAATCAGGACCTGTGCCTCTCAGAATTGGCCTGACAGGTTCTTGCACTGCTGCCTGTGGCCTCCTGGTACGCGCTGTTGCTTCTGTCTCCAGCTGCTGGGTGGAGGGTGAGCAGAACCCTGGCCTGGCCTGTGGCTGCACTGGGCTTAATCATCGCAGGTCTGGTGCATAGTCCCTGCTCACCCACCAGTGTCTTGCACCAGATGCCCTCAGCATGGCGAGGGACTCCTGTTTTCTTGGGTGACAGGGACGAGTGCAGACCTGAGGGGCCACCCTGGCCAGGCTGGTGTGCTGCCACCGTGCCTGAGTGCTGGTTTCATGCTATGACTGAAGAGGCTGCAGGGCAGGATCTGGGGATGGAGCCCAGGGGATGAGGGCTGGGTTTGAAGGGTGTTTGGCTGCTGGGGCAAAGAGCCAGGCCCCATTTGATTTGCCCAGGCTCTGGGGTGACCTGTGAGAACTGGGGGCTCCTGGTTCCTGGAGGGTGGACCTGGGACTCCCAGCTGTAGTTCACATCTGGGGTTTCTTGGCTCCTGCCCTGCCTCTGTCTTCTCCTGAGCCCCAGGCTGCCTTTGTGCCTTAATGGAAGGCCTTGCAGGGGCCTGGCTTTTTGGAAGTAGCTAAAAAGCTCTTGCCAGGGAGACAAAGGGTGTTGACTAATTGGTGGCTTTATTTATTTATTTCTAGAACTGAATGGTAAACAGCTTTGATTCTGTGCTCAGCGGGAACAGGTTGGGAGGTGTTCGCCTGATTGATTCTTCACCTGCAGGCACAGGCGGGGGTGGGGGTGGGAGGGTGGGGGGGTTCTTATCGATTTGGCACCGCCTGCCAGCCCTGCTCCGAAGCTGGCTTAATTGTCTCCACACCGGCTTCCTCATACCAGACCCGCTCCCGGCTTTGCACGCAGGTGCTACTTCGTCCAGTTTCTGTCTCTCCCCAGGATTGATGTCTGTCCCCCGTGTGTCCTCAAAGAAGCCAGACTCCTGGGTGCTGTCCACTCCCTGGCCCTGAAAGTCTAGGGCCACCAGGTGTACCCAGTGGCACTCCAGGTTGTCAGAGGAAGTGTGGCCATGACCACTGTAGGCAGGCAGACACACATGAGTGGCCTTGGTCAGAGAGTGGGGGCTGACCAGTGCCCCCTGCGTTCTGTGACACCCCCCTCCTCCAGGAGTGGCTGTGACTGTCGGTTTGTACATGTCACATTTCCTTCTGGCCCTGGGCTGGCTGACTTCTTGTGCCATCCCACCTGAAGGGGGTGGCCATCACACCTGTCCGCCTTGTGCTCTCGGCCTCGTGACTCTTAGGTGAGGCATGCAGATAGATGGTCCCACCATGGTATAGGGGACACCAGTGTGCCAGTGGACGAAGGAACTGCTCACCCCACACAGGGACACCCAGCTTCGAACGAGCGTCTGCGTCTGCCATGTGCTGGTGGGGTCGCGATGCCCCTGCCAGCGCCCCCTCCATTTCCCCAGGATGGTGCTGCTCCCTGTGTCCTTGCTGCTGCTTGCCTTGGGTACGGCATGGGGCTGAGGCTTCCTTCAGGCCTGTCTTGTCCTGGCCTTGGACCCTGGGCTGTGTCGTTTCTCCTGTGCCTGATCAAACTAGCCAGGCTCAGCTCCCTGGTTTGTGGTTCTGGGACACAGGGTTTGGATGTTTTCAGTGACAGTTGTCAAATTGCTGGAGAATACTGTTGAAGCTGTCTCGAGGTATAAAATACGGTACAGTGTGTAAGTGGACAGGTCCCAAGCGGACAGCTCTGGCCTTTCCCTAGGACTGGACCTGTGTGCCCTCTACCCATGAAGCCTTTCTGCAGGTGTAGAGCTGACCACTGCTCTGATTTCTGGGGATTGCTTTCTTACGGGTAGGTGGACCCGGAAGAGCACTGTTTGGCAGGAACTCTGACCTCATGGTCCCCATCTCATGGGCTTCTGCAGGAAATTGTGTTCCTGTCGTCTTTCTCAGCATGGCTTACAAGTGGCATCAGGCCATCAGGTGCCCTTGGGGTTATTCTCACTTGGCAGAGAACGCTCAAGGTTCATTGTGGGGTTGCGTGAATCGGCAGTGTGCCCCTTTCACTGCTGTGTAGTATTCCACTATGAGGCCACGCTACAAGTTTGTTTATCCATTCTGCAGTGCTGGGGTATGGGAGTTGTTGCTGGGTTTTGCTGAATTGTGTCAGCTTTGGGTGGGAGTGGGAGTAGAATTGCTGGGTCATGGAGCCCTTTTAACTTCGTGAGAATTTGCAGACTGGTTCTAGTGTGGGTGTCCCTGTCTGTGTTTGTGCTGCTGTGTGGGTACCAGCACCCCCTCGTCCTCCCTGGCGCTGCTCGTCTGCATGTGGGTCCAGTGGCAAGTGCTGCTTGTGGGATCCGATGTGCAGTCCCGACCCTGTCGCGCTCATGGCGCTGAGGTTTTCTGTTTCTCTGCTGATCCGTAAGTTGCAGCCTATTCTGTCCACCGATCGATTCCCTGTGTGTCGTGGTCAGGTTTTGGCCACAAGGTCCTAGTTTTTTTTCCTCTTTCAGTGCAGCCCCACGGCCGCCCATCTTTCTCGCTCCCTCGGCCTCCTTTTCCGTTGATTTCAGTTCTCCTGTGACTCTAGGGGAACAGGGTCCCCCTGCTCATCCATCCTCAGTGTTGTCCCTGGCGGCAGTGGCAGTACTCTCCGACAGAAGTGGTCTCAAACGTCCCTGGCATGTGAAGGGGGTGGTGTCCAAGGTGGGAGCTGGGAGGGCAGCGGGGGTGCTTTCCTGAGCCCCCACCCTCCTCGTGGGCTGATCACAGGCATGCAGCGTGGTGAGGGCGCAGTGTAGGGTCCCCCATGTGCATCTCTCCTGCCTATGCTGCTCCCCTTGTTTTTAATGGACTTGGGCCTGGTGCTTGCTCAGCCCTCTGTCCTGTTCTTTGTGGTTTTTCCTTTGCTGTACCGGGGACTTGAGGGGAGAGTCTCAAGGACCAAATGAGAGGCGTGGACAAAAGTGTTTTCTTGTCCTGCAGGTATCTTGGCTCTGCTGGGAAACGGTTGAGTTTCACAGTGTTGGAGGGCTGCCTGCCCCTGGACACAAGGATGTCTGTCGTAGGGTGCCTGTGGACTGCTCCGCCCTGGTGTCCAGGTGTCAGGTGACGCCTTGTGGTTCAGAGGAGGATTTATCAATCGGGGAAACCCATCATGGAGCCCTGAAGTGGCTGCGGAGTGAGAGGTGACGGGTCCTTCTGCAGGATCAACTTCATTTGGGACAAAAGGCTGATGCTGAGGACCGAGAGCCCTGCCTGGGCTGCCTGTCTGAGCTCTCCTGGACATGGCGCTGGCCCTCGGTGAGGTTCAGAGTGAGCTGTGCTGTGTGACCGAGAAGGAACTTCTCAGACTGCACCATTGAGGCGGAGGGTTTGGAGGAAGGGGGGCGACAGTGCCAATGTCTGAGAGCCGCGAGGCCCCTGCTGTGGTGTGATGTGCCCTGGGCTGTGGCTTCTGACAAGGATGTTGGGACAGTGGAGTAGGCGGGCAGGTGTGGGGGATGGGCCAGTCTCTGTCCTGGGTCGGAACCATGCCTGCCTTGCACTGGGTGCAGGCACATGGTGTGGTCAGTGCCTTGGAGTCTGGCCTGTTGCCTGGGGACTTCCTTGTCCCTTTGGTCAACTGTGCCAAGTCAAGCAATGGAGGAGCCGCAGGAAAACAGGGTGGCCGGCACTGGACTGGAGAGCTGTGTGGCCTGCTCCTGTCCCTGCCTGCACTCTCCTGGGCTCTCTGGACTTCCTGGCCAGTGTGCCTGGGTTCTTCCCGTGAGTGTCCTGGCCTCCACTGTGGGACAGAAGTGGATGTTGTTGTCACTGTGGTCCTCCTGGTGTGTGCTCAGGAGATTCCACATGGATTCGGAGATTGACTAGTATCCTGTGGGGTATGAATCTTAATTCCTAAATTGCATATTTAGCAGATGGTCCAAAATAGCACTTGTAATGGCAACATTCAATTAGTGAGTTTAAAAAATGTACATTATTGCAACACTCTCCGTGAGTTTTATTTAGAGATTTCTAAATATAGTGCTATAAAAACACAGAAGTGTTTAAAACTGTTTAGACCCACACAGCCACAGTGGGCTGTGTGCTGCACTTCCCATGTTAACCAGAGGAAGAAGAAGCCCCATGGAGGGGGTTGGGGTCCTCAGCGCCCCCAGGCCCTGCACTCCAAGCCTGGGAACTCTCCTCCCAAGGACCCTGCTCCTGAGGACACGTGGGGTTGATGGACGGGGGCCCCAGGCACAGCGTTGCCCTCTCTGTGGCAAGGTCAGGCACATCCTGCCTGTTCTGTGTCCTCACGGTCATTGTCCACACATCGTTCTGTGCGGGCCTCCCTTGTCTGGGGGGCAGTAGAGCAGGGATCGCCCACACGGACAGGAGCAAACTGTCTGGGAAGTTGCCTGCCCGACGGGAGGGTTGATGCATTTCAGGAGCTGCGGAGCTGGGGACTCTGCCTTCAGAGTCCCCAGTGGAGGTGAGACGTGAGGTGATGGGGACCCAGAGCCAGGGCCTGTCCTCTGATGTGAGCCAGGAGTGAGGCACAGGACCCAGTGTTGTGGCGCCTGGGGTCTGAGGCATGGAGCAGGCATGCTGGGCCCAGGGACACATCAGAGGTAGCCAAGAGCCTCCGGCATCTGCCAGGTGGTGGCCACGAACCTCCCAGGAGCTGCTCAGAGGCACGCGCCATCAGAAGGAGGGACGGAGTTGGACGGGCCGGACTCCCGGAGACCACGGGAGGCTACCAGCCTCTCTACGGGGGACTGGGGTGCTGGCCCAGTGCTGCCTTCGCCCTGCAGCCCGAGAGGGGAACAAGGTCTGCCGCGTGGCAGAGAAAGCAAGGAGATGCTCCCCACCCGGCCCGGCCCGGCTCTGCCCAAGCAGGCTTCCCGGGAGCGGTGTTCACGGAGGTGGCTTCACGTGGCCTCGCTGCCTCTGTATGGGGACAAAGAACGCTTTCGCCCTAAACACAGATGTTCATTTGAAAATGCAAAATCAAATTAAGCGGAACCAGCCTTTGAAAGTTAATGCCCTGTAGCGAGTAAAACAAAGGGAGGAAACACTGTGTGTAAATTTCACTTAAATAACTTTGGATCTTAAATAAGTTTGAAAGTATAACAGTGTGTCTGAAAGCCGCTCATCACCCTCCCTGTCCTCCAATGGAACATCTGTGCCCATTCTGACGCCGATGAAAGGCGCGAATCAAGCCACGCCGTGCAGGGCTGTCCGCAGCATAATTGCGCCGTGTTCCTTTCTGAGACACAATGTGGCTGAAACGCCAATCAAGCCTGGTGTGCTGATGCGGGGGAGGCTGATAGCTGAGCAGGCGGGCGCGCGTCCCCCCCGAGCGGATCCGTGGTGGCCCCAACTTTGTTCCTCCTCGCATAAGTGTCACCACACACAAAGAAAATCTCCAGCGCGCGCTGGAGTGTTTGGTCAGCAGCTTTTAAAAGTGGGCGTTTGAGCACACCTGGCTGGTGCCTCGTCTTCCGAGCATCCTCGGGGTGTGCTGTGGCCCTGCCCTTCTCTGGAGAGCTGTGGTACTGCGGTGGCCCAGCCCCAAACCTCCAGGTGCTGACTGCTGCACTCACCACACCCTGCCCGCAAACGCTCTTTGATGAGAGAAAGACACAAAAAAGCCCATCCAAGTTGTGGAAGGGGCTAGAGATGGAGCTCAGTGGTACAGAGCTTGCCTGGTGTGTGGGAGGCCCTGGGTTCCGTCCTCAGCACCCCAAAAGACAAAACGATTTTGGGGGATGTACTGTGACAGAAGCACCTGGGGCTTTGTCCAGAGATAGGGTAGGCAGGGCCAGCTCAGGGCCAGGGAACAGCTTCCATGGGGAGGTAGAGACTGAGAGAGCAGCCAGCACTGGGCGACTGACATAGGCAGGGCTGTGGCTATGGCAGCCAGCAACATGAGGATGGCAAGTGGCTGTGACGTGACAGTTTGCTGATTGACAGCAGCGGTCTGGGGTGGTAGACCTGGGGTCTAGGTAGGAGGCTTTTGGTAGTTCAGGGGTATGTGACAGAGGCTTGTTGGCCTCTGGGTCAGGGTTCCCCTCCTCTAGCTCTTCCCTGCAGTAGGGTGGCTCAGACTATGACTTGTCTCTTCCCACAGAATCCCCACCTGCCAGGAACGAACACATGACGTCTGCGCAGTGCCATGGATATGTCCTGGCCTTGTTTGCAGCTTCCTGGTCCCCTGCTGTTCTCCTGCCCTGCCATTTGCTCAGGGTGTCCCAGCTGGTGGCCAGTTGCTGGCCCTTTCTCATCCCCAGGAGCCAGGCTCTGGGCTCTGTCCACCTCCCACAGGAGCCCAGTGCAGGCTCCTCATGGGCATGGCAGCCTCAGGCATCTGTTGCCTCTTCTCACTGGCCTGGAGGTTTCAGGCTGGGCCTGGGCCAGCTTCAACTGGTTCCAGGGCTCACTAGGGCCTTATGGCTGGAGCTGGGTGGGGACCCAGGAGGATCTTGGCCTAAGCTCTGTTCTGGGCTGCAAAGGCAACTTGCTCCCCAGCAGAGAGTGAGGCCTTGGATTGCAGGGTCCTGACTGAAGTCCTCCCTGATGGCTTGGAAAGGCCAAAGTCAGGCCTTTCCAAGTAACTGCAGTGGGATAAAAGTGACTCCCTCCGGGCTGGAGGAGTGGCTCGAGCCCTAGAGAGAGTACCTGCTTAGCAAGCCTGAGGCCCTAAATTCAAGCCCCGGTCTCATCAGAATAAATGCATGAATGAATAAGTAAATAAAGCAACTCTTACCCTTTTGTTTTTGGCTAAGCCTTAAAGACTGCAAACAAACAATCCCGCACTCCAGCACAGGATGCCTGCCTTCTTGTGGACCTTGCCGAGGGTGCAGGGGAAGACAGCCTGTCGTCCTGATCATGGCCTGAGGTGGAAAGGAGGGGAGGGCCTTAGGGCAGAGCTGGCCGTGCCGTTTCTACCTGTCCCTTCTTTCCCAGCAGAGTGGCACCCAGCACTGAACCCTCGATTTTAACCTGGAAGGGGGCTGCTCCACGTAGCTGGGTGGATGTTTCCAGGAGCATTGAAGACAGAGCAAAGCTGAGGTGGGAGTGTGTCCCCAAAGTGAGTGAGGGAGGGAGGGAGGGGATGTGAGGGAAGGCTGCCAGCTGCGGAGTGGCCCAAGGAACAGTGTCTGTAGGAACGGATGAGGAGGGATGGTGGCGTGCAGGCCCACACGGGGAGGGTGCGGCTTGTCCTGCCTCCCACCTGAGGATCCTGATAAGGCAGAGCTGAGCTTCAGGCCAGTTCCAGTTGCCAGGCCTGGGAAGGGCAGGGCGGCAGCCTGGAGGGGGCCTTGAGGGCGGGGCTTTCCTTCCCCTCACCCTGCCTCCAGGCTCAGGTTGTCTCTCTACTGTATCCTGTTTGCTGTTGTTGTTCTTAGCTCACGCCCTGTTGTCAGAAACCTTCACTTCCCCTGTGAGACAGCCCCTGTGTGGTCTTAGGAGAGGGTGGAGGCTCTCCCAGGCCTTTCCAAAGGGTCCCTCCCTGGGGCACCTGGGGCAAGGCAGGCTCTGTCCTGCATTGGATGTCGCAGTGATCCCGTCTGCAGGCCAAGTACACTGAGTCCTCACGGCTGGTTCTGTGCCTGGGAGGGGAGTGGTGCTGGAAGCAGAGGCCCAGGCCTGGCCCACGTGGGAGCTGGGTAATTTATATGACCCGAGTTCAGGTAATTAAAGTGGGATTTGCACCGGCGTCTTCCACAGAGGAGGCATGTCAGCTCAAAACAGTTATGTTTGCAGGTTAAGAATTTAACAAGGAGTGAATTCATTTAAGCCAGAGCCGGCTGTAGGGAGCTCTCCCCGCAGAAGGCCTGCCACGCGGGATGGTTCTCCTCGCCGCCCACCTTCCCTTCTCTCTCCCGGGGAGAGTGCAGTGTCTGTCTGCACTGCTGAGCACAGCTGTGTGGCCTGTGGATGGAAGAGCTAAAGCAACAGGCTCCTCCATGTGCCAGGCCCGGTCCTTGTCTGTTGGTGCAATGTCTGTGACGGCTTCCTTCAGATGGGGGCCACCGCCATGTGCATCTCTCTGGGGGTTCATCTGCCTTCAGGAGCCAGTGCTGCCCTGCCATTGCTGGGGGCTCCAAGCACACCTCTGGGTAGCTGCTCTCTGCTCTTTGTCCTGGTTCCCGAGGTGGAGGCCTGGCCTGTGTGACCACTGGTCACTTCTTGAGACAGGTGTGGCCTGTGTGCTGCCTGCAGGGAGCTTTGCTTAGGCAGTGGGAGTGCATGGCTCATACCTTCATGAGCAGCTTCTGACTGTGTTTCTGCTCGTGCCGTTCCTGGCTGCCCCTTCCTCCCTCTGGAGAGTGGGGGGTGTATTTTGGCCTGTGAACAGGACTGGGGTGTGTGGTGGTCCCCCTCCCCTACTTGGTGGTGTGCAGAGACTGGGGCACCAACACTGGGTAGGAAGGGTGGGGCATGCTGTCAGTGTAGCAGGCAGTCCTTATGCCTCTTCCTTTCCTCGTTGTGCTGTCTTCTCATTGGTCCCCTTGACTTGGCTCTGACTTTTCTCTGCCTGGGGTTCCTGACTCCTGAGAGCACTCGGGCCACCTGGTGGGCTGTGCCTGAGCACCTGCCAGCTCAGTAGCCTTGAGCTACTGTGGATACCATTGGTGCCCGCGAGCCTTCTCTGTGGAACGTGTGTGCAGGGAGGCGGCCTCTTGAGCATGGCCTGGGGCTTCCTTCCCTTCCTTTCCTGCTCTTTGCTTGTGAGCTCTGCTTGCAAACAGAAATGTCCCTAGCTATTGCTGTCTCATAAGGCAGATGTGACCAGCCCTGGTTGATGTTCCCAGGAGTTCTGAAGTGTAGGCGCGGTGCAGGCTAGAACTGGGGACCCAGCATGGTGGGGTGGGTGGAGGGGTGGTGAGGTCAGGCACAGGAGAACTGATCGGGACCCCGCCATTGTAGGGTCAAGAGAGCAGGATGGGGGAGAGCATTCCAGGCAGAGGAAGCATCGGCAGCAGGGCCAGGGGTGACGGGGCGACCAGGTCATGCAGCTGTGCTCGTGAGGCCCCTTGGCAGAGCTGGCTCCTTACACTTGCCTTCCACTTCTGACTGAGGAGGGCGGTCCTGGCCCCATCTTCTTGGCCTGGCTTTCACATTGAGAAGGGGACGGGTAAAATTGCCGTCTTTGAAAGTTGTCTCTTGAATGAAGATTAGGGTAAGATGGCGTGGGGGGGGAGTGAAGATGGTGATGACAATGGTAGTAGAAGATGTCACTCATCCTTGATGGCAGGGATGATGATGGAGGTGACAGTGGTGGTGATGGAGGTAACGATGGGGCGTTGAGGATGCTGGTGGAGTTGGTAGTGGTGATGATGGAGGTGGTGGTGGTGATGGGTGACAATGGTGATGGAGGTGACAGTGGTGATGGTGGTGGTATTGATACTGGTGTGAGGTTGGACCTAGTGATGGTGACTGCATTGACAGGGCTCTGTGCCTTCTGAGACCGTCCCTCTTCGTGACCTGCTGGCAGGACTGCAGTGCTGTTACCCACCTTGCTTCAACCCGTTCCGCAAGGCAGATTTACTCCTGTGCCGGCTGGCCGGGCGGCATTTAGCCAGGCCGGGCGCTCTGACCCCCTCCCGCCCTACGTCGCCCCCAGAGGAATCAGGCTCTAGCTGGGGTCTTCCTGACCACAAACCCCATGCTCCTTCCAGCGTCCTGTGTGGCTTGCCTCTCCTTCTGCACAGCCTGTGCTGGCTTGGGAGCGGTGCTGATGGCCTGTTTGTGCGGAGCTGGTGGCCTAGTGAATAAGCACTGTCAACTGTCACTTTGGTAAGGTGACAGAAGAAAGTCTCTGTTTGTCCCTGTCCTTCAGTGAATGGGCACAGTCTGCAGCTGGAGGTTCTTGGAAGAACAAGCTGCCAGGCACAGTGGATGTGGTCCCCTTGTGGCACACCCCCTAGCAGAAGGCCAGCACTGCAGTTGGTGCAGTCCTGTAACTGGAAGGAGAATTTTCAGTCCCTTATGGCACAGGATTATAAATCTTCTCCATTCAAGGGGAGCGAGCTTCCGAGGGTAGGAAGAAAGCCGTTGAAACAAATTGGCACCACTCCCCTTCCCGTTGCTGATAGGAAAGTGGTTAATTAGGTGATTTTTCTCTTCCTCTGACACGTGCGAATGAGACTGCGTTAATAGCTGAGCTGTTACATAAGTGATAAAATTTTAACACCAGTGTCAAGTTGTCAGGCGTGCCTGGACAAGTCCTGGGAGTGGGGGCTCCACCCGGGCTCAGCAGGTGGTTAGCGCTGCCCGTGCACAGCCACCGAGGCCCTGCCAGGGAGGCCTGCCTTCCCTCCCTCCAGCCTGCTCCAGGGCCAGACTAGCTATTTAAAAATGATAGAAACAGAACAGCTTGCCCAGGTGAAGGTACGGTGCAGAGCCAGTTACGGTACTCAGAGCTCAGGCTTTACCTGGCTTCTCCCTCCCCACCTTCTTGCTGTGTCCTGCTCTGAACTCTGCCTGTCTAAGGCCATTGTGTGGCACGCAGTAAGCGTCCAGCACCCTGGACAGTGCCCTGCTGATGGCGCTGAGCCCATGGAGGTCTTGGGTTCTGGCCCATCAAGGACAGGCAGAGGGACCTGTCAGACAGGGAGGGGACCAGCAGGAGCAGCCATCCACGTTCTGTTGCCTGGGCTGGGCTTGCTCTGACCCCACCCCAACAGCCTCCATGCGGAGGCTCAGGTGACATAAGTGTGCTCTGACCCCGCAGGGTGGGACCCCACTCCAGACAGCTTCAGTGCTGAGGCCCGGGTGACATGGTCTGCTCTGACCTCATAGAGAGGACCCCACGCCAGATAGCCTCAGTGTTGAGTCCCAGGTGACATGCCCTGCCATCCTCTGGGGGAGGGAAACAGGTGGGATGGGAAGTGCCAGGCTGTGACATGCTTTTTAATCACTGTCATAGAACTTGGCTCCCTGGTGCTGCCTTCTCTTCCAGGGCTTCTGGGACATGAGCTTAGGGACCTTGCCAGGGAGGGTGTGTCAGCTCTGCTCTGAAACAAACTGGTGGCCCTAACAGTTCTGAGCGGAAATCTCTTGGGTCACCTGCTCCTGCCTGTGTGCACAGGGAGCACTGTTTGCATAGCATGTGGAAGGGCATTGCTGGGCACCTGCGTCCCCCTGATTACGCTAGCTTTTACATGGCTGAGGGCGAAGTGCCAGAAATGACCTTTCCATGCAAGGAGCTTGTAGACAGCTGGGAGATGAGACGTGAACAGTCAGAGAGCAGATGTGGCAGGCCCGCCCCAGCTGACGCCAGAGGACACAGGAGCATGGCACTCTCAGTTCTTCTAGGCTGCTTTTTTTGAGTTTGGGACTCCCTGGCTTAGAACTCCCAATCTTTCCTCCACCTCCTAAGTGCTGGGATTATAGGTGTTGCCACCATGCCCTACTCTAAACTACATTTGACATGTGGAATGGTGGCTTGTTGGAGGTAACCCCTTCTCACCCACATGCAGTGCTGCACCCAGAGGTCATTGTTCCTGGCCAGTAACTCATGGGGCAGCTGTGACCAGGAGCAGGGTCCTGCGCCCTCTGCCTGCAGAGGAGCGTGCTGGTGGCTCTCAGACAGGTCCCCCAGCCCTGTGTGCTCACTCTGTCCACATCTCCTGCCTGATGTCTGGATGGCAGATTGCTAGCACAGTGAAGATTGGTGGCTGTCTCTTGTGCAAATCTAAAATGAGATTGCACTTTTGAAATAAAAAGAAGAAGCTGGTTGAACATGCAGCTGGGATAGCAGAGATTAGAAGTGTTACTTATCTCGCTCACAAAGGAGGCAGAAGAGAGGGCAGTGCGGTTGCATACCAATGCAGTGGGGGTGTGCTCGCCAGGGACAATGGCGCTGGGGAACCGGGGGCAAAGCTGCTCTCAGTTCCAGGCCGCAGTCAGGTGCCGAGGGGTGAGCTGTGGAGGACAGGCAGGGCTTGTCGGTCTCGGTGACAGTGCTTTTCTTGCTCCACCTCGCCTTGCTCAGCCTCTGAACCTGTAGTCAGGCCACTGGCCTTCATGGACCAGCTGGCTCTGTGGGGCCCAGGAAGCAGCGTGAAGTGACTCCGTGGTTGAGGGCTCCTCTGGGGCCATGTCAGGGCTCAGCACTGGTAATGGCTCCCCTACGCCAGGGGAGTGGGGGGAAGGTTTCCCTGCTCATATCTGAGCATCCTGAGGCTCAGAAAAGGACCCACGACCTTGTCCTGGGTGTGCCATCGGCAAGGACACCAGCCTGCTTCGCTGCTGGAGTTTGCTACGGGTTTGTGCTCTCTACCCCAACCCAGGCATGGGGCTTGGACAGAGACAGCTGGGCCAGCCTGTCCCCTGGTGTCCATGGCTGGGCCCTGTGGATGGGCCTGAGGTGGCGTGGGAAGGTTCTCTGCAGCTGTATCCAGGCTACTGGGCCTGCCTCAGGCTTTCTCCTGCTTAGGTGCTCCCTGGTGTCATGCCGCGTGACGCTGCCCTGGGACAAATCTTCTAGGAGATGACCTTTTGAGCGGTTTGTGTGCTTCACCACTCTGAGGAGGATAGAAGGTGGGGGTGGTACTGTAGGTGCTGGACCCCAGGAGGGACACAAAAGCGTGCAAAACCCCACAAAAAAAGCAGCATCAGAAGAGACGTGGGCTCTGGAGGGTGAAAACCAGGGCCAAGATCAGGTTGAGCCAAGATTTGTATGTCCCACCGCACAGAGCACTGGCCACCTGGCTGCCCAGGAGACCTGGTCTTACCGGTGCTCTTCCTCATCGGAGCCCTCGCCTGGCCCACTGGGGTGGCGCTCGGTGGCTGGTCCCTTGGTGTCCTCATATGGAGTGTACCTAGTTTCAGAGCAGACCTGCAGACGTCCATGCGGTGAGGGCGTCATATGTGGGCCGGTTTGACCACTGTCACTTGCTTGCTCCCATACGACATCAGGACGCTGTTAGATCTGATTGATCCTGGAGGAATTTGATTTCGGCGGCCCTGAGACCCTAAGGAGGGCATGCTTTACCTGCTGCGTCTCTGCCGCTGCTTCCAGATTCTTTCCATCCACACACTCGCTCCTCCATTCTTGTGGAAGGACAGACTCCTGTGGAGACTGCTGTCCTGTCCTCTGCCTCTGGCCACCCTGACACCTGCTTTGAGTCACCAGTGAGTGCACTATTGACTTAGCAGTTTGTTTCCTGGGATTTGAGTTACCCACAAAATTTCCAGATATAAATGATTGGTGTGCTATAAATTGTACAGCATTCTGAGTAGTGTGTGGGCTCTTGCTTGTCCTACTTGTAAGTGGACTGCTGCCCAGCGTGTCCACGCTGTAGGTGCCACCTACCCGGTAGCCTCCAGTAGCTGTCTGTGTGATCGATCGATAGTCATGGTGTCATCAAGTGCTTGTTCAAGTAACTTATTCTGTGCGCTGGTGGCCTGTAGTGCAGGGACAGTAATGATGGCATTTGTAAAGCACCTGCTTTCAGTGAAGGTGAAAATAAGACTGTGAGCTGAGCTGCTGAGGTCCACAGTAAGAGGCATGTCTTGGTCCTCAGGGACTTGGCGTTGCTGTGTGTGCCCGCACCCCGGGTTCATATGAGTGCCCTCACTTTTGTCACTGCTTCTCGTGAGCCGCCCAGCACTGGCCTTCAGAACGTCCTCAGTGTCTCTCATCTCGTTACACACCCTCTGCTGTGCTCGGGTGCCTAGCTTCTCCCTGTCCTGCTGGAGCGGGAGCAGTGCCATCACTAGTGTCCCCTGCACTCTGGTTGTGTAGGGCGTGGGGAGTGTGCGTTTTCTGTGTGTCCAGTGGACACATGGCAGATGTCCAGGTTGTGCCGAGCGAGTGCTCAACTCCAGGTGAGGGGCATAGCTTAGTGTTTATGGGGTGTCACTGCTACTCCCCCGCCCTGACCATGGCTTCCTGGTGCACTGTGGCAGCTCAGGGCAGCTCAGTGGGCACCTCTGCTGGCTCCTGGTGGGCCTGGTCCCCGCGCACTCTGCCAGGTACTCACCATTCTCAATCTGTGCCTCGGTGGCCTCGGGGTCCAGGTGTTTCCCAGGCTTCTCTTCATACAGCGAGTCTGCCCAAATGGCTTCATGTCTCTGGGGGCAGCTTCTGGACAGAGCAGTTGGTGGCCCAGCCTGCGATCTCTGCTCCAGCTCCTCAGCTGCCCCCCTGGCCTTGGCTTCCCTGTGGCTGCGGCTGTGGCTCAGCCGTGTCTGTGTGTCTTGGCTTAGCCGTTTGGAGCGCATGCTCTCCTGTGGCTGAGGGAGGCAGTGCGCTGTCTTTGGGGTGTCCTGGTCCCCTCAGGTTTCCTGATCTCCCTTCCCCGCCTCCCACAGCTGTGCCCCCACACCTGGGAGGAGGGAGAGGCAGCAGAGGACGTCAGCACTTCTTCTAAACAACCTCTTCTGCATCTGACCACAAAAGGAATCCAGTTCCATTCAAATACATGACAGTGTAGAGGACACAGAGGAGATGTGACTGAACGCCATCAACCCGCTCCGCGAAAACCATCTCAAATGTGTTGGCTTGACACTTGGTATATGTGCGTGTGCAGAAAAGGTGCTTCCTGGCTTTAGGGAACATATAGCACCATGTGTGCTACTTGTGTTCAGTCTTTTGTAAACCTTTTCCAGGTTAACTCTTCCTTTAAAACAACGTCCTGGAGCGGGAGTGTGGCTCAGTGGTAGGGTGCGTGGTTACCCTGCACGAGGCCCTGGGTTCATCCCCAGTACAAACCACCACCAGCTTTCGCCTGTAAATTGCTCTTGTTACGCACGCTTTATTTAGCTGGACTAGGTTTGAACTTAGGGCTAGACAGGTGCCCTGGCACTTGAGCCATGCCCCAACCCTTTTTTGCATTGGTTATTTTTGAGACAAAGGGTCTGATTTCATGCCCAGCTGGCCTGGACTGCAATTCTCCTATTTGTGCTGCTGGTGTAGCTGGGATGACAGGTGTGCACCACTGGGCCCAGCCATTGGTTGAGATGGGGGGGGGGGTCTTAAGAACTTTTAGCTCTGGCTGGCCTTAAAACTTGATCCTCCTGATCTCTTCTTCCCGAGTAGCTGGGATTACAGGCGTGAGCCACCATGCCCGGCTTGCCGTACCAGTATTGTTAGGTATTTAACCAGCTTTTTTTTCTGTATTATAAGTGATACTTTGGTTATACATATCTCTAAATCCTTTCTGTGTAATTGTTGGTTATTTTCTCAGGAAATATTCTTAAGAGCAGAATTGTTCAAAAAGTGTTCCTGATTTTACAGAAGCCAACAGTCTGAGTGCTTAGCCTAGGCCAGGTGCTCTGTGTGCGTTGCCTCCCTGTGTCAAAAGGCCCCTTGATTATTCAGAAGAGAGGCCTGGAGATAGCCTGCTGCCTTGGGCTGGGTGACATGCTGTTAGTCACTCCAGCAGAAGCAAATCAATAGGAGAGAAAGTGGGTAAATTGGCTTTCCTGAGACTCTTGCACCACGAAAGATACTTTGAAAGGAATGATTAGAGCTGGGCGCAGTGGCTCACGCCTGTAATCCCAGCTACTGTGGGGGTGGGGGAGAGCTGGAGGATTGCAGTTGGAGGTTAGCGAGACCCCCTTTCGACCTGCAAGCTGGTGTGGTGGTGTGCACCTGTGGTCCTTCTACACAGGAGGCTTAGATGCCAGGATTGGGGTCTGAGTTGCTCCTGGCAGAAATGTGAGACTCTATCAGAAAAATAAATAGAGCAAAAAGGGCTCAAGTGGTAAAGCAGCTGCCTAGCAAGCACAAGGACCTGGGTTTAAACCCCAGTCCCACAAAGGATTGGGGGAGTGGAGGGAAGGAGAGAGAGACCGCCCCTCCCACCCCGTAGCCACATGCAGACACCCCAGAGTGCAGACACCCCAGAGGGCACAGCTGCGGGAGCTCCTTCCGGCCCTTCTCAAAGTCAAGGGGTTTGTTTTCTTTTCAAGCCTTGTCCTCCCCTGGGCTCATCTCTCACAAGGTTGTCCTCTGGGCCCTCCGATCCTCTCGCTCACCCTGCAGTCAGTCTGGGCAGATAAGGGCCGTTACAGGGTGCCCAATCCATCACCGGGGCCTCCGCAAGTCGTCACGAAGCCCGCAGCCCGCCATCGGTCTCCGGCTGTCCCTGGTGGGTCTTTGTCCTGGTCCTTGTCACTGACTGAGCGTTGTCTGGAGTCTCTCATTAACGCACCTGGCAGTCTTCTCCTTAATCACCCTGTTTTAAGGGCCTTGTTAGTTTTGTGGCTGTGGCATTGAGGTTGTGTCACTACGTTAACGATTCTTCAAGCCCAGTTTCTTTTTCTTCACCTTGACTTTGATTTGATGCTCGTGGGATGGGAGGAGACGGCGGAATGGTGACACCTCCCCAAGAGGTGTCCCCATCCTGCGGTCCTGTGATTGAGTGTACCACACTGCTGGGAGGAGGACCGGCTGACGGGCTGGGTGGTGGTGACATGTCTCAGGCAGGGTTGGTGCCCATGGAGGAGGAGCAGCAGGTGCTGGATGCCCCTCGCTCAGGAGAGAGTTGGCACCGTTGGTCCCCAGGACGCCTGGCAGCCTGTGGCGGGAACCGTCCTCTCTGACCCCGGATGTTTCTTAGGTGGAAATCTGCTAGGTGACGATGGTGCACCTGTGTTTCTAAAATTGGGTGCCTTGTTGAGTTCTGATCTACATGTGGCAGGATGCAGAGGGCTCCCTGTGGACGTGGTGACACTCGGGGGGTCTGTCCTGGGCATGTGTGGAGTGTGGCCTGTGCTCCCGAGGCGGCTCCCGGTGTCCTGCCTGCCAGAGCCCTGTGTGGAGGTGACTGCTGCTGGAGGACCTGCTGTGCCGCTGTTCTCCAACTTGACAGGTGTGCGTTGTACCTGAAAAGGGGACCGGCCCTGTCAGGGCGCCATGGCGTGGCTGACCCTGAACACCTGAGGCAGGGGGTGCCCATCTGTGTTGAGGTGGGACCGGCACCACGTTCCCTCCGGCAGAGTGGTGTTCTGCGCTGTGAGTGACCAGGGTCTGTGTGTCTGCCCCCTGCACAGAGTGGTTACAGTTTCTGGTTCGGACTGTGCTGGGAGAGGTTCGGGGACGGTGTCCGCACCAGGCTTTCTGTGACTGCTTGCCCTGTTCCTGGTGCTCTGTCCCCGCCAGCCGGGCCAGCCTGGGAGTGACTGCGCCGGTGCAGTTTGCGTGTTCCTGAGGACCAGTCGCGTGGGCACGTCCACGTGTGCTGGCCCTCGTGTCTGAGGACGAGCTCTCAGTGTGCTTTTTCGTTACTTTTTCCATCTGGTCGTGATCTCGGTCTAGTTTTCCGTCTTTCCTTTCTGAAGACTCGTGAATACCTTAAGGAAATGAGGCCTTTGTCTGGAAACCTGGTTTCCCACTTTGACATTTTCCCTCCTCTGGTTACAGTTTTTTCCCTGGGACGTTAGCGTGAAGGTCTTCTGTATCTGAGCGCAGTGTTTTTTTCTTTTCTGTTTTGTTTTTGTGTGAAAATAGAAACGCCATCTCTTTCCTGAATCCTTAAAGCTCTCCTTTGTGTTCCCTTTAAGATTTTCATCTTTCATGTCTGAAGCGTTGATCCACCAAGCCTGGCTTTTGATACCAGCCGAGTGGCTCAGTCATTGCTGCTGCTGTGACAAGGTCTAGCCTCCACTGAGTAAGCCGCAGAAATTCCTTCTCCACTGTTCTGGGCTGCTGCCCAAGGTCCTGGCTCACTCCATGTCTGTGAGGCTGTGTCATGTGTCTGTCCGTCGTCCCCTTCTCCACGCCCCCCCCCCCCCTTGCAGGTGTCCACCCTGGTGAAGGACAAGGCTGTGCTCGGAGGCTCCTTTCCCTTCGTTCCCTGGACTTCATAGCGCCACAGGTGGACTGGCCCCTCAGTGCTGTGCCCAGTGTGGGTTCACAGTGGCCCCTCTTGGAATTCCTCCTCCCTTACACATGGAGGATGTCTGGGAAGGGGAGTAGGAGAATTAGGGAGGTGACATGCTGGAGAGGCCCTCAGCAGTGCCCAGGACATCTGTGGCTCTGTAATGTGGCCTGGCCCTTTGCCTGGCTCCCGGGGAGGGTTCTCCTGTCCCTTCCCTTGACACTGTTTGTTCTGCTCGGCTTCCAGAGCTGCCTGGGGCCTGACGATAGGCAACTGGAGGAGCGGATGCTCAAAGGTGGATCCACTGTCTTCTGAGGAAGCTGTTAAGCCCGTGGGGAGTTGGATTGAGCGGCGGGCTGAGCAGCAATGGGCGCCCGTACAATGGCTCAGGAACTGTGTCTGCTTCCTGTCTCTAATCTGTGCTCAGCAGATGGGCCTGGTGAGCCATCGGCTCCGCTCCCGCCCGGCTCTGCTGCGTGCGCTGCCCGAGCCCCCTCTGCAGCTGGCTCCTCTGCCAGTCCTTGCCATCCCAGCTCCTTCCCTTTCCCTGCTCCCACCTCTGTGCAGAGCTGGCGGGGAGACCCTGAGCCCCTCTGGTGAGCAGAGGTCACCTGGGCCCTTCCTAGCTGAAGCTGGGGTCGTCCAACATGCTTTGTGAGGCTGGGGTCCTCTCCATCGTCAGTCAGGCCAGACCTTCACTGCTTCGCCTCTGTCTCCACTGATCTTTCACGGAAGAGAAAATAAACAGACCTTGGTTTTTCTGCACTGCATTCAGAACCTTCTGCATTTCTGAATTTTTGACCAGAAGCTTCCAAATCTCATTGAGTACCCATAACAAGTACCGCTCCACAAGCATCTTCTGGTGCCCACTGACATGCTGTTTATTAATTTTCAGTAGGGCCTGGATTGCTCTGTGGCGTCAGTGGCCCTGAAGTGGCCTCCCTGAGTCAGCTCCACATGGAGAACTGGATCTCAGCTGGACAGCCCACTCCTGGTCTGTAACCTGCCAGCTCCTGCTCTATAGCCTACCCTAGGGCTGTGCCAGTGACTTGAGTGCTGGCACACTCAGAGCTTGTTCTGTGCAGAGATGGCCAGTATCAGTCCACTGACTGTCCTCCAGTCCCCAGGGTTGTGGCTCTGTGCGGTGAACTCCCCTTCTCCACCAGCACTGGTGCTGCTGCCCTGTTGGCTGTGCCTCCCGTCTCCCTCCTCAGATGGGGTGCCCACTGCTGGCCGTGGTCTGAGGTCTGCTTTCCTATGACTTCCAGGGGACACCTCTTCCAGGGACCCTCCCCTCCCCCAAGCCTGTCTACCTCCCCAGAGCGCACTGCTTTTCCTGCCTGACCCTCAACCCTGGCTCTTGGCTCTTGGGCCACAGCCTCCCCTGGTCACCAAAGGCACTGCAGAGTTTCTAGGGGTGGAAACTCCTTTGCTAGAGCAGCCAGGCGAGAAGCAAGTTCCCAGTGGACACTTGAAACCTAACTAATGGGAAGTACCTGGAGGCTTGGGATGGAGCTCCTGCAGGTGCCAGGGAACACAGTGACTTCTCCAAAAAAGGCTTTTTTGGGAAGAATTTGAGAAGCAGATGTTGGTCTCAATGGTGTCTTGTCTGGCACTAGCAAGTGGCAGGGGCCAGGCCCGAACCCACTGCATGTGGGCCTTGCTGTGTGGTGCCACGGTTTTTCCTCCTTCACCCCAGGACACCTGAAGGTTTGGAGCCTTCTGCCTCCCCCACCCCCACCCCACGGGGCGTCCCCCAGCCGCCTGGACCTCCTGTGCTGATCCACCTGCCACAGGGCGACCCCCAGCCCCACGGTTGCCATCCAGCTCAAGGAGTCACAGCTCCACCCCTGTTGTGTACGCAGACGCAGCGGCAGGTCTGACAAGCGTTAACCCGGCCTTTTAAAGGTCACTTCTGTCTCAGTCAGCTCTTAAAGTTCAAGAGGAAATAAACTGCTTAGAGCTGGCATTTCTCAAGCCAGTGTCAACCCTCCAAGCTGAGCTCGGGTGAGAGCAAGTGAGATTAATAAACGAGTGGCCGTGTTGACACAGCCGCTGGCCAGCAGGTGCCTCCCTCTGGTTCCCGCGTGGGGGTGCTGTGGGCGTGTTTCTCTGCTTGTCGCCTGACAGTGTTTGAGGCTGTCAGCCCTGGTTATTCCCCAGGGACCCCCTGCCGTGACACCTGACTGACGGGTGGAGGACACCCTCTTCCCAGGAAGGTGCCTCACCCATCCGGGTATTGACTGGGCTTCGGGCCGAGGACAGTGAAATCGATAGCAGAATAAACAGCAGCTCGGGCTTATTAATCAGGCACCTTGAAGGCGGCTGCCGGGACCATTATGGAGCGCAGGTGTCGGTCGATGGAAGGCCGTGTCCAGCGCAGGTGGGCCCCGCAGCCAGGGGCCACGATCGACCTTGCTTTGCAGGACCTTGGCGCCACCACCAGTAATTGGGCTGCCAGGTGATTCCAGGGGGGGGCGGTGCTCCAGAGCTGTCCTGTCTCCCCTCCTAACCAGTTGTCCCGTGTCTGTGTCACAGTGGCAGTTAAGCTCTGCCTCAGAGCTCCTCAGAGCTCTTCTCCACCTGGTCCTGCAGTGTGACCCACCGACCAGGTGGCTCCCTGTGACATGCCCCAGCTGATCTCTGAGCGAGCGTATTCCCAAGTCTGTGTCTGACCCCACCCCCTAACTTGCACACTCTTTCTGGCTTCTGTGCACGTTGTCACAGGGCCCTGCCCCCACCCCTTGCACCTTAGCTTCTGTTACTATGGTGAAGGTGGAGAAGGGAAAAGTTAATTTGGCTCCCTGTTCTGGAAGTCACAGTCCAAGGCTGGCCCGTGCATGGCTTTGGTCTCTGGTGAGGGTGGCACCTCATAGCTGGAATGAATGCTTAAGCAACACCAGGTGTGTCAGGCAGAAGCCAGGGAGCAGAGAGAGGCTAGTGGAGTCCCATGGTCCCCTGAGGACTCCCCCGAGGTCCATCTTCAAGTCTCGGTACCTGCTGAGGACAAAGCTTCCGAATTATGAATTCCTAGGGGCACAGACCATGTCCAGACCACAGTGAGGCCATGGCTTCTCCACCTCTGCACTCTGCCCAGTCCTGGGGCCGTACTGCACGAGACCTCCCGGGGCCATGCTGGTCCTGTGGCAGCTGGAGGGCCACACGGGGGTCAGGGTGGGGAGGCGCACAGCAAGGCCTGGCCATTGTGGTGCAGGGAGCTGCCCCTCTTGCCTCCCATGTGGGGGCTCCTGTGTGGTTCACAGTGAGCCCCGGCCTCAGGCAGCTCCATGGGCCCCCTCACCCCTGCCCTGCCCCCTACAGTGGCCCTTTTAAATTTGAGAAGCTTTACTTCTTTGGAGAGCTTTTGGAGGGACATTGCTAGAACAAACTATCTAGACAAGGAAGGGGTGAGGAGCCCAATCCAAGAACCCTGACCCAGGGGGCCACTGCTGGCCATCTGCTCCTCGTCTGTCGAGCCACATCGCCCCACTGTGTTCTCTCAGGTGTGTGCCCGGGGCCACTGTCTCCTGGGCGCTTCGTGGCATCTTGCTTTCCTTTCCCCCTGGGGATTTTCCTCCCCACTCTTCTATGTCTGCCTCCCAAGGTTGTCATGCTGGGAGGGAAACAGAGGCTGGGGCTTGGCAGGCTGCGAGGCGAGAATGCCGAGGACTACAAGCCCAGGGCGCTGTGTGCCAGGGCATTGGTCTCGTCCTAGCTGTGCCACCTGGGACCACGCCTCCCTGAGCATTTGTGTCAAAGGCTGGACCTGAGGTGGAACCCCCACCCACCAGCGGGGGGCTCAGAGCCTGTCGGAGGCACTGACAGTTCCCCATCCCTCCAAGCAGGCCTTGCAGAGAACGTGAGCAAGGGAGCTCACTGTGCCCAGGCTGCTCAGTCCTGTCCATCACGAGCGGCACGGGTTGGGGGCGCGGATTACCTAGTTGGATCGTGCTGGGGCCGGGCTGGGAGATTGGCGTGTCCTAAGCTGCAGCTCTCGTGCTGGGCAGCAGGGGGCCTGGGGCAGGTGCTTGTGTCTCAATTTTTAGTCACCTGCTGGTGTTTCTAAACTCTGGATCCTCAGTGTAGGCCAACGATGGGCGGCTTTTCCCCATAGAAGCAAGATAGTAAATATTTTCCTCTTCAGGCCAACGCAATCTGTCACACGAAACTGGCCACAGACAATATGTCAACTGTGGGCGTGACAGTGTTCCAACAAAATAAAACGGGAAGGCTGTTTTCTGAGCACGAAGGAATATGGGAAAGAGTATGGGACCTCATTGGGCCCCACCCGGCTTTCGCTTGCTGGCTGTGTGACTTTCTAGATCCTCATTTGTGTCTGAGGGGGACCGTGTGCCCAGCCGCTCATCCACAGGCAGGTTGAGCCAACATGATGTGGGTGACAGCTGTCCTCCCTGCAACTGAGACCTCGGTGCCTGGTAGGACAGGGCTCCAGGACACCTGATGGTCACCTCTGCACACCACAGCTCCTGGCTGGGTTTTTGTGTGGTTGTTTGTCCCGTGCTGGGGATGGAACCCAGGGCCTTGTACGAGGCAAGTGCTCTTCCACTGAGCCCCAGCCCCGTCCTCTGGCTGTCTAAATTTTCTGTCTACACAGCGGTTACTTAGTGAAGCTCTGAGGGGTTACCTGCCCTGTGGTCTCAGTGGTCGAGGGGGTGAGCTCGCTGCTGACTGCTGTCCCTCACTGTCTCTTTGAGACACTCTGCCCTGGGACTGCAGGTGGCAACTGATAAGTCAAATTGGATGAGCCTCTCTGGTTGCAAGGGTGATTTTCTGTCTCTCTTTTCAAGGTCGGATGAGAGTATTTACCATGGCCTCTGTTTATCTGGGAATACAAATTGACTTGGTGCCTCGAGTTGATGAGACGTTGGAGCAGGCCACTCATCAGAGCCAGTGCTGGACAGTGACCGGAGGCCAGGCGACAGCTTTGCATGCTAACCCCCAGGCCTTTGATAATTGTTTCGTCTTTGCTTTTTTCATTCTCTGGTTTTGTTTCTGCTGTTTGGATTTTTTTTTTTTTTTTCAGAGAAGTGTGTAATGACACTTGGAGGCGTTTAAGATTGGAATCAGATGGCGTAAATAAAGACAGCTGTGTGCGATGCCAGCCCGGGCACGAGGGCGCCAGGAACCCATGGCTCCCACTGAGCCTGCGCATGGGCACGCTGCAGCAGGGCCACCACCTGTTCCCTCCTGCATCTTAGGGCCATCCTCTCCGCAATTTCCAGACCTAGCACAGCTGTGTGACCAAGGCTGGCCAGCAGCTCTCGGTCTCGTGGCGCCTGTCCGGGAGGACACGGGCAGGGGCTGCCCAGCACTTGTGACCTCCGACCTCTCCTGTTGCTGCCCTGAGCCCTGTGCAGACTCGGAAAGGCAGGTTGCCAGGCCAGCTTGTTATTGGGGCACATTCTCGGGCACGGCCGGCGTCCTGGCTGGACGTAGCTGGGGTGGCCCCAGGGAAGGGAGTCAATACTTATGGAAAGCTGCGTGCTTAAGTTCTGCGGCCGTTAGGTGGAGGACATCAGGGGCTTTGCGTGGAGTGTGAGGTCAGAGTCGCTGGATGGATCAGGTGCTGGGGGCTTCTGTCTGGTCCCGTGGCCTCCCAGACCACGCCTCCTTGTTTCTGTCCAGAAGCAGCTGTCGTTCCTCGGTGGCCCCCTGCATTGTGGCCGGCCCAGTGCACTGGCCTCCCCAGTGTTCTTTGCATCAGGGAAATGGTATCAGGAGTCTGACGGCCGTGCAGTGCTGCCTCTGCCAGCCTGGAAGTCTTGTCTTCTGCAATCGGTGTGTGTCGTCCAGCAGCCGTGTGGTTCCCTGCCCCTGTGAGCGTGGCTCTGTGTACTTTTCTTGCAGCTGGCATCGTGTGTGTGTGTGTGTGTGTGTGTGTGTGTGTGTGTGTGTGTGTGTGTGTGGCTGGGAGGTGGTCCTGGTAGACGGTGTTCTGTCAGGATTGGTGGCTTCCTCTGGAGCATCTGCTGGGACAGTCTTCCTGAGCTCCTGCCAGCCTCTGGGACCTGCCCACTGCTCTCTGTCCCCAAGGCCCTATGTAGAATGCCACTGGCTTTCCCTGCTGTGCACTCATCCCGAGCCACTGCCGTGTCCCTGCTGCACCCCCCCTTGAGGCCCAGGGACCCCGTCTCTCCCCTGCCATGTCCGGGAGCAGCCTGGCAGTCTGGGAACTGCTACAGAGCCAGACTTTGGGATTCCACTTCTCACAGAGAGGAGGACGTGCGGAGGCCCTCCAGTCCTCAGGCTGTCCAGGTTGCGTGTGCAGCACGCCTGAAACCTAGAGGGGCTGCAGTGAGGGTGGGGCCTGAGCGGTGGTACAGGCCCTATGTATGTGCACAGCAGTGGGGCTCAAGGGAGGCTGGATTTGAAGGCTGCATTGCAGGGTGGGTTTGCTTCAGGGATGGGCAAGTAGGGGCTGTGCAGGCCCGAGGCAGCAGCTGGGTGATGGTCATGGAGAGGCTGTCAGAGCGTGTTGAGGCAGCCTGGAGTGAAGTGAGGCTCTTGCATTGTGGAGGCTCTACTGTGCCCTGAGCGTGGGGGAGGGGAGGCCAAGGGGCCCCTCACTGCTGGCTCAGGTGGCTGGGAGGTGGTGAGACCTTTGCAGAGGCCAGAGGCTGAGTGTCCTGTTCATCAGTGGCACCAGCTGTCCTTCACCCATCATCCATTTCTGGGGCTGTAACTGCCTTCATCCTGCCTGAGATCCTTCCCGAGTTGGTGCTTCCCTTGCTGGATGAACAAACTTCTGGAACTTTCTTTCACTTCCGGGAGATTCCCTGTAGAGCAGGGTGGGAGCCAGGACATGCTTTCCTGCTCCTGCCCTGGCAGCATGGGAACAGTGTAGGGACAGAGGCCCCAGCCACCAGGGGTTGGCCTGCACTGTTCGTTTCCAGCTGACGGTGTTGGGATGGGGTCATTCCTGCCTGACGCAGATGTAACTCAGCACCTGTTGGTGTGGCTGGGGTGTGAGCTGTGCATTGCTCCAGGCACAGTGTCCAGAGGCTGGGAAGGGCAAGCACTGCTGTGTCCTGACGGAGGTGACTTGGCTGCTTAGATCTGCATTTGATCAGTAATGTGGCAGAGGTTGCAGAATCGTGTGAGTGGGTTTCATCTGCGCGGAAGCTCTGAGAAGAGGGTGCTTTAGTGCACGTGGAATTACACTTCTGCTACTTATATCTCAGCCCCTTGGAGCGCCCCTCTCCCAAAGCATGAGCGTAATTCAGGGTAACACCCGGCTGGTCAGCGGTGAACTTCCCAAGCAGCCACCACAGGGCCACCTCCTGTCACACAGGTCCCCAAGTGTGGGCTCGTAAACCACAGTTGCTCCTTTCTCACTTCTGGAGCCGAGGAATCCCAGAGCGCAGGCAGCTCTGGTGATGCTGCCTCCTGCTGTGTAGGGACAATGTCCTTGGGTCCTCACAGGAGGGGGTTCTTAGGTCCATCACGTTGAGGGCTCTCCTGCATGGCCTCATTTCAGCAGTGAGGACGTGTTCAGTCCACAGCAGAGGTGCTGCTTTGCTCAGCTCTGGCTTCACGCGTGGGCCTGGCTGTGGCGGTCCTCTGCTCACCTGGTGTGCAGTCCGAGCCTCAGCGCACAGCTGACCTGCCCTGCTGTCTCCTGTGGTGGCCATGGCATCTTGGGGTGTTGTGTCTGTGTGCACAGCTGCACTTTTCTTGCTGTGCGTGTGCTCGGGCGCTGGCTGGAGCTGGGAGAAGGGAGACTCGAGAGGAGAGCCAGCGGCGGCGGCGTGTTGGACAGTGTCGTTAAAATGTCTCCTGCTGCTGTGGAGTGTCTCCTGTCCTTTCCTTGTTTCTTGAAAGCAGGTTTCTTAGGCTAGGGTTTCTGAGGACAGCCACGTGAAAGTGAACCGCAGTGGCCCGTCACATCCAAGATGGCTCTCAGCTCGGACTTGATGGCGCCTCTAAAAGGCGCTGGGCCACACACGTGCCAGCCCTTCTTGAAGTGCCTCAGCTTCGTTCTAAACTCCCAAAGGCTCACAGAAATGCCGCCGACCTCAAGTTCAGCTCAGCGGGAGCGACAGGTTTAATTTTTTATGAGCTTTCTCTTCTCTTGCTGAGAAGAAAGGCTGAAGTTGAGCGGCAGGACGTTCCCGGTGGGAAGCAGCTGCGGCTCAGGCCCTCGGCCGAGGCTGCCACACGCTTCTCAGCTGTGGAGACCCCGAGGGTGGCCGAGCGCAAGGCGCCGCAGAGGCCATTGGTGGCAGTGGCTTGAGGCTGGCTCTGTGGAGGGCTGCAGGAGGCCGGACTCCCATGGGACAGTGTGCTAGCCCTGCTCAGGCTTTCTGGACAAATTGTCCCCTCTGTCCACAGGACTGTGCCCCTCTGTTGGACCAGCCCCTGAAGCACGTCGGCGTGCTTCACGATGGGAACCGTCTCCTTCAGTCGTTCTTGCTGTGAGGTCGGGTCTGCCCGTGGAGGTTGTTAGTGCACAGCTCTGTACTGTAACTGTGATAGCTCACGTTTCTAGAACTTTTCTACTGTGTACTTAGAACAAGCTGGAGATGGGACAGTGACTTTTGGGTGCGGGGAAGGCAGGGTGAAGGGAGTGACTAAGGTCACAGGGGTAAAAAAAAAATGTGTTCTACCACCCCCCCATACGGAGGATTGAACCCAGGGCTGTGTGCGCCCCGGCCCCAGGGTTTCCCTGTAACCTGACAAAGGATTTTCAACTTGGACCCAGCCCCACACAAAGGGCTCACCCTGTCCCGGCGCCCAGGGGCACACAGCTCAGGCCATGGCCTGCAGTGGCTGTGATCTCCAGCGTCAGGGTCTGGATGGGGCATTTCCGTCCTGTGTCCTTACCTCTGTTAGGTGGCCAGGGCCCAGATGCTGCATGTGGCTAGGTAGCTGGCTCAGACTCAGCTGGGCTTCCTGGTGCCCGGCCTTGCTACCTGGCTCTGTCACACTGAGCCCCGGTCCTCAAAGCCCCAGGTGGATGGCAGCTGTGTGTGACTGTGTGTGTTCTGGGCAGGGGGTGCCCTGGACAGACACAAGGACATTGTACTGCCAACATACAGGGAATGGGGTCTGTCAGTCTCCCTCAAGACTCCTCGGCCCCATCGTCAGAGTGGTCTCTCAGCCCTGCTCAGTGTCATGCTGACATTGCCACACCTGTGCCTGTGTGCATGGCTGTTGAAACAGCAACGCGGATGCTGCCATTCTTCTAATTAAAGCACCCACTTTGGAGCAGTGACTTGGCGCCCTCGCGAGCTTCCACTTGATTCAACGATTCAAGAGTCGACTTCATGGTCTGTCGTTCTTACATTGGTCTATGAACAGCTTTAAGTTGAACAGGATGTCAAAATAGCCTCTTAATACGTCTCTTTCTAACATGCATTTGTACCTGTTGGGTTCTACGTTTCGGTTACGGGGCGCCTGGCGATGCAGGTGGCCACGGGCTGATCCTCGCTTAGGTGAGATGACCGTGCCAGGCTTTCTGGGGCCGCCCGGCTGGTCCCAGCTCCCTGGTGCCACAGTCCCATGCACGGTGGCCGAATCAGGGTTCCCTGCCATGCCCGCTGAACCAGGTTGCATCGGGGTTTGATTTACATTCACTTTCACTTCATACTGAAGCTGTTGAAAGAATCTGACTAAATTACGATTTTGAAAACGCTGGACTCGCTCAGATGTGAAGTAGGAAGAATTGGCTAGCTGCCGTTCTTGGGAGTTTGGTTTTCTTGAAATCGTGTAATCAAAGCAAATAGAAGTAAGTGGGTGCCAGCAATGATGTAATGCCACAGATGTCCTGCTCAGCCCGCCTCAAGCTGTCATGTTTTCAGAGCAGCCCCACCGCTCCGTCTGTCACCTCCCATGAGTGTTACAAAGGTCACCTTATAACAGAGCCCTCATGTACTGCGTGTGTTAGTTTTTGGAAATAGCAGCTTTCTGGTCGTGAGATAGTTTTCATCACTGTGGTGTGCGGTCCGTGTGTGCCCATCACTGCAGGGCTGGCCCTGTCCTCACACTGTCCTTACCCGAGCCGTTCCCTCCATGTCTCCCTCACCCCAGTGTCTTCTGTGGCCTAGCAGAACGTGAGCCGATGGGGACAGGGAAGGCCATTAGGGTGCTGACTATTTCCTTCCATTGGTGTTACTGGGCACTGGTCGCCGGAGTTCAGAGCCGGCCTCTGAGGGACCAGCTGGTACAGGACTTGCCCCGGGTGTGGGACCTTGAGCAGCTGGGGGCATTGACGGGTGCAGAGGTCACATTCTGAGGTGCTTTGCTGCTCAGCCTGGGTGTTTGTGGTCAGCAGCCTCGGGAGGCCTCTGGTGGAAGACGGCACCTTTGCTGTCTAAAGCGAGGACGGGTGGAGGGAGGGCCGTTGGGAGGCCATCGCGATTTAGGAGAGAAGTGACCAAGGGGAGAAGGTAGCAGGGGGAAAACAGTACAGGTGAACCTGAAGAGGGACGTCAATGGGAGATGTCAGCCGGCCGCAGGGAGGGACAGGAGGAGGGCTCGCAGCTATGACCCCGACTCTGTGCCCACTGCAGTCCCAGCGCCCAGGGTGGGGCTGGCTGTCGCTTTGCAGTGCTCGGCTCGGCCCCTGCGGTGGCTGCGCTCGCTGCCCCCCACGCCGCACATCTGCACGCACTGATTCACGTGGGAAGTGCTTGCGCTTGCAATTTACCTCATTCAGAAGTCCCGTCCCGCAGCGCCGCGGGCTGCAATCTTTCCCATTGTGGAGTCGCGCTTCCCTCCCCCGCCCGCCATGTTCTGGGATCACCCTGGGTGTCTATTTGAAACCCAGAAACTCCTGAAAGGCGTTAAGTAGCTATTCAGGAGCGAGGAAATGGCAGGGAGGTGGCTGCACGTGCAGTTCTATTTCAGGATGGCCTGGTGGGGCTCGCTGCGGGGGTGCATCCCGGGCCCTGGGGGGGGTGGCCGGGCCAGGCCTGGCCTCATCCGTGTGTCTCCTTACCTCCCTCTGCAGTGCCCGGGGGCTGGAGAAAGCCCAACAGCAGCTCCAGGAGGAGGTCCGGCAGGTCAGCGGCCAGCTGCTGGAGGAGAGGAAGAAGCGAGAGACCCACGAGGCGCTGGCTCGAAGACTCCAGAAGCGTGTTTTGCTGCTGACCAAGGTACTGGTCCTGAAGGCCCCGCTATGGCCTCGCCTGTCCTTTCCTCTCTGGCGCTCTGCCTTCTGCAAAGCAGTGCCCCCTTCTGCCTCGTGGCCCCATCCTCGCACTCAGCACCACCTGGTGCAGCTGCCCCCGAGCCACTGGCCGTCCTGGCGATAGCTCGTCCCTGCAGGGGTTGCGTCTCGGCAGTTTGGTTAGGCTGGCGTTCTTACTCCAGGTCCCAGGAGGGTCGCTGGAATGCCAGAGAGTCCTCCTGACCTGGCCTGGAGCTGGGCCAACTGCGTCCAGGTAGAACGTTCTGTGGTCCGCAGCTCAGCATTGGGCCTGCGTCCGTGCCAGGTCCCCTGCTTGCTCTGACTTGAATGAGTTCTCATGTCTTCCATATTACTGCAGTTGCTGGAGCGGGGAGGAATGGCTTTGGTGAGCATTAGTTCAGACATCACCATGGACACTGAGATTCCAGGAGACATGGGAGAAGAAAGCCAAGTGGCCCCAGGCCTGGCAGTGTCCAGCCTGCTGCTGTTGACACAAGCGTGGACCTGTGTCGCCCACTCTTGGCCTTAGGAAGACAGTACACCTGGGAAGTACCAAGCTGTGTGTGACGGATGTCTGCATGCTCTGGAGTGTGTCTGATGAGAAGCGCGGCTCTGACGCTGGGACCTCCTGGTGACGAAGCAACCAGGAAGCCAGTGGCTTTTCAGCCACTGGCCACTGTTCCATGGCTGCCTCTGCAGCTTCTTGGCACCACCTTGCAGTCTTACAGGAAGCCATCATGTAGGGCCTTCTGGGACCAGGGCTGGACTGACCCCTCTCTACAGGCCACAGAGGCCAACTCAGGAGCCCTGGCCTTGCAGTGGACCCCAGAAGGGCAAGGTGTCCAGAGTGCCATCCTGTAGCAGCTGGGCCTAGATCTCATTCCTCAGTCAGGACCATGCCAGCATTTTAGCATGGCCTGTTCAACTGGATCCTGGGGACCAGTTCTGGGCCTAACTCATCTTACTGTCTCCCCAAACGCCTGCCATGTGTCTACTGGTGTCAGCACAGGCTCTTGTGAAGTGATCCACGGCCACAGCCCTTATAAGCTTGACAGCATAGCGGGGAAGAGCCAGCAGCATGACCACACACTCACCCGCTGTGACAAACAGCCCTTGATGAAGCAGGAGAAGTTGTCTGGTGAGGCTTGAGCAAACACCTGAAGGGTGTGTGAGTGACCTGGTCCTTTGTGTGAGAACCCGGGCAGGGTGAGAAGGAAGGCTCCATGACACTGATGCTGGTGGCACTGTGCAGACACGCAGGAGAGAGACGGGAGGGAGCAGGAGCTGGGGTAGGTAGGCCACCTGTGCAGGACCACGGCTGAGGCCGTCCTGTGGGCACTTCCTGTTTCCCAGAGACACCAGCAGCGTGGGCGTGTGTGGCCAGGGCTCCCTGAGTAAATGCATAAATCCACAGTGCTCAGGGAGTTCTCCTGTGCTGGACCTGGCCCAGGGCTATGTGACCTCTGCTCAGTCACTGTGGTCTGTTGGCTGCCAAGACCCATCTCAGGGTCGGGACTCTGGTGGCATTGAGGACTTGCTCCCTGAATTGTGTTGAGAGGATGTGGCCTGTGTCACTTGCCCTTGGGCATCTGGAGGGCTTTGACCTTGGAGTTCATACCTTGGGCTCACAGGAAGGAAATCTCCACCCCTCCCTCCTCTGCTTAGCCGGCTAAACACTGATGGTTCCCTGGTCCTAACCGGTCTCTCCCCAACCTGTGCTTGGCTTGCCGGCATCACTCCAAGTTGGGGAGAAGGTGGGTGTTGACTGCCCTGCACTGAGACTGGTTTAGGTGGCTGTTCTTCCAAGGTGTGTTGCGACAGGTCAGTACCAGTCGCCTGTGCAGCCTCGAGGCCTGGGTGCAGGGACCTGTCCTGCTGTCTGGTGTGATGAAGGGTTCGTCAGCTGTCCAGGGACAGGACGGCAGGCCTTGGCCCACGATGGCTTGTGCGAGGTTATGAGCAGTGCTGCTGCTCACTCCTGTGGGCCTTGCTGTGGACACATGGAACCTCAGCTTGTGGTCAGGGAGTGCCCACTGAAGTCCCCCAGAAGTCTGCCATTGGGCATCAGCGTCTTCTGACCCGTCATCTTGCTCTGACCTCGCTGCCCTGTGCACCGCCTGCTGGCCTCCCTGGAGGAGGCAGTGTCGCCGCCCGCTCATCACCTGCCCGGCTGTGGATCCAGCCTGTGCGGAGCCCTGCTGGTGGCTTTCAGACTCTTGGGCCCGCGGAGGGGCTGTTTGTGTGCTTGACATTTAAGTACGCAGCGCTTGGAACGTGCAATTTTATTTCGGGACCTTTATTAAGCAGCTCAGTCTAAGGAGTTAATTGTTACTGATAGCTAAGGGTGTAATTACCCCGGTAAAATATCATGACTATTTTAAGCATTTGGAAGTTGGCTTCTGGAACCGGATGAACACAAACCATTTTCCTATTTGAGACGCGCTGTTTCCATTGCGCCCTAACGTCCCTCGCACGGTCGCACACTCTTGCTTATGGAGTACAAGCGGTAAAGCTGACGTTTCTGTGTGATGAAATCCCTCCCTTCTCTACTGGCTCCCTCAGGTCCCGAGGGCAGTGGTCACTGGGACCCCCATCCTGAAGAGCAGGCCTGGCAGAGGTCCAGCTCTGTCTCTCGCACGGTGGCTGCAGAGCACATCCTGTGGGCGTCACAGTGCTGTCCTACCTGCAACCCCTTGGGGTAGACCAGTTGTGTATGACCAGGTGCAGCCAATCTCGGTTTTGCGTTTTGGGTCTGCACTGGTCTCTGTGTCACTGTGAGCAGATTCTCCCGAGCAAGCTTCTCCTGGGGTGCAAATGACCATGACCTTGACTTTGGCTGCTAAGAGGGTGGGCTGCTCGCTTCTGCACAGCATTCTCTGTAAGTGGGAAAAGTCTTCACAGACTCAGTGCCGGGAGCCCCGCGGGGTGAGGCGTACCATGGCCCGTGCTCCCCCAGAGCAGAGGCACCTCTGTGCAGTGCCGTCGCCAGAGCGGGGAGACAGGCGTGGGCAGTCGTGGAAAATGGCGTCCTCTGTGGCTTCCCAGCCTCTTGTCTGTCCGAAGTCAGTCTGTGCCTGCCCTCTTTGGCAGCACCTGGGTGTGTGCAGATTGGCACCCATGCCCTGCCTTTAGCTCAGAGCTGAGGCCATGCAGCCAGCATGCGTGCTAAATCCTGATTCTCATTGTGCTTGCCGGCCCTACCCGCTCCGAAGCCAGCTCTGGCGTGCTGCATTCTGGGATCCACATTTACCTCCGTGTGCACATGGGCCGCAAACATTTCCTCTTGACCGTCTGCTGACATATGGGAGCCTCCTGTTCTGGCCTTGGCCTGTGTTGGGGGAGGATGCAGGCTGAGCGGGTGTGGGATGCCACAGGCCGTGGGATGTTGTAGGATCACAGCAGCTGCCGAAGCCACAGTCCTCATCGTACTGTCCCTGCTCTCCCTTCTCCTCTGAGAGCTGCAGTCCCTTCTGATGGCCTGGTCCCTGACCTGGGACAAGTGTGATACTTTGCATCTGGTCAGTGGGCTGGGTCCCTGTGGCCATGCTGGCCAGTGCCCTCTGTGGAGGAGCTGGGCTGGCCTTGCCAAACCCTGCTATCAGTGGAACCCTCTTCTCTTCTCCTGTCCCTGGTTCCCGAGCCTGTCCCCCTCGGGGCCTCTGGAGCTCTGGGCCCTGCCACCTGAACACAGGTGAGTTGCTGGAGCAGCGTGGCCTGGGGATGTTGAGGCCACCGAGATGGTGATAGGAAGAGTGGGTGTGGACCACACGCTAAGGACACGCTTCCCTCCATTGAGGAAGAAGGAGCCTAGGGAGGGCTGGTGACGCGCAGGTCGTCACTCAAGCTTCCCATCCACTGTGGACTGCTGTTGTGGCCTGCCCACGTCGGTGGGGCCGCGGAGGGCACGGGGCAGAGGCATGCTAGCGCATGGGGGGTCTTCGTAAAGTGCAGAAGCTGGTTTAATTTCCAGATGGGGCCTGCTGTCCTGTGAGTGTCCCTGTGCTCGACATGGTACAGTCCCAAGTAGCAGAAGTCTTGTCCTCCACAGAGGTGGGACAGGGACCCCGGGAGTGACCCGTCCCAGGACTGTGCTGAGGCCCGGATGTCAGTGTGCGCGAAGTGCGTTCTTCTCTCAAGGCTTGTCCTGTGGCTGGCACATTGCTGTCTGAGTAGATTGTGTGACAGCCGTCCCTTCCACCTGTGCACACCTGCACTGGGCCCACAGCCACTTCTCCTTCCCCTGCACTCCTGAGGAGACTTGTCTGTGTGGTCATTTGTCCCTTTCCATGTGGCGCTCTGTAAATGGCTGAGTGTGCAGCAGGCAGACATGGCTGCTGGGCTCTGCTGTGCTGTTTCCTGTTCCCTCGCCACCTCACTGTTATGACTGAGCTCTGCACCTGTACCCAGGTAATGGACTGGATGGAGCATGAATTCACTGTCTGCCCCGGGCAGCTAGCGGGCTGCAGACCTTTTGTTCTGTGCAGGGCGTCGCTCCTCTGAGTTTGGGCCATGGAGTGCACTCACTGAAGGTCAAGGCCTGGTCCTGAATGCTGGTGAGGTGAGGTTGGGTGGCACACAGTGACACCTACAGCCTGGTCAACACAAGGCTGCCCAAATTCAGACCACGGCCTATTTGCTTCTTTTAGCACCCTCCGCACCTGCTTGACATTGGCCGGAGGGGTGAAGGTGGGGTGGGGGACGCCCCCAGCCACGTGTCCTGGACAAGGTTGCTCTTTGAAGCCCATGGTCATCCTTGTTAGCAGCCAGCAGGACTTGTGTGCTGTGAAACTCGCACTCAGAGCCACAACCCACCCACCCAGGCCCTTCTCAGCACCCATGGGTCTGGAAAGGTGCCCTTTGCAAAGTCACTGGAAAGTGAACTTTGCCATGGTATTCTCATACTGTCCCACCAGGAAGGCTGCAGGAACAGAAGAAAGCGTTTAGAGAGAGAAAAGCAATTTTAGGAAATAAAATGAAATCAGAACAAGACGTCTTTTGTCCCTCTGTAGTCTGAAGATGTTATTAAGATAGATAGGCTGTGGGCGTGCGCCAAGGTGGGAGCAGGGTGACCTGTGCTGTCGCCACCATTGGGGCCAGGCTGCTGATGGGCTCAGTCCCGAGGCCTCTGCCTCTCTGGGCCTCAGGGTGGGCGGAGTTCGGAGGCAGCGCCCTCGCCCTGCAGAGAAGCCAGGCCTCTCAGTCCCCTGTCCTGCTCCCTCCATGTGTCACGGGGCCTGGGCCCATGCTTCCTCTTTCCCTGCCACTGCCTCCCCTCCCTGGCCGGCCTGGCTTGCCATCTTGTCCCTCCTGAGGCAGGGACCCTTTTCCTGTCGTGTTTCCCGGGCACAGGAATCCTTGCACATGGGAAGCACTCGGTAAATACCTGGCGAGTGTCAGGCTCCTTCGTCTGACCAGAGAGAGGCTGAGTTGCATCGCGCACCCTGCTGGGGAGCACCTCTGCCCTGCCCCACGGTGCAGCCTGCACCCCCAGTTTCTCCGCTGCTCTCTTCACGTTCCCCTGTGCTCTGCAGTGCCCAGTGGGCATGCAAGGATACACAGGTGCTGTCCTGGCTCCTGAGACAGGTGACCTTATGGCTGCCACCTGATGGGATTTCCAGGACATCTGAATGTGCTGGTGGGAGGTAGCAGACACAGATGTTTCTGTTTGATGCCGTGACCTGGAAGATGGTGGCAATTGACGGAAGTGTGGCTGTCAGTGGGTCGTGTGAGGAGCCGGGTGTCCTGGCCCTGCTGTCCCCGCCTTTTTGTACCCTTCTCTGTGGTCAGCTGATGCATTTGGAGTGAGACTTGCACCGCTCAGGACCCACTATGGCCTGCTGACGGTGACTGGATGCATGCAGAGGGGCCGGGGCCGCGTGGGGGCGTGCAGACCGGTTGAGGTGCATGGGGGTGGCAAGTGTCACAGACGGTGTCTTTCTCCTTTGCTCTGTATTCCTCTCTGCCCGCCTGCCACCGTAGATAGCACCCCTTCCCAAAGGGCATCCTGAGGACACAGGTCCCTTGAGTCCTCTCCAGAGAGGACTTCCCAGAGGGATTAGTTCACAACACTGTGTGTAGCAGGACAAGCCACAGTTTCTGAAATATCCCTAGGGGCGGGGCTGTGGGGACAGGCAAGGCGGGTCTTCTCAGTGCCTTCAGGAGTTTTAGTGTTTTGTCCGTGGACTTTTCTGCAGTCGTTCTGAGTTCTAAAGTACTGCACTCACCTGCCTTCAGTCTTGTTTATGGAGCTGTGTGCTCTTCAACACCCGAACCCAGTCAGCCAGGCCCTGAGGCACCCTTTCATCCCTGGGTGGCCACGGCACAGCTGCTTGGTGTTGTCAAGCCTGCTGTCTCAGCCAGGACAGGGATATGTCATTCATGAGCCGAGGACACTCACCTTACAGAAGAGAAACCAAGGCTCAGAGAAGCGAGGTCTGGCCAGGTGCCCAGAGAGGGGTCTGTAATGCCTAGACTAGGCCTTTTCTGTCCAGCACAGGTGGTCTTTGGCCTGACCTGGCCATATGGGGCCTCCTGTGTCCAGGGGAGTCAGGACATATAGGAGACCCTGGAAGGCCTGGGTTTGGAACCCTGTCCCTGATCCCATGGCTTGCGTTTGCCTGGCCTTGCCTTGCTCAGGCTCGTCTGTGCTGGAGACCTCTTCCCTTCTTAGCCCAACTTCGAAGAAATCCAAATCTTTGAATAACCTTGATCCTGAAAGGAAAGGAAAGGCTGCAGGTGGAAATTGATGGTCGTGCTCAAAGGCATGGCTCCCTGCCATGGCCGCCTCTGGAGTGTTGCTTCTAAAAATAGCCACCGCATCGCGGCCCCTCCTGGAGACTGCTTCAGAGATATTGACGCCACTGGCCTCTCCTGCTGTCCTAGGCTCAGGGGCGTCTGCCCTTGGCCTGCCGGTGACCACATCAGCATTTGTGCTGGCACTGGGCAGCTCTGTCACTCCCGCCTAGTTCCCAAGAATCCTGTGAGGTCCCTGTGCTCGTGGTACTCACCGTCTAGGGAGGTTCCTGGGCTGTTCCAGGCCCCACTGGCCAGCTCACCGGGGGCTTCTCCTCGTCATGGTGTCTGTTGGCCGTACCTTTGCCTCGTGTTTCCCGCGAGGGTCCTGTTACCAGAGAGACCTTGCTTGATGAAACCGCGATGCTAGCATTCGTCAGATGACCTTATTTTCACTGTCATTATTATAATCCGTTTAAAAGTCATTTTGTGAATATGAGAGAATTCCCTAAGTTCCTTTTTTATGAAGGAGGGATCTGCGACGGGCCCAGGTGGGGAACTGCGCAGCTCGAGGCTGTGAGCTTCCTGGCAGGGATGGAGGTGTGGAGTCAGTCTCCAGCTTCTTCCCCCACTGGCACTGTCCCCACCCCGTGTACTGGAGCGGGGTGTGCGTGCATGCACGCTCACCAGGAAAGCCGGAATGGCTGCTGCTCCCACGAGACCCTCGTGGAATATTAAGCCCAGTAGAGGAGGACTGGCTCTCGCCATCCTACTGGTGATTAAATAGCAATAGAGCAGGGTGGGCACCCACAGCTCTGGGGTTCTCCCGCTGGAGGGGATTAAATGCCATCCATCATGGTGTGGAAAGCGACTCACAGCAGGGGCGTGGTTGGAGTGGATGTATTTTTGGTTAAAGGTTAACTTCAGCCCCAAAGACCCAGACTGCCCCCCACAAAGCCTCAGTGAGGAGGACGTCCTGCCAGATCAAAGCCCCCCAGCACCCCCCCGAGCCATGTCTGTAGTTGATAGCGCTGTCCCAGGGCTGGGCGTCAGTCTGCACTCCATGAGGCGGTTGGGGTCTCTCTGAGAGCCCCTTGCTTGCTGTCGCTGTGTCTGTAGAACTGGGGGAACTCTGGGGACTCAGGGAGGGAGTAGCGCAGGCTGGGGTGCTGTGCCAGACGGACCTCATCCTTGGAGCTGCAGGGAGCGTGACTCTTTCCCCCCAGCCCACTCGTCCACCGAGCTGACCGTCGGTGTGGCCAGGACGCGTGTGTTTTGGTGGGGGAGGGGATGCTGCTTTGACCCCTTTAGGTCAGGGAGTCTTTTACTGGCTGGGGTCCAGAGACTGAAGGTGCTTGAGTCTGTGAGGAGTGACCAAGGGTCAAAGTGGCCGGTCTCTTCTTCAGCCAGAGATCGGGTGTTGGACCTATGGCCCGGGCTGGTGGCCCGGGCTGGTGGCACTTGTCCTCGCCACCCAGAGCTTCACAGCACCACTTGGCTCGGCGTGGGCAGTCTTGGCGTCACTCTGAGTGACAGTGGTCCACATTGGGGGCGTCAGCCCTGGAGGGCCTCCAACACCCGTGCAGATGCTGGGCTTCTGGAAAAGTCTGACAAATTTGGACACTTTCTGCATTTTTGCCTTCCCGAGTTCGCTTAGCCTTTTTAAACTAGAAGTTTCCGTGGTGTTCACACCATTTCGTTCCTCTTGACCCCCCACCAGGCCTGGCCACGGAGGTGTCTGGTGTGGAGGGTGGTGCCTCAGGCCTCAGATGAGGGGAGGATGTGGGACTCCTAGCTCCAGCCAGCGGCTGTGCAGGTGAGGGAGGCATGGAGTTCTCGGGGCCTGAAGTGCCCTTCCAGTAGCATGCTGCCGTGTACGGGCCTGGGAAGGAGGGTCTCTGCTCTGCAGGGTGAGCAGGCAAGGGGGTCCCCAGCCCAGCTGAGGAGCAACGTCTGCCAGGGGACCTCTGACTTCTCAAGATGGTACCGGTTCTAGGGCCTGGGCCTTCGCAAAGGAAAGGATGCCCTCTCCCAGATGCGCTGGGCCAGCCCTCTGCTGGACCCCGTGGGGCTGTGCTGTCTCCGTGGGGCCTTGGCCCATTCCCTGTAACAAGAAGGCAACTTGCGCCTGCTCAGAGGATGAGGGGGCTGTGCAGCCTTCTGCGTGGTGCTGGTTTGGCCTCCGTTTGGGGCCCCTGGGAGGACTTGGACTTAACCTCTGCTCCGGCCTTGCTCTCCGGGGCAGGCTTGGCTGACACCTTCTTGGCCTGGCTTTGGGAGTCTCCCTGGGACAGGCCCTGAGGTGCCTTTGACTGAGGCTGAGCTTGCTGGGTGACAAAGTGTCTCCCATTTTGCTCTCCTCCCCTTCCTTGAGGGCTTCTGTTAAATTTTTCACTTGCTGTGGGGCCTGCAAATCCCACTAAGTGACTGTCGCTGCTCTGGGGCGTCCTCCGGCTCTGTAATAAGCTTTTATAAAAGGCTTTATCTTAAACACAGCGTTATGAAACTCTCAAATAAATCAGATCCACCGGTTAGCCTGTATCGGTGATTTATTAACCTCCGGTTAAAGAAATACTGCTGGTTACAGAAGCATGATTTATTCCCGTGGAAGCCAGCCTCGTTCAGCCCCTCGCACGCTCCCGAGAGAGACGGCTTTACGTAAATGCAGAGCACAGGGCTGACGTGGGAAGCGTGGCCAGGCGTGTGCTCTCAGCTGTTGCCTTTTCTGAGTAGTGGCCTTGGGAGGGGTCGATGACCTTCTAGCAGAGTTGGGGACCTGTGTCCCATGCCCCAGCCTGATTGGACAGGGCCTGGCTCTCACAGATGTCACCACTGAGACTGCAGGCTGGACTCCTGTCCCCCAAGGGAAGCGCCCAGCTCAGGGGTCTTGGGTTGGGCTGTGGGTCTCCTGGGAGCAGCAGCTTGTTTGTGAGGATGCCATCATGCTGGCCCCCTCTCCTCTCCTGGTTGTACCCCGACCCAGGGCCTGGTGTGCTGTGCCGTGTCTCTCTTTCATGCACAGAAGCTGGAGACTTGGTTCCTAGTTTTGCCTGTTTGCATCCTGAACTCAGTAAGGCTGAGCAGGAGGACAAGTGGGCCACACAGCCCCTCACTGTGAGGACAGGAAGAAGCAGCAGCAGGCCCTAGGGACTGGTGACAGCCTCGGCCATGCTTGTTCAGAGGCTGGCTAACGCGAGCTGTCGGCGTGTTTGAGTCATGCCAGCTGTGTGCATGGTGTCCTCAGGAGGCAGTGCTGTTTCCAGTGATGGGCCTAGTGCATGCTGGGTATCACCTGCTCGCAGTGTGTGCTGACGGCTTCTCTGACCACTGAGGCCTCGTGACTGGGCATGTCCCTCTGGAGCTAGAGTGCATGTCCAGTCCTGGCTCCATGGTCACTGCTGTGGGAAGCTTGGCTAGGTTGTCCCAGCTTCCTCCCTGGACCTGGACCTGGTGGGCGTGGCTGCCCAAGGGCACTGCAGGATTGAGTGCATAGCACTGGGGTGGCAGGAGTTCCTGGGAACAGGCCTTCTGGGAGCGTGTGTTTTATAGACAGCCCGGCCCCTTCCCTGCAGCCCCACCCATGTCGGTGGCGTTGGCTCCACGAGGCTCCTTTCCCACGCTGTTTTCAGCTGCCCATGCCATCTGGGGAGCTCTGTGCCAGCTCTCAGATCACTGCGATAGACCCCATCTGCACTCATGCCGCCAGCAGGACAGACCCAGCGGCTCTGTTTCTTGTTTCTTTGCCGGGCAGTGCCAATGCTGGAGAGCTGGACGTGGGCAGGAAGCTGACCTTGGAGCTCTCTGGGCTGGCCAGAGGCTCGGGCAGTGCTGCTCACCTTTGGAACCCTGCAGGGCTGTCTGTGAGTCCCAGTGGCAACCAGAAATCAGTGCCCAGCAAGCATGCATCCCATGCCCTGTGCCAGGTGCCAGAGCCCCGTCACAGCCCAGCGCGGCCCCTCAGTCCTGGCGGGCACTGCACTGGCTTTCAGAAGATTAAAGTTAATTAAAGAGCTCCTCCCTGCCTTCATTCGCTCATCTCTGTCACTATTTACATGCTAATACTGCCCTGCCACCAGGGCTGGCAAAGGTGTCAGCTCCTGGCATACCACTACAGGAGAAAACCATGGGAAGGCCAGACGAGCACTGTAATGTTTGTTTGTTTATTTGTGTCCCTGTGGACAGCGCAGGGCCTGAATATGGGAGTCAGTGGTACGGTTCCCCTCCCCTCATTTCCCGCAGCATCTCTGTGGCTGACTTGTCTGTCTCCATCAAGACTGCATCTTACCCTGCGTAATCGGGCGCTTTATGCACACCAATGTCACTGCCTAAGCAACTCTATAAATAGGACGCAGAGAGCAGCCTGCCCAAGTTCACCGTCTCTCCAGAGCCTGTTGTCCTGGCCAGTGGGTCGGTGTTGGCCGAGCCCTGTGCTCGGAGCGCCCTGTCTGCAATAAGAAAAGACTTTGGCTTGCCCACGAGCCAGGGCTCGCCTGGTGTCACCAAAGGAATAAGCGTTGATGCCTTGGTGGCAGGTGCCAGAGTTGCAGGGTCTGGAAGCCGTGGAGCACGGGGAGGTGTATGGTGTGCACCTGTTCTCTTGCACGACAGATGTCCCTGTGTGGTTCTAGTGAGACTCACGCCCCACTTGCTGGCGGGGATGCAGCTCACCTTGGCCTCCCCTAGGCGGGTGCCTTTGGTGGCTGATGGGCCAGGGGAAGAAGGCTCCCGAGTGTCCCCTTTCATGGTGGGCCACCTTGGTGTGGCTGGCACTTTTGCAACCTGTAGGTGACACTTGTGTGCATGGTCCCCTCTGTCCTCTGTAGGCAAAGTGTGTGGTCACCAGTCTCTGTGTTCTGTGCCTTCAGTGCAGGGCGTGGTGACCTCAGTGTGTCTTAGGTGTCACTTGGGAAACACACGAAGGTCTGCTGGTGACAGTGGTGAGATGGGGTTTGCTCAGTTGTTCCCATGGGTGGGGAAAGGTGGAGTCTCATTTCCGTCTCTCTGGAGGTGACTGCCTTCCCAAGGGAGAGTGAGGGCGTTGGGGCCAGCTATTGCCAGGGTTGTGGGAAAGTACAGGCTCAGGTGACACGCTGGCAGGCTGGCTGTGTCTGTAGCTGTGTCACAGAGGCCAGACTCCTACCCTTCCCCTAAGATGGATAAGAGGTGCCAGACCCGTCCTTCCCGGCACGGCTTGTCAAGGGCACGCTTCTTGCTGCAGGCAGGACACAGCACATTGCATGTGAGTGTCCCTCACGGGCGCGCAGGGAGAGGGGGTCGGGGTCAGTCATGTTCTTGTTCTTGGCTACAAGATTCAGAGAAGCCCAGGGATGCCGACGTTGTAGCCAGGGGATGGGAGCAGCAGCCTGGATGGAAGGGTGACTGACCGTGAACCGAGGGTCGCCGACGGTCACCGACATGTAGGTTCTGGGTGGGGCCAGCAGCATAAGGAGGGAGTGGGAAAGCATCTGAGCGTTCAGCGTCAGATTGGAGCACGCAGGCCGGTAAAAGCGAGCTCAGGGCCGGGCCTCCCTGTGGTGGTGGCAGGGACTCCGAGGAGGAGCAGGTGACGAGCGCCCTCCGAGGAGCCCAGCAGCAGCCTCAGTCTCTGGTCGCTGCTTGCTGTCTGGGTCTGAACTCTGTTCAGATTCCAGTTTCTCTTGTGTCAGTTTTGGGTTCGTGCGTTTTTAGGACTTTGTCATCTGGTTTATCATACGCCCTTATCTGTGTCCTGGCCCATCCTTGGCTCCAGCGCTCCAGCCATTTCTCTTTCTTGTGGGCGTTCTAGCCAAAGGTTTTTGCCAGTTTTGTCGATTTTCAGAGAGTCGGCTGGCCCTGGCCGATGTCTGTCTCTCTGTCCTCTAGTTCGCTTACTTCTGCCCCGCTCTTCAGCGTCTCCTTCCTTCCTTCTTGCTTTGGGCCAACTGATTCCTGAGCATGGCCCAGAAGCCATTTACCAGGAAAGATAGCCTGTTAAATGATGGTGCTTGGAGCAATTGCACAGCTCTGGACACAGATGTTCCCCTGTGTCACCCTCACACCTTCCACTCACAAGCTCACGTGTAAAACTGCACTACAAAACCGTCCTCGAGAGTCTGAGCCTTGACATCAAAATTGTGGTCCATGGTGGAAAAATCTAGAAACTGGGCTTCATCAAAATCAGAGATGTCTATGAGAGATCCAGAGAGGAGATGCAAAGACAGGGCAGAGGGCTTGAGGAGGCAGTGCAGGCCACGAGCCGACAGGGACTCTGATCTTCAGTATGTAGAGAACTCTCAAAAGGAGGCCAGGTGTGGTGGCTCACACCTATAATCCCAGCTACTTGGGAGGCAGAGATCAAGAGGATTCAGATTCTAGGCCAGCCTAAGTAAAGAGTTAGGGAGACCCCATCTTCAACCAATTTAGCCAGGTATGGAGGCATGAGCCTGTAATCCCAGCTACTGAGAGATGCATAAATAGGATCGTGGTGCAGGCTGACTTGGGTAAAAATGAGAGACTCCTATTCACAAAAATAACTAAAACACAAAGGACTATAGGTATGGCTTAAGTGGCAGAGCGTCTGCTTAGGAAGCTTGAGACCTGAGTTCAAACCCCAGTGCCAACAAAAAAGGAAAAAGCAAAGCAAAAGCACCCGGAATGTAAGCAGAAGGGTTTCACAGACATCTGTGGCCAGGTGTACGCATGGGTGACCAGCAAGCACAGGAAAGGGGTCGACACCACTGACTGTTAGGGTAACCCAAGTGGGATGGCAGTGAGTGCCCCTTGCATGGCAAAGCGTCCGCGGTCAGAGTGGTGTCCGCACCGAATGCCAGCAGGGACGACGAGAACCACTTGGCTCTTCCGTTGCTAGTGGGATGGAAATTGTGTGGCTGCTCTGGAAGTGACTTGCAGCTCCCCCAAAGTGAGGACGCGGTTGCCTTCCTGGGTGTAACCCGAGAGGTTTTGCTTCCACACAGTCTGTGCAGGTCCTGTCCTCACTCTGCGAGGCCTGCCCAGCTGTTAGTCCCCAGACAGGACCTCTCACGTCACTGTCCCTCCGTGCTAGGGCCCTGCCCAGAGCAGTCGTTTTCTTCCTGGCTGTGGCTGTCACCTCAGTTGCCTTTGCTCCTCTGTTTGATGCTCACGTCCAGCTCCTTCACAAGACCAAGTCCTCGGGGAGGAGGACGATGTCTGTCCCCTGATTGTTCTGCAGAGCCATGTGGCCAGGCCCAGAGCCCTGGACCTGAGTTCACCGTCTGGTTGACTTTGCCAACTTCTCACCCTTGACAGGACACAGCGTCCAGCTGGCCAAATGCTCTCATGTTGACTTCTGCTCTCCAGCAAGGCAAGCCTTACAAGGAAACATGGCAAAGCCAGCCTGTCCCCGTGAGCCGCTGCAGAGCAGGGGACCAGACTTCCCCGGCCCCTGGGGGCACCCGACCTTTGTGTCTGAGTCAAGGATGGGCTATTTGGGTTGTTCCATGTGTCCCCTGAGACCTGGATTTGTATAGCTTTCTCAAGGTGTTGGGGTGACAGTTGCCCTGTTGTCTTTTTGCTGTCCGTGGTGGACAAGCCCAGAGCTGGGTGTGGCTTTGACTTCATAAGCGCCGGTCCATGCACACGTCCGTCTGCCTCCTCCTGGCATGCCAGGCGCTCAGGCTGCAGCTGTGTGCGGAGCTTGGCTCTGCCTCTGATGCCCAGTGACCTTGTTCTCTAGTTTCTCACCCGGCAGGGCAAGGGGACATGCCTGGCTCTGGTGGTTCTGAAGCTGCTGGCCCATTGTTCCCTTCTGTTTTCAGTGGGGTCAGTGCTTACTGAGCCCTTGTCAGGACAGGAGGCCGAAGGGGCCGGGTGCAGAGCCTCCCGGCGGGCAGTTTGCTGGGGGCAGCATGTGCGGGAGCTCCTTCCAGCGTTGCCCTCGTGAAACCCCACCTCCCTGCTGGAGTGGCAGTGTTCTAAGCTGAACTGCGTGGACTGAGTCCATCCCTCTCGGTCTGCCTTACCCACGGAAAGCAGGCTTGGGCGGCTGGTAGGGCCGGCTGGGAGCCCAGGGCTACCGTGCTCAGAAAGGCCTGTGGCCCCGTCCCAGCCCTGTGGTCAACTGCCTCTGTGGTTAGGGACACACTGCTCGGAGGACATTGTAGGTGCAGTCTCCTCTTCTTCCTGCTGTGGGCAGCTGGCTGTCAGCGTGGCTTCTCGACACTTGCCTGGCTGTCCGCGAAGTCTAATGTGACGCTTAGTCGTCGGCCATGTGCACGTGTGCGGAGCTGCCATCGGGAGCGCCGTCGGCTCGGTGGGTGCTGGGAGTGCGTAATGCCAGAACCGTAAATGAAACAGAATTTGTAATAGAGCAGTGTGACATCGGCACAATTGCTTCGGGAAGTCTTGATTTGTTCCCACTCCTGGCTGCAGTAGGTGGTGTAAGAGCTTTTTATCAAGATGTGGAAATTGCTGCCGGTGGGAGCCCTCGGCCTCCTGTCCCCCAAGCGAGGCGTGGGCTGCGGGGAGGGAGGCGTCAGCAGTCACAGCCGACACTCGGGTGGGCCTGGGGTCACACTGTGTGCACCCGGTCACCTGGCCGGGTGTGGAGATAACCTTATCCGTCCTTGGTGAATAGCATGGTAGCCTCCTGGCTGTTTCCTCACCCGTGGGCTTCACGGAAGCCTGAGGCTCACAAGTGCAGCTCAGCACACGGGAACTTGGTTTCCTGGCCACATGAGATGACCTTGTGAGGAGGACAGAGGAGGTGAGCACCCGGGAGGGCCATCAGGTGCTAACACGGTTGACACGGTGGCCGGGGCCAGGAGGCCTGCGGCTCCACCCGCGGGGGACCGTCCTTCGGAGCACCAGTGAAGGCCGATGGCCTCGCCGGGAGCCAGCTCACCAGCAGAGCTCAGCGTCGCCATGGTTCTCGGCTTCCCAGGCCGGCCGGTGTCCCAGCGCTGTCATCAAGCCCAGGCCGACGGCCTCGTGCCGCGTGGGCCGGGCACTGCTTTCTAGGCGCTGGTTGTCTCCAGGTGGTGTGCCGCGCTCCATTAGCCTTACCCACTCTGAGACACGCAGGAAGTGCCGTGGCCGAGACCTTGCGAGTGCTTTGTTGAGGTCACCACACGGAAATTAACGGGACCGCACTCCGCCACAGTGATCCGATTCAGCCTTCATCAGTGGCGCGCATGTCACCCGATTCACCACAGTTAATAAGCGTCAGCCACTGGCACTTGTCACCGGGACTCTGCGTTGATCCTTTGTAGCGGGGTGACCCGTGTGCTTCCTGCATAACTTCTGAGTATGGATCGTGGCGTGTGGAGGAGCCGTCACCTCCGTGCCAAGCCCAGCGTCTCTGGGCCCCTCGCTCCTGTCAGGTGCCCTGTGGAAACGGCTGGGTTCATGGAGGCACCGCCGGGAGCAGGCTGGGCGTTTGGAGGTCTCACGCCTAAGAGCCGAGTGGAGCTGGGATTGCAGGAGAGGTGAGGCCTGGGCAGGTCCAGAGCCCTTTTCTGGGCTGTGATCTTGCGTCTTGCTCTCTTCTCCATCATCCTTGACCCCTCACGCCTCACCATAGCCACAGACCCTGGATTCACTTCTGAAATTCCGCTCCCGCTTGCTGCTCCTTGTCCAGAGCCCTCTTGGCTCCCAGCTTCCATCTGGGCCCAGGCCGCACACTGCCGCCCACCTCCCTTGGCCCCCGAACGTACGCACAGGTGGCTGGCCCTCCCGGGGTGCTGTGGCCACGGTGTGGGGTGGCTGGTCTTGGCTGACTGGGCTTTTTGTAAGCTGCTGGCAGTGTGACAGCACAGCCACAGTGCGCTTTAAAATCACTCCATTTACCTTTCTTCAGAGCACAGCACTGGATGCAATGCCTTCTCCTCATGTGCTCAAGTGATGTCTGTGACCCCTGGGACCAAGAAGTAGAGTGGCACCGCTACCTTGGGGGGCCTGCTGTTCCCGACACGAGCACCGCTGTTAGTTTTGCTGTTTTAAATTTTAAAAAAGTGGAGCGGGTGAATGTAATCTTTTTTTTTTAATTTTTATTTTATTCATATGTGCATACTATGTTTGGGTCACTTCTCCCCCCTGCCCCCACCCCCTCCCTTACCACCCACTCCGCCGCCTCCCTCTCCCCCCCACCCCCTCAATACCCGGCAGAAACTATTTTGCCCTTATTTCTAATTTTGTTGTAGAGAGAGTATAAGCAATAATAGGAAGGAACAAGGGTTTTTGCTGGTTGAGATAAGGATAGCTATACAGGGCATTGACTCACATTGATTTCCTGTGCGTGGGTGTTACCTTCTAGGTTAATTCTTCTTGATCTCACCTTTTCTCTAGTTCCTGGTCCCCTTCTCCTATTGGCCTCAGTTGCTTTAAGGTATCTGCTTTAGTTTCTCTGCGTTGAGGACAACAAATGCTAGCTAGTTTTTTTCCGTGTTTGGTTTCTTCTGCCCACCGCTCCTTTGCTGTGTGCAGTCACTTCGTTCTGTCTTGTCATGCACCGTGGCGTATTTTCCTCCTCCTCTTGATGGCACTTGAACTCCCAGCAGTGGTGACCGATGTCACCGTAAGCCTCCGTGCATGTGGTTTTCTGTCTGTCCCCGAGTGTGGCTGCCCCACGGTGGGGGCCTGTGTCACATGCTCACCCCGCCCAGTGCTGGTGGCCGTGATGGTACACAGCCGTGTCTTGCCACATGTCATCCTGGGGTCGTAGTGGTGTCTCATGGTGTTGTCACTGTGCCTGTCCCAGAGCACGGTGAGGCTGAGCCTGCTCCGTGTTTGCTGCCCATTGGGACACCTCCGGGGACAAAGGCGTCACGTTCACGGCCTGTTTTTCTTCCTCTTTCTCTTGGTGACTTGTAAAGGTGATTTTGTCCGTCTGTCAGTGCTAGGAATAGAACCACAGCCTTGTGAACGCTAGGCCAGCGCTCCACCCGATTTAATTGTAAGGCTTGTTTCCGAATTCTGACGCTCGCCTCTTGCCAGACGTGTGTACTGTGAACATCTCCCTCGTCTGAAGCAGGTTTTTTATTCACAGAAATTCTTAATTTTGACGCACTCCAATGTGTCAGTTCCAAAACGTCACGATAGTCATGAAGTCGCCTGTGACCTGTGCGGGAAAGCTGTCCCTCCAGGCCGTCGGCCGTTTCAGCTTGGCTTCTTCAGCATGAGGCTCTGCTGTTCTGTGTCACCCTCCCCTCCCTGCTTGCCTCCCCCTTGGTCCCCCGTGCCGTGTGCTCATAACACCCGTCCCCAAGGCTGCCAGTCCCTTTCTGGACTCCATGTCACTTCACTGGTCTGTCTGTGTTTCTGCTCATACCACAGTGTCCGTGTGGCTTTCTTTAGTCCTGCCTGTGACAGAGCCCAGTGCACTTGTCCTCAGATGAGCAGGCTGTCCAGGGCCACTCTCCTTTCCTGCAAGGTTCATGGCCCTGCCCGTTGGTTCCCAGCAAGTGGCCTGCTGGGTTTTTCTGGGGCCACATCGAGGGACACGCGTCCCCTGAGTCGCCCTCGTTCTTGTCCTTGTTTTTGCCTGTAAGTCACGAAGGCTCCTGGCAGCTCCTTGGGTTTTGTGTCATGGTGCAAATGGCGTTTTCTGAAATGTCATTTCTGCCGTTTCTGCTTCATGGACAACTGAACTCCGTTCCTGGCTGTGGAACAGCACTGGTAAAGTCCCCTCCTTTGTATCTGGGTCACAAGCATGTCCGCCAGCGGTCGTTTTTAATCTCAGCTTTATACCTGGGGTCTTTTCTTGCTTCATTCTGCTACTCGGTGTCCAGCCCTGCTTGGCACAGAGGTGTTGGTCGCCATGTTTCTGTCCTCCTTGGCCTCAGCCTAGTTGTCACCACGTGGCTGTTCCTGGTCACGCCCACAGCAAGGGACTGCCCCCTGGAGGAGCTCTGTTTCCGCCTTTGCTAAGAAGAGTTTGTTGTCACATTGTCCCATCCTGAGCAGATGGTGACTTAGCCACTTTTGTCTATTCTGTTAATGTGAATTAGATTAGTTGCACTTCCGTTCTGGGGAGAAGCCCGTTTGTTCGGTGGCCATGCTTTCTGTGCAGTGTCGCCTTCGCTCTGTCCACGTGCTCACTGAGGATTTGCCACCCGTGACAATGGAGTCGGAGGCCTGCGTCAGTCCGTGTGGGGTTGGGGCTGGCTATTCCTGCACTGCACCTGGGAAGGTACTGAGGCCCAGGCTTTCCTTGTGGGGGAGAGTCTCAAGTCTAGGTTTGGTTTCTTGTAACAGGCATGGTAGGCACGCACCACCGCACCCAGCTGTTAGTTGAGATGGGGTCTCGTGAACTTTTTTCCCCAGAACTGGCCTTGAACGGTGGTCCTCCCAGTCTTGGCCACCCGAGTAGCTGGGATTACAGGTGTGAGCCACTGGTGGCTTCTTGTGGTTCTCGTTTTGATCAATGGGTTGGTTATTGAGAAGTAAATCGCTAACCCCTCGGTGATTTTATTAAGCTGTTTTATTGTTGATTTCTAGCGCAATTCCTGGTGCTCAGACTATAGCTTGAACACTACCACTCCTTTAAAACTCCCGAGAGGGCTGGAGCGTGGCTCGAGGGGAGGGCGCCTGCTCTGTAAGCAAGAAGCTCTTTGTTCAAATCCCACTTCCACCAAAAAAACAAAAAGTTGAAAATCAAACTTACCAAGGACTATTCAAGGACCCCACTTCAGCCAGTTCTCACACCCTGACGAGCACACGCGGGGGTCACCTGCAGTCTGCAGTGCTGTGGGTGGTCTCGGCGTCTATGTGTCAGAGGTCAGTTATTTTGTCCAAGCTGAGTCCTGGCTGGAATTGTTCCAGAGAGAACTGTCTACGTTTCCCACTGTGACGGTGGCTTTTCCATCCTGTCGGTTGTGGCAGTGCGTGAGGCACCTGGGAGCGGAAGAAGCGGTCTCCCGTGAACCTGGCCTTGTGTTTGTGTGGCGCGGGTTCCCACAGCCGTCACGTCTTTGGGCTCACACCTCGCTTCTCATGTTTGTGGCTTTTACTTTTTACTTTCATTTTGAAACTTCTTTCATGGTTTCACACGTGTCACTTACATACGAGTGAGGATATTCTGTGTTTTATTGGTCTGAAAATCTGGATTTCTCTAGTGAAACGTTTGGGGTGTCCTAAATGCTTTTGCTGTGTGGTGCACGCCTGTGCATGCGTGTCTCCGAGTGTGTGGTGTGTCCGTCCACGTGTGTGTATGTGTGTATCTCTGTGTCTGTGTACATGTCTGTATCTCTGATTGTGTGTCTGTGTGTGGGGTGCATGCATGTCCATCTGTCCGGGGACTCTCGACCAGCCGTGTGCCGGGCAAGCATTCTATACTCAGCCCCACCCAGCCCGAAGTGTCCGCGCTTCAGTCAGTCCACCGCGTGGCTCCGTTTGTGTTTGGTTTCTTCTTTTCTTTTGGTCCCTTGTTACAGAGCAGACGTCGTTCTTTCTGTTCTCTCTTCCTCATCTTGGGGACTGCGTGGCTCTCGAGTCGTCCTTCTCCAGTGGCTGCTCTGGTGATCACAGGATAGACCGTCCAAGTCGCTAAACGTCCGCGTATCCATCTCCTCTAGGCGTGGACGCCCCGGCGCCCTTGCTTCTGTTTGCTGTCTGCCCCACGCACGTGCCGTTACCGTGTCGCGCACACATGTGGGGGCGTGCAGGTGAGAAGGGCAGTTTTTGCTGCGCCCATCCGGTCTTCCCTTTGCAGCTGTGCCGCGGGTAACATCTGGTCTTGTGCTCCTGAGCTGCATTTGTCACAGGGAGGAGCCGGTGTGGCCCCTTCCTCCCCACTGCAGCCCACACGTCAGCGTGTACTTTGTGCACAGCGTCACTGTTTTTAAGACGGGATCTCACAGTGTTGCCCAAGCTGGCCTCTACCTCCTGGGCTCAGGCCATCCTCCTGCCTCAGTCTCCCCAGGCAGCTGGACTACAGGTGCGGCCGCGCTCAGCCAGTTCTCTGGGTTCTTTTGTTTTTGTCTTTTTTGTTATTTGGTGGTACTGGCTTTGAACTCGGGTCTCACACTTACTAGGCAGGCGCTCCTCCAGCCCAGTCTTGCTGCTTTTTCCGTGGATTTTGCTTGCCACCTCTCGTTTCTGCCCTAGTTTTTATTGTTTTCTTCTGCGTTCGGGCTCTTGCCTGGGTGCTTGCGCCGGTGGCTCCGGGTCATTTCTTCAGTGTCTTGGCTCCGCTCGGCCTTTTTGCCTCCCACAAATTTTCGCAAGTTGTCGTTTTTAATTTCTTGTTGCTCAAATCATCGTCGAGTCTCTTTTGAGCCTTTGTTGACCTGTGCGTGGATCGGAGGTGGGTTGCTTAATTACTGAGTGTTGTCGCATTGTCATTCAGTGTGGGCTTTGTGTCCAGTCCTGTTCTTGTATGTGTTCGTGGCCACACAGGTGTGGTCCATGTTGTAACTGTCCCCGGAAGCTGAGCCGTGGGCCGAGGCGTTCGTCCTTGTCCCTTGGGGCGGTCGATGGATGGTGCCATTCGCTTCGCTGTGTCTGCCTGGCCCTGTCTGCCGATGGGGACGAGAGCCAGGCGCGGTCTGCACGGACAGCTGTGTCATCCCTGCCTGCGGCTGTTGCTCCCGTGCATGTCTTCACACGGTTGTAGGTGACAAGTGGCGGGTTGTTGTGGCTTTGTCCCGATGTGCTGCCTGTCTGAATTCTGCTTGACATTAGCACAGGCCGTCCGGCTTTCTTGGCCTCCGTTTTTTGGCAGTGCTGATGTGTGGACTCAGCCTCACGCCTGCTAGGTGGCTGCTGTACCTCTTGAGCCACGCCACCATGTCCCCTCCCTGTTTTACCTTAGCGCTTTTTCAGTAGGGCCTGGGCTGGCCTTGGTCCGCAGTCCTCCTACCTGTGGCTTCTTACATAGCTAGGATCACCCTTCCTGGTTACTGATTGAGATGGGGTCTCCTAACTTTTTATGCCCAGACTGGACCCGAACCTCACTCCTCCTGATCTCTGCCTCCTGAGTAACTGGGATTATAGGCGTGAGCCACCACACCCGCCTCCAGCTGTCTTTTGATTGGAACTAACACAGCATCTTTCTCTGTCCCCTGACTTTTAATGGGTGTCTTGTTATTCAAAAGCGGGGTTTTGGAGGCAGCAGATAATTAGGCCTGTTGTTCTAATCTGACAGTCTCTTTTAATTGGCGTGTCTAGATCGTTGACATTTAAAGTGACCATTAGTGGGTGTGTGACATCCCCAGTGATTGTCACTGCTTTCTACGCAGGCTGAGTTTTCTTTTTGTTTCACTTCCTCTCTTTCTCTTGTCTGGCTTTAATTGGACATTTCTTATGATTGGTGCTTTTCCTTTCAGCACAGAATTACTTTAAAAAAAACGTAAGCGCGTTTGCCAAGAGTTGGCCCCGTATGCTTAGGCCACTCTCAGCCCAGGCCGATGGCCTGAGGTTCCTCATGTGACACGGGTGCCTGGCTGAGAGCAGCCCAAGTCCTCTCTGGACTTTGCCGCCGACACCAAGCACCTGTGATCGCCAAGGGCCTGTGACCATTGCTGAGGGCCTATGGTGGCCGCTGTGCTGGCACCGTTGTTGCTTTGGACAGTTGCCTGAGGTGAACAAAGACCTCGCTGAGCCAGAGATTTCGCTTCATCCTCACTCCCCTGGTGCCGTCCTCCCCATGTTGTGCTGAGTCTCTGGCCTCCCGCACGCAGGACCGCGGCTGCAGCGCCCTGGCTGGGCTCAGGGAGTCCTCATCGCTCTCTGCTTCGACAGGCAGTTTTGCTGGGCACAGAATCCTGGGTTGGTGACATGGTTTTTCCTTCCTTTTTCCCTTTCCTCTCCTCTTCCTCCTTTCTTTCCTTTTCTTTAGTTCTTCATCACCCCTTCCCCTCTCTCTGCGTGGCTCCTGTTTGGGTTTTTGCTGTGCATGATGTTCCTCTGTCAGGATTCTAGGATTTTTTTTTTGGTTTTCTGCATATGAATAGGCCGTGTCTATGTGAAGAATGGCTGATATTTATCCTGCTGGGTTTCATGTAGCTGGGGTGACGGGTTGAGATGGGGTCTCATGAATTTTTTTTTTTTTTTGCCCAAGATGGCCTTGAACCACGATCCTCCTGATCTCAGCCTCCCACGTAGCTGGGATTACATACGTGAGCCACTGTGCCCGGTCTAGGTTTTCTAATTATGTTAGTAAATTTCCTTCCATGTTCTTCATGATTGCATCCTGACAGCTGTGATGTGTGCAGGGAGCCACGGTGCCTTGGCGTGGTTGTGGCATGCACAGTGAGCATACCAAGGGTGTAGCATGTGTGCATGCAGCTCGGGGACATAGACCTGGACCACACGGTTTTCTCTTTTTTCTGCTTTTTGTTAAAAACTGGACCACCTTCTTGAATACAAAAGGCAGAGGAGTCAAAGAATTTTCCCGAAGGCTGTCCTCACTTTGGTGTGATTTCCATCAGCGTTGGCTCTGTATAACCCCTTGCTAGCTGGCATGTTTCCAGACTCTCAAACGCATTGGATCCGCCCAGTGTTCTTCTAAGTGTCGATTTCCAGCCCAATTGCTGTTCTTTTAAGAGTTGGTTCTGAGCGGGGGTTTCATTTGAATTCTGTTGTGACAGGTGTGATATCATAGCATTTGCTGAATGCTTACAAATGTTCCTTTTGCTTTGAAATCAACATGCCACCCTGTGTGCGCTGGGGCCATGTTTGCAAGTGTCCTTTTGGCCAGAATTCTCTTCCTCCCCCCCCCCCCCCCCCCGCACCCCTGCTCCGTCCATTGCCTGCCTTTCCACAGGGTTCACCTCTGTCCCGAGTTCAAAGCTTGCATGCCTCTGCCTCTGCCTCCGAGGGTCGTGCCTGTGCTCGTCACCCGCCAGCCTCCGTCTGAGGGGCTGATGTAGCTCGCTCATGTGGCCTGATTTACAGGACTGGGAGCTGGGCCTGGGTCACCAGGAGCCTTCTTGAGGACCAGGGTCTCTGCAGAATCGCCTCCTGGCCCAGCTGGCATTGCTGCCCGGGGCCCTGCAGAGTGCACTGTGACTGCAGGGTCCGAGGAGAAGGTGGCCGTGGGCAGAGGGCGCAGGACAGGGCAGGTCTGCAGCCCTGGCTTTGTCTCAGAGCCCTCAGACTTTGGGCGACGTTGACTCCTTGTGGGCGGTGGTTGGAGCAGCTGTTTGTGATCACTGTCTTCCTGAGACAGCGTCCTGGAGTGACTGAGATTTGAGAGGAGCAGGGGGACTAGGTGAGAGGCCACGGAGGTGGCAGAAGGGAAGGGCTGGAGGCGGAGAGCCTGCAAGAGCATCCCACGGGCCCCCCAGAGCCTTTCAGATGGCGCTGGGAAGCCATGTGGGTGGGCGGCAGGACTGAGTCAGCCCCGGCAGCCCAGGCTCGGGAGGGAGCAGTGAGGATCTGCCAACATGCGCTCAACCTCGGCTCACCCCGCACTCCTCCTGGAGGGCTGGTGGGGCGCGGTCTGGGGCGGGGCCCTTGCACACGGGTGCCACTGGGCCCAGCTCAGACCCTCTTTGGTCATCCCCAAGGCCAGCTTGAGACCGCCCACGTGGGCTCCGTGTCCAGTCCCAGCAGGCGTGTTTGTCCTAGAAGCAGCGTAGTGACGACGTGGTGGCCCACACCAGGTGGAAACCTGGCTGGGTGTGGCCATGGTGTTCAGAGCGTCACACAGGCCTGTGTTTCATTGTCAGGATGACTAGAGGTGCTTTCCCTCGTCACTGTCCACGTGAGCATCCTGAGGCTCAGAGAGGCTGATTGTTTTCCTCAGGTCACACAGGAAGTTGATGGCCAGCCAGGGCATGGCTTTGTGAGGTCTCTGTGGCCTGGGAGCTGGCCCGGGCAGGCACACCTCGTGTCACTGGAGAGTGACAGGCTGCAGGCTGGTCCTCCAGTCTGGGCACATGCCTCTGTTCCACGCCCTGCCTGGTCTCCTTGAATTTTCTGGCTCCTGGATGGGTGGCTGTCCTCATCGCTGTCCCTTGGCTTTCAGTTCCACTGCCCTGCCTATCCCTACTGAGGCACGAGGCCTGCCTGCCCCCCGGCTGTCTCAGCTTGTGTGGTGGCCTCTCAACCCCACTCTGCTTCTGGCCTTGGTGTGTACATGGGTCGGGTGACCCTCTGTCCCAAGGGGCTCCCCAGCATATTGTGAGGTCCTCCAGGGCTCCCAGGGACCATGGACTGAGCTCTGTCATCTTCACTGCTGTCCCCAACATCCTGTGGGCACTGCCCGTGCCGGGCACCTGATTGCTGACCTTCCCCCATATGCCAGTTGTGGTGTGCGTGCTGTGGTCACCTGTGTCCATCCAGCCTCTCTCTGTCACTCAGGCCACAGCCCTTTCCTGGGTCTTCTGCCTGAGGCCTGTGCTGTCCTCTCCCGGGTCCCCTAATTGCCTGAGCCCCACAGGGCCTTCTCGGTGCTGGACCCAGGCTTAGTACACACGCACAGTTGAGTGAAAAGTGAGTGACAGGCTTCCCCGGCGCGGGTGCTCTGGCGACACTGGTGACAGCACAGAGCTCTCCAGGAGACGCCTCGCTCCACAGGGCCAGGGCCGCAGGCTGAGAGCACCAGCAGGGCTGTCCTGCTGTCCTCTGGCCACCTGCAGATGAGCAGAGCATGCAGGTTTCGCTCTGGTGAAGGGGTATCGCACGCTCGGGCGCACAGCGCTGTGCAGCCACGTGCACACGTGTGTTGTCTGCTGCCCTCTCCATGTTGTCTCCTGGTCCCGTCACCTGCTCCAGATTTTCTCTTCCTCCTGGTCCTGCTGCCCTGTCTCCCCTGACTGCAGCACTGCCTGCTCACCTGAGTCTTTTCCTCTTTCCTGAGGAGGGCGTGGTGGGCAGAGAGCCCCCTTACCCACAGACATGAGAAGGGATCTTCCTATCTTGGGGTGCATAGGCAGTCTGCTGCTTGTCCCATGATGATCGTCTGAGGCCCCTACTGGCCTCCTACCTGGGTCCATGCTCGGGCCGGGCCGGGCCTGGCCGTTGTGGAAGGAAGGACAGTGTTGGGATGCTCAGACACCAGTCAGCGACTGTACTGGGGTTTGAACCCATGGCCTCGCACTTGCTCGGCAGGCGCTGTACCCCTTGAGCCACGCCGCCAGCCCTTTTGCGTTTGGTTTGTATTTCAGATAGGGTCTCCTGCTTTTCACCCAGCTAGCCTGAGACCGAGGCCTCCCGTGTGCCTAGGTTCACAGGCACGCTCCACCACAGCGAGCTGTAGCCCTTTACCTCTGTGCCTCGGTTTCTCATCTAGAGCACCACTATGTGGCCTTGACCTTGGAACTCTTCCTTGCCGACACTGCTCCCTTAGTTTCCTTGCTGTGGGGCTGACTAGGTGGGGACAGGCTGCTGGCTTTTCCTGCCACGGGGCGAGCAGTGCTGGCACCAGGTCACCACAGGAACCAGGGCGTTCCTATGCCCCCCAATGGCTCAGGTGGTTCCGCCGCCCCGGCTGCTTCCTTCTTGGTGAGACTGTCTTCTGCTCGCCACTAATTCTGTGCTGAGCGTTGCTGCAAGCAGGACTGCTGTGTACCTGAGGAGGAGCACTCTGGAAAATGCCACTTTGCTTTGCACTTCTGTGCGCGTCTGCGGCTCCACTGGCACCTCCTGCTTGTGCAGCGATTAGTCGCCAAGTGGGAGCCAGGCGAGCTTCACCGCCATGGAATCCGTCATCGAAGTCATTACCCACGCGCACGGGCGTGGGGCCGGCCCTCTCCTAATGACAAAGCAACTTCTCAGAACGGCACAGACGGCAAACTTCTTGCTTTATGTTTCTCTTCGGTGCTGGCTGTAGCGAGCCTGGAGATGTGACACAGAAGCCCAGCACAGGGCAGTGTGTGGAAGATTTATTGGTCCATAATGGAGGCGATCACAGCTCGTTTATGAAAGGAAATCCCCCGCCCGGCCTCTCCTGGCGTCGATGCTCCGTAATGACAACGCGGGTAACCGGTTTGAAGCGATAAAAGTCAATGGGAAGATATAGGATTTCAATAAAATTATGACACTCTGCAAACCTTCCCATGGAAACAGATTTTCCCCAGATATGTGACCAGTTCCAGTTGGATTTGTAACTTTAATTTCTCGCTTATTGAATTTTTTGTCATCAACTAATTATGAAGTCCACGCTGGGGTGACAATGTTGTCCCTCGCTCGGGAAGGAAGAGCGTGCAGCCAGAGTGGCCCGAGGCTATGGGCTCAGTGGTCTCGGGAGAGCAGTAGCAGGCGGTCCTCTGCGCCCTCTGCATCCTCGCCCGTCTCCTACACAAGAGAAGGCCAGGGGTCGGATAGACTGCGCTGATGCTGGGGTCACTGAGCCTTGGGGTTGGTCTGCCCGGGGGACACGGCGGGCCTCAGCCTGTAGACAGCTGAGTGGAGATGGAGCCTTGCCAGCCCTTGGTGGGGGAGGTCTTGCTCTGCAGGTGGTCTGAATGTTCAGGTCTCCCTTGGGCCTGCAGCCATTTGCCCTTTAGCCACTGCTGGTGTCTGAGGACCTTGCAGCTCGCTGGCAGGCCACTGGACAAGGACACAGGGAGACCTGCTGGAGCTGGCCTGGCCTTCTCTGGCCTCCTTGCCCGTGAGGGGAGGGCCTATAACCTGGTTCCCGTGCCTTGACACCAGCCTGTGTCATCAGCATTGGTTAAATACTGTCTTTTTATTCATGAGTACTGGTTGTTTGCAGGGCAGCTGGCTGGGCCCTGTGTTTGTGACAGAAGTGATCCACGCAGCTATCTCGGGGAGCACAGATGTGGGGAGGATTCGATGCTTGGCCTTGATGGCTGCGGTTTGAGCTTGGGGGCTCACAGGCACCGACCCCCTCTTCTGTGCTCTGCTGGCGTCAGGATGGGCAGAGCCTCGGTGAGGCTCTGAGATGTCAGCTGGTGTGTCTGTGGTGTCCCACCCCACATGGTGCGAGACCCCTGGGTGGAAGGTGGGAGAAAGCACATCCTGTACCACCAGACCTCTGGAGGACTCTGCTGCACCCAGTTCAGTGTCCTGAGCTCGGGCGGTGGCAGAGCTGGTGGAAGGGCCCAGCCTCCTCCATCTGGGGGCGGCAGCACCCGGTGCGCCTGTGCTTTGGGGTGCATCTGAGAACCCCATTCAGGAGGGAGAGAAGGCAGAGAGAAGCCCCGGGGAGACCTCTCACCCTGCCTCAGAGCAGCTCAGCCCTAGCCTGGGGCGTCCCCTGTTGTCTCAGGCCTCCCTGCTGGCTTTACCGAGGATGTTCTGTTTTAGGCCCGTGCCCCAGCTCCTTCCCCATCTGAGGGAGGTGTCTGTCCCCTTCCTGGCCGCACTGTCAAGCTTAGTATTTCTATTGGGGTCCAGAAGAGCAGGTGACTGTGGGAATCACCTGTGACTCTGTGATCTGCCTGTCACCTCAGTAAGTCTGCAGTGCCCACCTATCCCCAGAGAGGGGGCAGAGTGTGGGCGTGGCTGGTGACCTTAAATGTCCATTGGCTCCATGGGGGGCGGGCTGTAAGGCACTCAGTGAGATCACAGCTGTTCCCTGGGGACCCTGGCCTTTCAGGAGCTTGGGACATTGGACTAAGCCCAGTGTTCCTCTTCCCAGTGAGCTGCTGTGGGGTCGCTGCTTGGCTGGGTCTCTTTGCCCACGAGACTCCTGGCTCTGTCCTTGCTCTGCTTCGACTGTTACTGGTCAGAAGTCACAGTGAGAGGTGTCCAACCCAACAAGGTCAGAGTGGGCCCTGAGGCCTGGAATGGGCTCTTAGGATAGCTGGCCCAGGCGACACAAGTCAGTGCCGAGCCCCTGTGCCTCTCCAGCAGGTGCCCTGGAGGCAGGCCTTGATCCTGGGCTCTGCGAGGCTTCTGTCCACGTTCCTTCACGCTGTCACCAGCGTCACCTCGCCCCTTCTCCCAGCTCTGACCCCTGCTCTCTGCCCACAGGAGCGGGACGGCATGCGCGCCATCCTGGGGTCCTACGACAGCGAGCTGACGCAGGCGGAGTACTCTCCTCAGCTGACACGCCGCCTGCGGGAAGCCGAGGACATGGTGCAGAAGGTGCACGCTCACAGCACGGAGATGGAGGTGGGTCCTGCCTGCACGAGCCTCGCCGTGCCACCTGGCCTGGGGGAGGGGTCAGAGTGAGACATGTCCTCCTCAGTGTGGGCAGCTTTGCTGGGGATTGGGTGGGGCTGCCCACTGCTACATATGCCTGCAGTGTCCCTGTCCTGGGGATGCCACAGGGTCCTCCAGGTAGCGGCCAGCCTGGACCTCATGGGCTCTCTGTTAAGTCTTGTGTCCTCTTTAATGAACTGTGGACGGAGAACAGTGGACACGCTCCTGGATGCCCCAGGCCTATGGCCCAGATGTGCCTGTGGGCTCACCATGAGTCTGCCATGGCCCCATGTAGTCCTCCCTGGGTGCTGGGGCCTGAGGCTGGCAGGGAGTCCTGCAAGCCACCTCTAGCCTTGAGGGAGAAGCTCCTGTCTGCCCCTCTGTAGGAGCAGCAGAGCCCTTTGGGGTGCTGTGGGCCCTGCCCCTGCACGGGGCTTCCTGGCAGCCAGGAAAGCCACAGCCGGCTCCTTGCTGACGCTGCGGTGCCTGCTCCTCTGCTCCCCTCTCTCACCCTGACTCTGTACCCTGGAAACAGCTACTGTCACCTCCTTTCACCAACAAAAAAGCTGACGTTGCAGGGGCATGCCCAGGTCACCAAGCCACTGTGAACGAGGCTAGGTTTGGCTATAGATTTACGGACCGTGGTGCTTTGGCTCCATGCTGCTGTGCTGGCTGCCCTCACTCATTGCCCTTGGGTCCCTGGCTTCTGTGGCCACGAGTACTTCTCGACCTATGGTGTGACAGATGAGAGGTGCTAGCATGGCCTGTCACTCCATCCAGGCAGCTGTCTCTGCTCTTTCCTCAGCCAGAGTCACTGCTGATGACCCAGCTCAAGAGATGGCCTGGGTCCAATGGAAGAGCCAGGCTGGCGTGTGACATGTTACTCTCCAGCCAGCACTGAGTGGGCACCGGCCAGGTCCCTTCCAGGAGTGTTGGCAGAGCCCCTGCCCCTTTGGCGCTGAGCTGGGGGGAGGTGTTTGACCCCAGGGCACCTAGTGTACTAGCAGGTGTGAGCTGTGGAGCCCGAGTTTTGTCTGAGGGCGCGGTCTGGGAGCTGTGTGGCATTAGTCCCCTGGGGCTCATGTGTCCAGTGAGGTGGGGGAGTCTCCTGAGGCACACCCAGGAGAGTGGCTGGCATGTCTATGGGTGACGGGGAGCCGGGGCCATTGAGACTCAGATGCTGGGAACAGCATGGGGTGAAGCTGCTCCTTCCTGGGGGCTGTGGCCTAGGCCACCCTCACGTCCTTCCAGCCTCAGGCTTATGGCTGAGGCCACACGGAGCCCAGGAGGCGCCTGAGCCCTACTCTGTGGCCTCACCTGGCGCTCGACACAGCAAGAACCCTTGAGCGAGGGATACCCCTCGGGGCCTGCATCGGCCTCTAGCCTGACGGCCTGGTCAGGGCTCGTGCCCTGCTTCTCCCCCGGTCCAGCAGCCAGCAGAGCGGCCATGTGAACTGCGAGGCTAACCTCAGCTGCAGCGAGCGAAATCCCGAGGAGCATACGTGACTAACGACCATTTTATTACAACACATCTAGCTCCATGGGAAATGTTAATGGAGAGAGGTTTGTGGGAAGACTCTCTGACACCTTGCCTTGTCCTGGCATTTTCACAATGAGAGGTCCCGTCTGTGTCGGCCATATGCCCTGCACACAGGTCCTCCCGAGCCGGCAGTTTGGGCACCGTGGTGCCATATGTGCTGGTGTTCCATGCCATGTGACAGGGCTGTCGGCAACCTCAGCGCTAGACCAGACACACTCACCACAGGGCACCTTGCTGCCACCCTGCTCATGGTGAGGTCAGGACCCCTCCCTGACCATGGTGGGATGTGAACACAGCAGGTGGCTGTCCTCTGTCTCCTGGTCTGTCCTCTGGAGTTACAGGAGAATCAGTGGATGAGGGTCAGAGGCCCAGCCGGTGCTGGAGCACTGTCACTGTCACTAGTGCTCTAGTGACGAGAGTATTTGTGGGGCCAATCCAGGCGCAGGGTGGACTGAGGACCTACACTTAGTGGTTGCTGGGAGTGGGCTGGCCCCTCTGGCCTTCTCTGCTCCAGTCTGCATGGGCCCAGTGGCTGTGCAGGGCCGTGCTCTGGGAGGTGGCTCTGCTTATCCTTCTGGCCACATCTGCCAGTCTCTGCCTGGAGCCTATGGGAGCGCCGTCCCCTCAGGCAGTCTGGCCTGGTACCTCACTTCTATCAGGGAGGCCTCAAGGGTTCTGTCTCTTGGGTGCAAGCTCCCCTACCTCTAAGGCAGCCTCACCTCCCAGCATGCTGGTGCCTGGAGGAGGGGCGCAGCCCAGGGGCGGCAGCCTTGGCTCTTCTGGAATGGGGAGGAGTCCTGCCCAGATACCTGGATCTGTGGGTGGAGGGTGTGAGCCTCCTGCCTCCACCAGGTGGCAGCAGACAGGCCCACTGGGGGTGTGAACCAGGCAGGTGGAGGGAAGGCAGGGATAGGGCAGGTCCAGGGAAGGCCGGCCTGGGGTGGGGACAGAGCAGATCTGAGAGCCCCACAGGGAGAGTGGGGGATGGGGGAGTCCTGAGGGAGGTGGGTTTGTCCTCAGCCTTGTCCGTTATTCCTAATGTCTTCTAAGGACCTCTCCGTGTCCTTCCCCTGCTCCAGCCTTTATACCAGCCCTGGCCTCCCTGCAAAACCTGGGGAAGGCAGCATTGTCCTCTGCTACAGCCGGAGCCCCCAATCCCATCTCCCCACAGAGCACCCCTTGTTGAAAGGACGGCTACAGGTGGCTTCTTGGGGTCCCTGGGCCCACGCAGTTGCCTAAGAGGACCATGTACCTGGTGCTCCCCACAGATGTGGCCCAAGTTAGCATCCGGGAGAACATAGCCACGTTAGCAAAAATGATGGGCCACTGGAAGGGGTGGGGGGAAGGTGAGAGTGGGGTGAGGCTTCATGTGAAGTGTAAAGGCGTCAAGGACGACTGGGCCCCACGTTTCCGCCAGTCAGAAAACTCAAGAGCTGTATCCACATATCCAGTTGTCGCTTGCAGTGACAGGGCCTCAGTGTCCAGTGCTGATGCTGTGTGTACCTGGTGATGACTCCTGGGCTGAGGGCCTGGCCTGGGGCCTCTCTGCAGCTGTCGTGAGCACAGACGCTGTCCTCCGAGACTAGGTTGAGGCGAGAGGCAGGAAGGGCTCAGGGGCAGCGCGCCAGGGGTGGGCCCACACCGAGGTGGGGATGTCTCCTCAGTGCCTCTGCTCTGGGGCCACAGCAGCCCTTGCCTGCTTCAGGCGAGGCCATGGGAGCTGGGGATTAGGACCCGCGCTCACTCTCTGGACAGCCAGCCTGTGGCTTTTGGCTTCCACACGGCTACGGCAGAATTTATGGGACATCCAGGCACATAGCTGGCCTGGCTTGGGAGAACCCTGGCTGGGGGCCAAGCCAACCAAGCCCCAGAGAGCTGCTACACCGTGTGTGTAGCAGCCGTGGCTTGGCGATTACTCTTCCGTGACCTGCCCCCTGGCCAGTGGGTGAGCGCCCTTCCACGTCCAGCCCAACCCTGTGGGGGGACAGGCCTGCAGGTCAGGATGGCCAGTGAGCAGCAGCTCAGTCATAGGGTACCCCATACTGAGCCCCATTTTGCCCTGGGGCCCAGCAGAGGCTCTCTGATCCCCTCAGGCCAGCTCCTTTGTGCCGGTCCTGTTAATCAACATGACAGGCGTCGCCTGCCACACACAGTGCCGTGGCTTGCAGGTGCCAGGCTGCACCCTATATCTTCTCGTCAGAAGTGCAGGGTAGGGCCGAGCCTGTTTTGCCACTGAGGACACCGAGTCCTGAGGCATGGAGGGTGGCCTGCTCCTCACCATCCTCCCTGCACTGTCTCCCCAGGTGAGCTCGCTGACTCTCAGCCTCGGGTCCACACTGCTCCAGAGATACCCTGGTCCCCACCCAGAGCCCGAGTTTGCACCCACAGCAGGCCTGGCCCAGGGACCCTGCGTGTGCAGAGGGTGGCGGGGGGCGTGCATGCTACTTGAACCGCACCTAGTTCAGAGTCACTGCTGGGCAGCCGCGGGGGGCCCAGCCCTGACCTTGCCCTCCGTGCACCGTGGCTGGACGCTGGCCTGGGTTGCAGAGGCAGGGTGAGAGCACTGGAGGCTGTGGCAGTGGGCTGTCCGTTGTTCTGTGAAGCGGTAACCTTTCGCATATGACAAGCCCCTCACTATGCACACTCAGAGCCACCAGGGGTTTATTAGTGGAGTATCTTGTGTTGACACAGTAGTCCAGGTCCTTCCTCAAAGGTCCCTTAGTGCCTGCCAGGCAGGCAAGTGTCACCCAGACTGGTCCAGCAGCTCACTCACCTTGTCGGTGCCATTCCTTGCTTAGCTGTGGCAATGTGCGGTGGACCCCTGTGCAGGAGCTGCCAGTGCAGCCAGTTTGCTACCCAGGAATGGGATGGGGCGCCCCCACCCCCCACCTCTATCATGGTCTAGACGGAGGGCCCCAGGGAGACAGGCACAGGGAAGGACACCAGTCCCGTGTGGGACTCAGGGTGTCGTGTGAGGTTGCTGCCTCCCCCGGCCCCATTTCACTGCTTTTTTATTTCCAGTTGACTTCCCTTCCCTTGTTTCTGTCTGACTGCTTCACTCTGTCCATCTCTCTCCTCCATCCCTGAACCCCAAGTCCCCATTCTCTCTACTCTGAGTCAGTGGGCTTTTCCTGTGAGCCATGTGCTGGGTGTGGCCAGGGTGGACAGCTGAGTCAGGGCACATGGCGCTCACAGACGCAAGGTGTGGCTGCAGGGCTGGCCACAGCCACCCCAGTGCCACCTTGTCCCCCGGTTAGCTTCCTCAGTCAGCTGTCGCTCGGGGTGTGCCTCGATTCCAGCCAAAGCGTTTCTGTAAAACAAGCTGGAAGTGCCACCGGGAGAGTCGTCGTGTCTGTATCTGGCGAGGCCCATGCCATTTTGCGCGGAGTTTTTATTTATTCCATTTAATAAAGTGACTGTGGAAGTCGGGAGCAGATGTCACGAATCTTGTCACTGGAGCTATGAATATGAGTACATGGCACCTCGCTTCCATCGTCGGCCTGATTTGTTTCCAGTTTATCTAATTAAAACAGATGATGGGGCTGCTGGCTGCATGGCGGCGTGGAAACCCTCGTTTCAGATTGCCGGGGACCTGGCGGTTTCGGCTTTTCCTGTGCTTTCCGTCATTGCGCGGGCTCAGGTGGCGCCGTCTGTTCCTCCCTCCCTCTCGATCGGTGCAGGAGGCGAAGGGCGCTGTGCCAAGCAGGGTGTGGTGCGGTGGAAAACCCGAGGTGCCCAGGCAGTGGACGCAGGGTGAGGAGAAGCGAGCAGCCTGGAACACTGGGCTGAGGCCAGCGACACGTGCGGCCACGCCCGCGAGCGTCCTCAGCACGGACAGGAAGGCCGTCCCTCCTGGCACAGAACTGGCTGTGTCCAAGGGCACGGTGGCTGCTGCGTGTCCCTAGGCCGAGTTCCTCACTTGGCTCCGCCCGGTTGTCGCCCGGCCGCTGTTCACAGCTGGAGGAAATAGGGCTGAAATGTGAGGTGGAACACGCACACATCGCCGTTGGTGGCAGGTCACAGTGGGTGGGCAGACACTGGGCTTCGCACTCTGCTCCTGTGGCTTTGAATTGAGCCCGAGCAGCAGGTCTCACTCTTGAGCCCCCAGTGCTTGTTACAACACTGGCCGGCCGGGCCCCCTTGGCAGCTCTGACTCTGTGTGGACGGGGCTCTGGCGACACCTCGGCCCTCTGAGCTTCCGCCTGGCACTCTGCAGCAGGTCTGGGTGCCTGGTGTGCCGGCTGCCTGCTCGCAGGCTGGTTTGCTCTGGCGCCCACCGAAGCTGAAGTTGTTTCGGGCACAATCACACGGGAGGCACTTCTGCGTCCGTGCCACCCCCTCCCCCAGCATCACTGCCCGGCAAAGAAGGTGTCAGAGCTTCCTGCAGGTCCCAGTTCTGCGGCCTGGAAAGACCTCTCGGGACTGCTGGCTCCTTTTTGTCACATTGTCATAAACCCACGTATGCTAATGAGGGAGGCAGGTGGCTGCAGTTTGAATCTTGTCCTCTTTGGGATAATTGTGGCCCTGGGGGACCCTCCCTGCTTGGGCCTCATCCTCTGTGTGGGGCTGGTGGTCTACTCTTGGGATCCTCCCTGTTGAGCCACCCCACAAACCCCTTCAGGGCTCTGTGGCATCCTGTCCCAGCCTGCACCCGCTGCCACTGTCCTGAGCTCGCTGCGGCTGGCAGGGGTGCTAGATCACTTCACACCTTGGGATAAAAATAGCCCTGCTGAGGTCTTGCTGCAGCGTCTACGTGTCACACACAGCGCGTGTCCAGGGCTTGTGTCTGAGCACACGTAGCCCCCGGAGCCCTGCCGGAGGACATAGTCAGTGTCATGTCATTCTGCAGGGGCTGTGCAGCCCCCTGCCACCTTTACCATGTGGTGCCAGCTTTCTGGAGGCAACCCTCACCCTGAGGTCGCCTCACAGCCACATCGTCCCTGAGGCTGCTTGACCTCCCTCCAGAGTCTGGACAGGGCTGTCCTCCCTGCTCCCAGCCCTGGCCTGGCTCTGGGGACTCTGGCACATCTCGGGCAGAGTCAGTAACTCTCGCAGCATGAGCGGGGTGGATGTAATGGGTGGCCATTGCACTGGCTACTCACTCAGGTGACTGGGCCAGCTGTGGGCAGATGAGAAATGGCTGGCAGGGCTGATACCTGCTGTTGTACTGATTACAGTTCTTCCTGACTGTATCGGGAAGTCTCAAGGAGAAAACGAGTAGATAGGCAAGGTGGGCATGGTGGTGCCTGCCTATAATCCCAGTGCTCAGGCTGGGGTGGGAGGATCACAAGTTGGAGAGAAGCCTGTGATGCATAGTGAACCCCGTCTCAAGGAAAACCCAAAGTCGGGGATGCAGCTCAGATTTAGAGTGCTTTCCTACTGCGTGCAAGGCCTGGGGTCATCCTTAGAACTTCAGGAAGAAATAAAGTAGCCGGGCTGGGCCAGTTCCACTTCCTGACCTCCCTGCACAGGTGCAGGACCAGCCCTCTGAAGCCACCACAAGGACAAGGTTTCCCCTGAGTCTGCACTAGCCTGCAGGACCTTCCCACCCTGTCCTCAGCTCCAGAGCTGTTGTCCTATGGTGAGGCTTAGCCCTGAGCAGGGCCTTGCCCTGTCTGTCCTCTCCTAGGAGGGGCTTGGTGGCCTCCGTGATTCACGTCCCTCAGTGGGACCAAGGTCAGTTTCTTCTTTGGCAGGTTGGTTGGGTGACAGCTTTGGGCCTGTTGCTCAGGCCTCTGGGTGAATCAGGCTGGGACCTCAGGAGGCGTCTGCTATCCAGCTGTGGACATGTGACCGACAAAGCCCCAGCTGTGCACAGATGTGGCCAGGACAGGCCCAGGTGTTCTCCTCGGGCACCTCATCTCTGCTGCTCATCCAGTGCACGTACACGAAACTGTCCTCTCTGGGCTTGCTCGACTGACCTGAGGGGTGGGACACCCAGCGCTAGGGGAGCACGTGGTGCCAGCACACTGCTGTGTCCCAATGTCTGGTAGTTGGGGGAGGGACTCTGGGTGTCAGTGATGCCAGGGTCAGATCGGGTCAGAGGCCAGCTGCTCCTCGCTTTCTTTGGTGTCTGGTGGACACAGCTAGAGGCAGCCAAAGCAGGTTTCGTATGCCTTTGAGCCTACACCGAGGGGCGATGGGTGAGGCAGACATTCAGGTCTAAGGGGAACCTCGTTATTTTCCAGAGAGCTCCTCAGGTTTCATTCCTACCGTCAGTGCAGATGAAACTCGGTTTGATTTACTTCCTGTCCAACTCCTAGTTTCGCCAGAGCTCCTCATTTCTGCCAGCCAAATGTTGCAAAATGGCATTTCACTGTGTTGTCCCGATTTGCATTTTCTAATTACCGGCCCCGTTAATTACCTTTCTGTGCGCCTGCCGGCTGTGTGCGGATTCTTTGCTGGGAGACGTCTGTTTGCCTCTTTGCCTGTGTTTATCACCTTGTTTGTTTTTTCTTACTGCTCTGTAGGTGTTCGTGTCCCTGCGTCACCGGGTGGAGGGGTGTCGGTATTCCCTCGTGGCCCCCTTGCTCACGAGAACGTGGGCCGGTGTCCTTGGTGGGCACGGTGTGCTCTGAGAGCAGGCAAGCAGGGCTGGCTTTCCGAGTGGTGGACTGAGCGGAGCCCTGCAGTCGGGGGAGCCTGGGTGCAAATTCTGCCCTCACCACTGACTGCTGGCTGGGGCTGGGTAGGACTTAGCTTCTGGGCTCAGTTTATTCCTTACTGAAGTATGGCCAGTGAGGAGGGGGAGAAGTGGTGCTGGGCTGTCCTCAGTGGGTGCCTCTGGCTGTGGGGTCCGCTGCCCAGCTGGCACTGTCTCCCAAGGCCACTGTGCAGTGGACAGAGCAAAGGGACATGTTCCTCCCCCTCGTACCTGTAAGAAGTTGCTGTTCTGGGCCAGGCTGTGTGTCACCCTGCGAGAGAGTGACCGTGTCCTGATTAATCACTGGCTCACTGGAGGGTGAATTTATGGGCACCCCCGGTCACCACCTGATGGTAGGTAGGTGTCCCATTCCTGTGAATCTGGCCTCTCCACGTGTCGCTTCGCACCGGTTCAGGGTGCCTCCGCAGGCCTGTGAGGGCCTGGACCTGTTCTTGTCCTGGATGCTGGATGCTGGACGCTGGCCTGGCCTGCCAACGTGGCCAGCGGGGATCCACGCGTGTTCCTGGAGGCCTGCTGTGCCGCAGGTGCTGAGGTCCACACACCTCAACCTTTGGGCTCTGTGTTTCCCTGTCTGGAGTTGAAGCTGAGTTGTGTGGTGGCCTCCAGCACGATGGCCTCAGGAGTCATGTAGGGTCCCTGAGATAGCTAGCAAGCTCTGCGGCTGGAGGCTGCAGCAGAGGCCAGGCAGCCACAAGAGCGCGGAGTTTAGCGTTGACCCTTCCCTGTGGCGTCAAGGCTGCAGCCCAGACGTCTCGTGGGAACGCTTGGTCAGTTGGAGGCTGCAGTGTTCCGGCTCCACCCAGCCTCCCTTGGCACCCACGCTCAGAACCTCCCTCGCTCCTCTGTGCTCAGAGGAGGCAGGCCAGGTGCCTGGGCAGCAAAGGGTGGCTCTCCCCATCCTGTCCTGGTCTGCCCTGGGATGTGGTCTGTGTCAGCACAGCCACCTGCCAGCTCTTCTGGAAAGTGAGCCTGCCTGGAGGCAGGAGGACGGTTTCCTCACCGGGGGACCTCGCTGTGTCCACCACGGCCACGCGCAGGACTCAGGCTACACCTGGGGTGTTGTGTTTACCGGGATGCCTGCTCAGCCACCTCTCCAAATGGTGGCCCTGGCCTGTGTGGAGTTGCAGCTTGGCCCCAGCTGACCTGGCTTGATGCCCAGTGCCCATTGCCCAGGCCGTTGGCCCAGCAGGAGTGGAGGCCATGGTGGGATGTGGGAGACCTTGTCCCTTCCAATAGCCCAGGGAGGTCAGTTGGCTTGTCCCTACCTCTGACCCACTCTGTCTTGTTTTGCAGGCTCAGCTGTCCCAGGCTCTAGAGGAGCTTGGAGGCCAGAAGCAGAGAGCCGACACGGTGAGTCCTGACACACCTCGCTGACACCCTGTGGTGAATGAAGGGCAGCCGGGGTTTAGGCCACCTGGAGTCCTTGTTCCCAGATGCACTGGAGGAATTCCTGTCCTGTCCCGTCACGACTGCTGCCTCCCAGCCCTGGTGCTTCTCTGCCATGGGGAAACATGTGGAAGTGGAAAGGGTGTGGAAGGGACACTGAGTCCAGGTCTTCCATGTCAGACTGCTGGGGGTGTGCACGGCTTCACCTGCAGCCCCTGGGAGCCCAGCTATGGGGTGCCCGGGCTGGCCTGGAGACGGGGACAGGCTGTCCACTCACCAAGTGCCCAAAGATGTGGCACCTCCTCATCAGCGTGGGGCACGCAGTGAATGGGCAGCGTGAGGGGCAAGATGGCACCCTGTAGCTGGGAGAGTAAGGAGCTGTGAACTGAGCCCATGGCAGAAGGCAGGAGAGCAGAGGTCAGCGGGGTCCAAGGCTGGGCCTGGAAGGAGCTCAGCGAGTTCTGGGGACAGCAAGGTTGGGGTGGCCAAAACCAAGTCCAGTGTATGGTTGGGGATCCGGCTGTGCGAGGCAGTGCCCGAGGAGAGGATGTGGTGTCAGTGGGGGTGGGAGGGACAGTGGCATGCCTGATTTCTGGTCCTTGGGAGGTGGCCAGCTGTTCTGTGCAGAGCATCTGGGTGCAGGGGACTGGGGCGGTGGCTGCAGGGCCTGTGGTGAACATGGAAGTCTGGAGCTGAGGCGATGATGACACGCTGGCCTGGGCAGGCGGCGTGAGTTGGGAGGGAGCCTGGGCCCTGAGTTGGGACCCGTGGGCCAGATGTATTCTTGGCTCCGGGTGGTGCTTCTGCCCTCAGGAGCACACAGGAGGTGAGGCCCAGGCCCTGACGCGTTCCCTCTAAGAGTCCTGGGGAAGCAAGTGTTTCCAGGGAGGGTGGCCAGCTGTTCAACCCCTGCTGGGAGGAGCTGGACAACAGCATGCCCTTAGCAGTCCCAGTTAGTAGGGGTGAGGGCAGGCAGCCCCACCTTGCTGGCTGAGACTTTGGACAGCCCTGCACAGTACATAGTGGTCAGCTCTGAGGGCCAGGCGTGGACAGTGAGCTGGGCCCCGAGACAGTTTACTGTCCCAATGGCTGGTGGAGGTGCACGCTGCTGTGCTGAGAGGGGCGCTCCTGGAGGCAGCAGGCCACGTGGCTGGGTGACATCAGTGGGTGGAATGGGGCAGCGCGGTCTCAGCCTTACACTTCTGCAAAGTGAGGGTGGGAGCAGCAGGAAGGGACTGTGCAGGCACCTGCTGGTCTGGTGCCCTCGGTGGCCCTGTAGAGGGTGCGAACATCAGACGAGGTTGCCCTGTGGTGTCTGTTGACTACACACGGGCCTGGCAGGCACGGCACGGGAGGCTGGCACCTCTTCTGGTCCCACATGAAGGTGACCGTGGGATGAAACATAAGACAGGCTGTAGGCAGTACCTGTGCCGTGCGTCACACTCCTGGGTGTGTGTCGATCACTTGCGGGTGGCCAGCTTTACCTTTGGGTAGCAGGATGTCTGCGTGGTCTTGCCTGTTCTCTGCTCTCATTGGCAACACAGCTCCACGGCACCTGGCATCACTGTGGCCTCATGGCAGGTCTGAGGCTCAGCCTCAAGTCACTGCCATCACCCTGACCAGTGCCAAGGGCCCGGGCATGTCTGCACTGAGTAAGCATGGTGGGTGGGGGCTCTGTAGACTGTGGGGTGCGAGGCACCGGCCGTGAGCGTGGCAGCACGGCTTGTGGACTGGGAGGTGGTCAGAGGATTCCGTGGCCTCTTTCTGTCTACAGTGCTGGGGGCTCGGCCACTGTCCCCGGGCCATGGACTCCTGAGCTCCGTCTGCATGAATCGAGCCTTTGGTGCATTCAGCGATGGCCCATTTGGTGGTGACTTGGGGAACCGTGGGTGGGAGTGGTGTCTTTTGAGGACTGGTGCATCCATTTGCAGAGCCTGGGGAAACCCTGATGCTTTGTGTCAACACGCGTGGCTTCCTCAGCCTTGCCCTGAATTGAAGCGTGCCCCAGGGCCTCGATTCCATAACGGACGTGAGGCCAGGACAAGCTAGAAGTGAGTCATGCCGAGCTCGTGTGGCCCGGGGCTTCACGGCTGTCCCTGACTTTGAACTCCCAAGTTCTCCACGCAAGCCTGGGTGCCTTGACCCCGACCCCACTTGGGGGTGTGGCCCTGGCACCTGCCCGGTCCCCAGGCTGCCATTTTCTCACTCAGATCGAGTCACAAGGAGAAGAATTGAAACATCTTTCGCTAATTGCGGGTGGCAGGACAAAGGCAACTTGACTTTGTTATTAATTAGTAAACCCACAGTAATTGGTTAGCACGAGTACAGTTCAGACATTCTTCTTTAAATTCAATTAGCATCACAAGGAATGATGTCCTCGGCCATACTCATGTCATTAAATCTTCACCCTAATTAGGTACGGCCAGCACTGACTGCAGGAGCAAGGGTTTGTTTTACACGCTTCGGGGAGGAGGCGTGGACACTTGCTTTCTGATTTAAGAGCTCCTCACCCCTCACAGCTCGGTGCAATTAAGCGTGCATTTTCCTAACCTTCCATCTTCCTCTGATGGTTTCTCCGGCCCTGCTCTTTGTCCCCAGGGAGCCCTGGGCTGCGTCTTCCTGAGACGGCCTGACCAGACCCAGGCACTGACTGCCTTCTCTTGGGTTCCTGAAATGGGCAAGGTGGTGGCTGCCTCGTGTAGGAGCCTGGTCTGCAGTACTGGGGACCATTGTCGAGTGGGGACCATTGTCCAGGGGCCCCTCTGCAAGACTCTTCAGGGCCAGGGATGTCCCCTGAGCAGGTCTGGGGGAAGGTCTTAAGTGTGGAGTGACTCCATGGTGCCCTGCCCCTCATGGGTCCCGGACAGAGCTGGCATGGGGCTCTCTGGCCTCACGGTGCAGTTAGCCATCCTGTCATCTTGCTCTCGGTACTCGCTGGGCAGGAGGCTCCTGACCGGCATTCCAGGTAAACCAGTTCAGTGAGCATTCACCCAGCCTTGTTCAGAGGGGACAGGGAGGCTCTGTGGCCGTGTGTCTCTGCTCTAGCAAAAAAAATGCCACTTGCTGGGTGGCTTAAAGCCACAGAAACACCTGGCTGCCGGTTCTGGAGACTGGAAGCATGAGATCCGTCTAGGCATCTGTCTAGGCGTGTCTGTGAGGCTGCTCCCTGGTTCTCACGGCTGCTTCATGTTGGGGGAGGGCTGTAGCAGCTCTCTGAGGCCACCAGCCCCTCTCACGAGGGTCCCCTCCTGGTGCCAACACCGTGGCAAGCATGTTAGCCAAGAGCATGTGGGGCTCATAGATGTTCGGGCCACGGCACCGTCTTTTCCTCCCGATGCACGTGACCCTGCCGACGCTCACTTCCCTAGTGTCTCTCTAGCCCTCTCCCACGACAGCCCACCCTTGCCAGTCTCTGAGTGCTCCGTCTTCTTATGCTGTTCCACGTGACTCCTCATGCTGATCCTGCCTGCTGGAGTCACTTCATCCCAGCAGAGCCTGGTTCTCTCTGGGGATGGCTCAATGGCTCCCACTCTCCTCACCGCCATCCACTTGGGGCAGGTACATTCTTTCTGAGCTGCTGTCATGAGACATTCTTCATTGTCATCGTCACCAAGGCCTGGTGACGGGCTCCTAAGAGCAGGCGGCACTCGTTGCTGCTCATCTTGACCAGGGCACCTCTCTGCCCAGTGTGACTCGGCACTAATGCTTGCCGTCGCCCACGGTGCAGGTCCTGTGGCCAGTGCAGCCGGCAGGCATCTCGGGTGGGGGGGGTACCCTAGGGATCTCGGCCTCCAGTGCTAGCCAGTGTCAGGCTGGAGACTTTCAGGGTTGCTGAGTGACTGGGTGTCTGCGCCCCCTGCCCCTTCTGCATTCCTCCTGGAATCTGTGCCTGGCTCTTGGTTGTAGGAGAGATGAGGGTGCCCACCCACCTCCCAAAACCCATGTGGGGCCTCTGCACCCAGTTCTGGTCTGGACTCCACGACACAGGTCTCAGTGGGCAGAGTCCTTTCGTGTGACATGGCAAGACCTTTCTGTGGTCTTCTTCCTCAGAATTGCCTTAGATAGTTTCTGACTCTCACCTCAATTCCACTTCACAGCGAGCTTGAGCTCGTCAAAACCCTGCTAAGCTGGGCACTACTGGCTCACGCCTGTAATCCCAGCTACTCAGGAGGTTCGAAGCTAGCCAAATAGTTTGCAAGATCCTATCTCAAAAACACCCATCACAAAAAAGGTCCAGTGGAGTGGCTCGAGGTATAGACCCTGAGCTCAAACCCTAGTAGCCCCCCCCCCCCAAAAAAAAAACCCAAAACCCTGCTGAGAGGCCATGGTCCGCGGGCTGCTCTGGGAACCTGCGTTTGCAGTGTAACCCTCTCTGGGGAGCTGACTGGTGGTACCACCCTGGTCTCGTCCACCCTTCACTTGAGTTCGTTTTTCGTTCTCTCCTTAGGGTTATTCTTGGGTGCCTTTCAGTTCCTGCTACTCACCTCTCGCTTTCTTATGGCTTCCTTTGGAATGGGGGAGGGAGACGAGGAGGAGGTGAGGACTTTAGACTCGAGACAGAAAGCTACTGTGTTCTTCACCTGTCGAACTTAAAGAAGATTAGTCTGTAATGACCACAAAAAGGGAATTGTTCTGGAACTCACTAGATCAGGCCAACCTCAAACTCACAATCCTCCTGAGTGCTGAGATTACAGGCGTGCCTGCCATGCCCTGCTGGTTTATCTTTAAAGATTGGGATCTAGAGGAAAGTCTTACCCTCATCCTGATTCTTTTAGACCTGGCCGTCTCTGAGGTCCTCCTTGGCTCCATTTTCCCACTGGCCCCTCGCTGTGTCAGCGTGGAGTGCTCTGCCCTGTGGGTTCTCGCCTGCCCTAGCCTGTTGCCTTTTGCCCAGGGCATCTCAGGCTCCCCCTGCCTCATGGAGGAAGCTGGCACTGCCATGGTGCCTGTCCTGCTCCTCCCACACTTGGGCTTCCCCTGTAACCTGGGTGCCTAAAGCCGTGTGACTGCCTGGGATCCAGTCACCTGCCACCAGCACTCCAGGGGGTCCCTGCTTGGGGTTCTGCAGAGCTGGCCCCTGAGAGCCCTCTGAGGCCCTGGACCCCAGCTCCATCCCCAGTGTCCGTGTGCTGGGCACGGGCGAAGTCGTGTGGGTGGAGTGAATGATGGTGAAATGGGTGGGCGTGTGGACACGGGTGACCATGCCTGCTCTGGTGCCAGCAGGGTCCACAGTAATCAGAATTGCTGGGTGGCATTAGGGTAAGGCCTTGGGCTCAAGCCACGCATCTTCACACATCAAACCGAAACCCCGTCTCTGTTTAAAGGTTGTGCCCTGCAGGGGCCTCCGTCACGAGCACCTTTAGCGGTAAAGTTCCGTGAAGCTCTGGGGCTCAGAGCGACACTGGCGGGTCAGGCCTGTGCAGGGAGGAGGGGCTGCTGACAGAGGGACACGGTACCAGGCCACACTGAGCCGGGGCGACCGTGGGGTGTGGGCCTGGGCAGGCAGCTCTCCCGGGAGGTGTGCGTTTCGGGGTCGGGGTGACCCTCCCTGCCTGCCTAGCCACACGCAAGGCCCTGACCAGGGAAAGGCAATCACAGCGACCTTGAGGTCCCATGTCACCCAGGTGGAATGGCTGCCACCACAAAGAGCAGCAGTGCTGGTGGGGTGCAGTGTGGCCACGTGGAAATGAAGATGCGTGCAGAAGAACTGCCATGCAAGCGAGTGCTGCTGTCGGGCTCTGCCCGGAAGACTGAATCGGCTTGCTGTAGAGACCCTCAAGGCCGCGCTTGTGGCAGTGACAGTCACGATGAAGCCCATCAAAGGCTGGACGGAAGGTGGTATGCACACAGTGGCGTCACCGCTGTGCAGGTGATGATGTCTCTTGTGGGAAAACGGGTGGAACTGGACACCGTGGCGTTAAAGGATAAGCCAGACCTAGAAAGACAAGTGCCCACGGTTTCTCACTCGTGTCATTGGGACAGTGAAAGCACAGGGAACCGCTAGGCACATGAGCAGGAAAGAGGTGATAAGAAAGTCACAGGAGGTGACTGGTCACAGCAGGTCACAGGCACACGTGGAAATGTCGCAGCGAATCCCATACTTCACACGGTTTACGCAGGGTAACAAGAAATCTGGCCTGGGAGGTCAAAACGTGAGAACCCTCCAGCCAGACTGACCAGAAAAAGAGAAGACAAATTTCCGACTTGAGGACTGAGTGAAGTGACAGTGACACTTGTTTCTGGGTTTATTTTGTTTTGTGTGTCGTGCCGTTTCGGTCGCTCCCCCATGGCGTTAGCTTCTCCTGTGCGCATTGGCAACTCTGCAGAAGTGTTGGTTCAAATACTTTGTCCATTTTTATGTTGGGCTCTTTGTTGAGTTGTAAGAGTTCTTTATGTATTCTGAGTATCTGTCCCTTATTGGAGCTGTGATTGGCACGGATTTTCTCCCATCTGTCGACCGTGTTTTCCCTTCTTGGCGATGTCTGTGTGCGCCGAAACGCACAGTTACTTACTGCATTTCTTTTGTCGCATGTCTTTGGTGGAACGTCTAAGAGACCATTGTCGGTCAAAGTCAAAAAGCCTCACTCCTGTGTTTCCTTCTAAGAGGTTTATGATTTACCTCCTGCATTTAGGTTTCGATCCAATGCGAGTTGAAATTTGAATATCTGAATAAGGTGTGAGGCAAGGATCCCACTTTGTCACGCTATAGGAGTTCCTTTCTAGTCCTACTTTATTGGGTGCTTTTATCCCGAAGAGGTGTTGGATGTTGTCAAATGGTTTTCTTCCCTGATTGTGGCACTCACATGGGTCCTCCTTCACTCTCTTGTGGTGTGTCATGATCCTTGGTTTTCCACGGATGCCACCCTTGCGTTCCTGGAATCGTTGCTGTTGGTCTTGGTGTCTGATCTGTTCAGTAAGTTGGGTTCAGCTTGCTGGCACCTCGCAGAGGGTCTTCTCTTCCTCTAACTCCTTCATTTCCTCCTCCATCTCTTCCTCCTCCTCCTCGTCCTCCTCCATCTTCTCTTCCTCCATCTCTTACTCCTCTTCCTCCTTCTCCATCTCCTCCTCCCCCTCCATCTCCTCCTCCTCCTCCTCTTCCTCCTCCTCCTCTTCCTCCTCCATCTCCTCCTCCTCCATCTCTTCCTCCTCCTCATCTCTTCCTCCTCCTCCATCTCCTCCTCCTTCTCCTCCCCCTCCATCTCCTCCTCCTTCTCCTCCTCTCCCTCCATCTCCTCCTCCTCCTCCATCTCTTCTTCCTCCTCCTCTTCCTCCTCCATCTCCTCTTCCTCCATCTCTTTCTCCAGCTCCTCCAGCTCCTCCTCCTCCAGCTCCTCCTCCTCATCCTCCTCCTCCTCCTCCATCTCCTCCTCCTCCATCTCCTCCTCCTCCTCTAACTCCTCCAGCTCCTCTTCCTCCATCTTTTTCTCCATCTCCTCCGTCTCCTCCTCCTCCTCCGTCAGGGTCCCTGACTCAGGTTTGTTTCATGGGATGTTTTACTTGGCTCTTGCACTGGAGTGCATTAGGGTCTGTCCCTCCTGTCATGGTTTTTGGAAGAGTTTGACAAAAGTTGGTGTTAGTTTCTTAAATGTTTGGTAGAATTCACTGGTTCAGCATTTGGTCCGGTTTTCTTTTTTTCTTTCTTTGGTGGGAAATGTTTGATCGCTGATTCAGTCTCTACTGGCCATAGGGATTTTGCTGCTTCTTAATAATTTCTGTGTTCCTAGCGGCTTGTCCGTGGCCCGTAGGTTTCTGACTTGGTGGCCGTTGTGCCTGGGGTTCTCTGACCGTCCTCTGTTCCTGTAAAGTGAAGCGGCGGCCCCTTCATTTCTGATTTTAGTGACTCGGTTCCCTCCTTTTCCGTGGTCAGTGTAAAGGTTCGTCAGGTTTTTGTCCTCACTCCTTGATTCAGTGTTGTGGTTCTTGTTGATTTTCAGGACATCACAGGTGACCTACATCTTCCCTCTGCATTCTCTTCCAACAACAGATCTGCTGTTGTCCTCGTCGTCCCTCTGCGTGGAACTCGTCTGTCAGTCAGTCAGTCAGTCAGTGGTCTGGAGCGCTGTGGTTGGAGGTGCTGTGTTTTCCTTCACTTCAGTGCTTCAGGTGTTGACATTTCTCACACCTGTGGGTTCCTTGTCATCTTTGGGGTTCTGAGGCCCAGTGACTGTGTGGGGCCCACACTGCCCCGCCATGCGCCATCTGCCACGCCCTCGTGCCACATGACACGCGCACCCCCCACACCACGTTCCTGCTGCCATTCCTGCCACACGACACACACACCACGTCCTCACCTCCATGTCCTCACCCCACCACGTCCCGCCTCCCCCTCACTTGAAATTCACGCCGCCCGCTTTCTGCTGCCGCTCGGGTTCCCTGGTCGTCGTGGCTCTTGTTCTTGACGTCTGAAGTGCCGCTGGAATAATCCATGTCCTCTTTTCACTGAGGACTTGGGCTTGGTTTTTTGTTTTGAGTTTTGGTCCTCCTCTGCGGCGGGGCCTTTTCTTTTTCTTCCATGTTTCTTTTGGACTTTTGAAAATACAGAATCCATTCATCTTCACCATTTTGTTTTTGGGGTCAGGGTCTTGCTGTGCAGCCCAGGCGGGCCTTGAACTCGCACTGCTCTTGCCTGAGCCCCTCCCCTCCCTATGCCAGCAGTGCAGGGTCCACCACGCCTGGCTCGGCTCCCGTCAGCATGTGAAAGTCTCCTGGTTCTGTCACCTCAGGGGTTCTCCGTTGGTTTTGACTGACTGGTTAACCTTTTCTTTGCTTCTTGCCTGTGAGGTGAGGCCAGCCATTGCGAGTGCTGTCTGCTCAGTCCTGGGCGTCTTTGTGACAAGTCCTGTGCGCACAGCTCAGGTGCCGGGGCCCACACGAGACTCAGGACGGTGCTTAGCTCGGGGCCTGTGATCCCATACCTTCTGGGGTCTCTGTGTCTCTGGTGCTTCTGCCAGGCAGTCCTTGGCCCGAGTCTTTCCTTGCCACATGGTGCCGGCCCTGTCCTGCTGAGTGCTTTAGGGGGATCCTGTTCCTTCCCCATTCCCATCTGTGGCCACTTTCTCCCGGTGATCCCTGGACCTTCACACTGGTGGTTCAGCCTCCCTGAGGTCCTGGGCAGGGGCCCTTGATGCAGTGCTGTGCTGTGTCCTGGGGACCTGCCTGTGGTGGCGGGTTGGCGTTGGTGGTCTCACCTGGCCACGCTCCTACCTTTCAGGGTGCGCTGTCGTCTTTGCCTGCAGTCTGTGTCCTGCAAAGCATTGTGTTACACATTTTGCTGGTTTCTGCTTATTTTCAGAAGGGAGGAGGTCGTGGTGACTTGGCCCCCTCAGGTGAAGTCATGGTTGTTCTTGTGCTTTCTGGGTGCCAGGGTTGTGACAGGGTGGAGGTGGTCATCTAAGGGCCATGTGAAGACACGAGGTCTCAGCATGACTCAGTGTGCCCACGCCTTGGGCCTGCGGTTCTGCAGGCAGCCAGTTTTGCACACACAGTCTCGGCGCCAGAATACCCAGAGCACGTAGACGGTCCCCTCAGGCAGCCATGGCCACTGCGGGTTCTGTGCCTTGTCTAGGTTGTCAGCAAAGAAGAAGGGCCCTCTCAGGAAGGCCTGCTTGCAGCCCTGCCACCCTTCCAGGCAGCCAGACACCTGGTCACCTGCATGTCCCCTCAGTTCTTGCAAAAGAACTGAGGGCTGCGTTTCTGCACAGGAGGAGTCAGACGCTAGCCCACGGTTTATTGATGCTGGGGCCCCCAGATGGCTGGAGCTGGGTCCAGGCTTGGCTGTGGTCAAGACTCTTTCCTGCCCCTGTTGTACCGGTGGGCTGATCTCCTGTCTGTGGCCTGACCGCTCATGGGCCAAGCACCCCATGGATCCCTGCCGGGGGGTGCCACGGGCCTGGTTCACCTTGGGAAGCTAGTGTCAGTCCATGACCGTTGGAGAAACGAGTGTAGGTTCTTCTCTTGCTGTTGGGGAAGCACCTCATTGACACTGGAGAGCTGCATGGGTGACCGTGCTTTCCCTGCGGAATTTTCCCTTCTCTGCAAACACTGTGTCCACGCCCGAGGCTATCGGTTTGAGGAGGGGCTCAGAGTTAGCCACACTGTTCCCTACATGTGTGACTCCTTTACTTTCTGGAAAATTCCCTCCTCACTTGCTCTTCGCCCACCCTTCTCCTGGGTGCAGGGTAGATATTTCTCCCTAGCAGACCAGGCCTGGTAGGAGTTGGCTGGCTGGCAAGGCCGACGGGAGTGGAGTGCTGTGGCTCCTGGTGTCTTCTCCTCCAGGAGGTGGGCTGGGAGGAGGCTGCTGGGTGACGCTCTGGTTACTTTCGTGACCTGTCGCTTCAGCTCAGACCTTCATCGTCTGGTACTGGCTCGGCGGGGTCTGGAGTGGCTTTGCTCACAGGTCAAATCCAGCTCTTCCTGTAAGTGACATCCTGCAACTTCCTGTAAGTGACATCTCAGTGGAACTCAGCTGCATCTGCCCATCTTCTGCCTGCGGCTGCTGTGCACTGCCCCAGCAGAGAACCCCGGCCTGCAGCGATACCCTCCGACCTGGGGCGGCCTGGCTTCCATGCTTGTTACACTAGAACTCAAAGTGTGGTCATTCTTCACTGAGGGCCCCTGCACAGCAGCCCCAGGCCCTGACGAGGTCCTGCCTGCTTCCCTGGACATTCACTGGAGTGGGGGTCACCTGTGGGGACACTGGAGCAGCACTGCTCCTGGCCACTCAGCACACCTCCCAAGCCCACCTTGCCCCGCAGCACCTTTGCTCCTTCGCTCCTTCCCTCCTTCCCAGCTGTCAGAGCAGCTGCCCAGGTGACACAGAGCCCTGTGTGTATGCCCATGGCGGGGGCTCAGAGGCCACAGAAGAGGCCCCGACCATGAGGCCGCCCCAATCCAGAACTTGCCCCACCAGGGGATATAGCCAGGATGCCAGTGCAGGGCAGTGAGGTCACTTCCATTCACCCCCAGTCTACATCTGCCCGGTGCCAGCCAGAGCCCAGGGCTGGAGCATGGGGCAGGAGTTCTGTGGGGCTCACCACCCAGTCGTGGACCTTAGGGATTTGGTCACTGTGTTCTGTGGTTGGTGGCACAGTGGAGGCTGCAGGAGGCCCCACGCAGGTGACAGCACAGAGCCTGCGGAGGGCCGAAGGCAGAGGTGTGGTGGTGGCCTGCCATCTGTTAGGCTCTGCCCTGAACTTTCCTGTAACCGCCTTTGCGAGTGTTTACTTGCTGTTTGAGAAAGGGCACACGTGCATGGAACTGTGTGGACACAGTAGGATGAAGTAGTGACAGTAAGCTTTCCTCCTCTGGGACCCGGCGCGCCTCTGGACGCCATGTGCTGGTGTCTCTGGGCGGATGGATTGGACTGCTGGTCTCAGTGTCGAGTCTAAGCTCTTCCTTAAGCCATCCTGTGATGGGGCTGTCACGGCCCCTGGTAGGGCACAGAGGAGGCAAAGGTCCAGGCTTTACGTAACTTGCGCCAGGGTGGGGTGGGGTAGGGCTGGGTCTCCTGACTCTTCCTGTGTCTGCCACCCCAGGGCTCACCTGGGCCCCTCCTGAGGGGCCAGCCAGACCTGTGATGCCCGTCCTGGCCTGTGGTCCTGCAGCCCGGATGACTTGCAGTGAGGGGGTGGACAGCAGAGGACAGGAGCCTAGAGGTGGAGGCCATCGGTGCCGGCCAAAGGTGGCTTTGGAAGAGCAGCCTCTTGCTGGGGTGGCACCTGTTCCTGAGTCAGTGTGTTCAGCACACCTGCCCTGCTGAGCACGAGCACAGCCTGCTGAGGGACACGCTGCCCCTGGGCTGGCCGCTCCCCAGTGGCTGGCTGCCAGCCTCATCCTGGGTGTGTGGTGCATTTGGGGCAGCACTGCTGGTCACGGTGCCTCTTAGTGGAGGCGAGTACACCAGTCAGGCATTGCCTGTGGATCAGGAACACAAGCCCTCTCTCTAAACTAAATTGTAGTGAACAGGAGACGGAGATGTCCAGAATAAGGTTGCAAACTTGCAAACCCTGCCCCCTTTGCATGCTCCCCTGTCCATACTGAGCTGCTGGCTTGCCCTGCTCGGCCCACCCTGCTCAGGGGCAGAGAAGCCTGAGACAGACGCGAGGCTCACAGTGGGGCTGGCTGGTTTTAAGGCAGGTGGCGAGGGCTCTCGGAAGACACAATCCAATTAGTTCTCGTGTTCTCGTTTTTCAAGCTGACTGTAAATACAGGTATTTCTCAGTGAGGTATGAAAAAGGTGGCTGCAGGCAGCAATGTCAGTGCTTTTCCAGCTCCCCCGCCTCCCCCAGGGATCAGCCCGTGTCGGCTGCAAGGGAGCGGTAACAGATGCTTCTCCTCTGCCACAGAGCTGGAGCCTGGCTGGCCGCAGAGGGAGGGCAGGTCCAGTCTCATGCTGCGTGGGGAGCTGGGGCCAGAGAGGGGAGACATGGCCGTGGCCACACTCGGCTGGGGTGTGAGACCCAGAGTGTGTGTGTCTGATCGTGAGAGGGCTGGGGGAGGAAGGTCTGGGCCAGCTGGGGCAGGACGAGGTCCTGTTTTGGGTGGTGCCCTGGGCTGGCGCTGTAATCCACGTTCTCCCACTCTGTGTTGAAGCCTCAAGGACAGATGGTCTTATCCCAGTCTGCATGTGTGTGATCACAGGGACCGTGTGTTTTCCTGTGCCCAGGTGTGGGCTTCAGCCGATGTGGTCAGAGCCTCTGCCCACCATTGAACACCCTCCCCGGCTCATTGATTAACCTCAGCGAGAAAAGCACAGGGAGGAGGGGTTGAGGGGCTGGCTCAGGGCTTCCTGGAGTGGCCGTGGCTGCACAGCCTGCAGTGTCCAGCTGGTGATCCCAGAAGCCTTTCCCAGATCTCATCCAGCAGCCAGCTGGCCTTTCCTCCTGTAAAATCCAATGTGCTATGTTAAAGACAGAGATTGGGAGGATGGTGGTTCAAGGCCAACCCTGGCAAACCGTTTGAGACCCCTACACAGCAAGTACAAAGAGGAGGCTCACAGTCCAGGCCTTCCCAGACATGAAGTGAGACCCCGTGTCAAGACTAAAGGGGCCGGGGTGTGGCTCAAGTGGTAGAGCACCTGCCTACAGCACAAGGCCCTGAGTTCTAACTCCAGTCCTCGGGGCAGGGGGCAGGGACCCTGTTGTTTCCTAGGTTGGGTGACTGCAAGCAAGCACACTGGTGTCTTCTCAGCACTCCTGCCCGTCAGGGCCACTCGGTGCCCGGCTTCGGGGAGGCTGCAGCCCAGGGATTTGCGAGTTGGGCGGAGGCAGCTGCAGATGTGTGCAGCTGGCCACTGTCCAGTGGGACGTCACGTGGGTGACAGGGTTGTGAGACATCACGGTGGCCTGTGTCCTGGGCAGCCCTGGGCAGGTGGGCCTGTAGTGGGTCCAGGCGGCCGCCAATGGGGCTGAGAGGGGTGTTGGGCACAGGCTCAGAGGGGCGGAGACCCCTCCCCGTTAGGAGGAGGCTGAGGGTTGGTTACTTAGGAGTCTGAGGTTACAAATCACAACGAAAGGCTCAGTGTTTGCTTTGGACACTGTGGCAGAAGCCAGCGCTTCCTGCTTCTTTTCTGGAAATCATCCAGAAATAACAAGAAGAGTGAGAATCAAAATGGCAAACTTACATTTTGGCAAAACAGAGATAGAGATGAGCCCAAGCCACAAGCAGGAGGCAGGTGGCCAGCAGCGGGGGAGATGCACGGAGTGCGAGGACGTGCGTGCAGCCAGGACAAGCCGGGGCGAACTCCTGAAAGGGGCCACCTGGGTCCCGAGCCCGCGTCCGTGGGGGCCGGCGTGGGCCAGGTGGAGCCGTGTCCACATGCTGTCGCATGGCTCGCAGGAAGTAGGGGCTGCTGGGGTCCCACGCATGCTGTGCTCTGAGGAGAGCGTGTGCTGTCGCTGAAGCGGTGCCTGTGATCAAACCTGCAGCACAACTGTCCGGTTGGATCAGAGGGACGGAAGCGGTGACCTCCGGCAGAGGATCTGACGAAAGTCACCTTGTGTGGGATGATAAAAGTCTCATTGCGCACGTGAGCAGAGCAGAGAAGCAGGGAGACCAGGCAGAGAAGTCACAGAAAACGCAGCTAGCTGGCCGTGAGTGGCTGGGGCCTGTACCCATGGCAGTCAGCGTCCGGTGGAATCCCAAGGGGACCCTGCAGGGACCTCGAGAAGCAGCAGCGACACAGGGAAGGCAGAACAGCCGGAGAGACAGTGGGGGGAAGGAAGAAGGATTGGGGCGCACACGGAACGGAGGCAACTTCTAGGCCTGAGAGCTCGTCACCTGACTGGAAGATGAAGCTCTCGTGGGAGTCAGGGAAATAGGAAAAGGCCACATGTCCTGGCAATGTGGGACTTCACGCTTAACAGGATGACGTAGAAGAGGGGACAGAGCAGAGAAGGGGTCTCCTCGACAGCCGACGATGAAAACACCTGTAAAGATGGCGTTGAGTTGCAAGTGTAGTGAACTGTGTCTTGGCGCTTTCCAGAGGAACAGAGCCAAGAGGGTCCGTCTGTCCATCTGTCTACCTAGAGAGATGGAGCGATCGACTATGAGGGGTTGGCTGACGTGATCATGGAGGCTGGAAGTCCCATGGATGCAAGCTGGAGACCTGGGGGAGGGGGGAGGTGCCCGCTCAGGCACGAAGGAGGAATGCTCACCTCCTCTTTGCTCTGTGTGGCCCAACAGGGCGGATGGATGGTGCGTCCACGTTGCGGAGGGGAGTCTCTCCTGGGTCACTGTTCAAACGCTGAGCTGCTAGTCACCTCACGGACACACGGAGACACGGCAGATGGACAGGTGGAGCTGGCTGTCACAGGCTGTATAAAGGTAGAGCGAGGAGGGTGACATTGACTAGCTAGACACGCAGGACCTGCCGTCGGCACCCTCGGACCCAGGCGAGTAATGGGCACAACATAAAGCTGAGCGTTACAAATGCAGCCGGAGCAAAAAGTGCGAACTCCTCAATGTCCAGAGCCAGGTCGAAAGGCCGCAGAACGGTCTGGCTTTAAAAGCCATCAGACAGCGTCAAGATGTAAATGGCTCAAGTCTCCCGCTGAAAGAGAAGGACTTCTTGACGAGTCACCTAGCAGACCGCAGTCGTTGTTCCAGGCCACCAGGTGGTCACACCCAGAGGCCAGGGTTGTCTCCACCCCAGGCGTGCCAGATCCAAGCCAGGGAGCACTGCAGAAAACGGCAGATGCCCTCCTGAGCCCTGAAGGTGCAGACGGACAGACGTCTGGGTGGCGTGTGGCAGAGCAAAGTGGTGATCGTCAGGAGCGCGGACATCATAGCAAGGCAGGGAACGGCTGGAGGCCAGCCAGTGCCGATGGTGACACAGCGCCCGTGTGCGCTGTCCTCAAACGAGAGATCGCACGACTTACAAAGGGCTTAGGAGAACGCCCTGGGCAATCATCTGTTAGGTAATAAAAATTCTTCTTCGGCCTTTATAAACGTTCATAAGTGGACCAGAGGACTGACTGCAGTGTGATGAAACTTGAGATTAGGAACAAAACCAGAAAGAGAGCGCCTAAGGCTTAGAATCCAAAACAGCGACAAACGGGACGAAACAATCGCAGTAAACAGTTCCTGGTTTGAGCGAGATGCTGTGGGAAAGTGGGTGAGACCTAGGAAACAGTTGTAGTTTTTACAACAGTGTGCCGTTAGTGTTTTGCCAGTATAGAAAATACTCCTCGTGAGAACCAGGACAAACATCTGAATTCTGGGCTTAAATAAGTATCCCATGGACTGACCCCAGCTGTCAGCATCAGGGGCAAAGAAGCAGCCCCAGGAGGACAAGAGTTGGGAGTCTCCAGAGGTCACAGCCGAGGCTCATAAGAGCAAGAAATGGTAGTGAGTGAGTCCACATGCCATTCTTTGAACTGAAGCCATTAAAATAGACAAATTAGTCACAATTCTGGTAAAAAAAAATTAATAGACAATGTCACCACCCAAAATGAGCCAGGCACCAGTGGCTCACCCTGTAATCCCAGCTACTCAGAAGTCAGAGATCAGGAGAACCATTTGAAGCCAGCCTGGGCAAATAATAGTTCTTGAGATCCAATCTTCAGAAAAACCCATCACAAAAAGTGGCTGGTAGAGGAGGTCAGTTGGTAGAGGCCTGCCTAGCAAGTGTGAGGCCCTGAGTTCAAACCCCAGTGCTGTTCCCCAAAGAAACCAGAGAAGCAGGACTGATTGCGGTGGAGCTGGGCAGGCGTGGGAGAGCCTTGGGGTGCTGAGGTCTCGGCTGTGTTGGGAGTGGGATGTGCAGAGCAGCTCTGGGGCTGTTCACCCGGGACCAGGCCTCGCAATGTCTGTCACGCTGCACAGTGATCTGAACGACTGCTGAAAGATGTGTGAAAGAACTGTGGCTGCTGCGGGAGTTCTGTGACAGTTCAAAGCCCTTCACAGCTCCTGGTAACCAAGCTCCATCCGCCGAGTGAGGGCCACACTTCGCTGGAAAACTTGACCTGCACCGACTGCAGAAGGGGGGGCCTTGCTGCCCTCCCCAGTACAGGCACCAGAAGTGAGTCCAGCAGGGCCAGTTCCCCGGGCCATTTCCCACACTCAAAGCCCAGTGCCTGTCCCCACTGTGTCACGGGGCGGGGGGAGTCGTTCAGAAATGAGAAAGTCCAGGCCTGTGTGCACGCCAGTGGGTGTCAGGGCTGGTGTGTGAGCGATGAAAACAGCAGTTAACATAAACCATCCTGGTCGATCTTCTGCGGCTGTCACAGGCCTTTTGAGGCTGGGTACTTTATAGTGAATAGAAAGTTACTTGGCTCATGGTTCTGACAGCTATAAAGTCCCAAGGTCAAGGGACCATATTCAGCAGGGGCATGGGGGCCTGGGGGGCCGGGCTGAGGAGCGGCCAGAGCCTCGTCTGCAGGAGTGACACAGGACCTCCGTGCTACTTCCCGGTGGCCAGCATTGGGGTCTCCTTGTCCGTGAGTCTTGTCTGCTGGGAGCAGGGCACCTGTGGACCTCATAGGAGCAGACTTTAGCTCTTGGGAAGCCCCTCGTCCAGCTGTGGCGGCCTATCCCCAGTTCTGTTGACTGTGCTGTTTCTGAGCTCTGTGCCCTGGTCTCCTGGCCTGTGGTCTGTCCAGCTCCCCTTCTGCTGCCCTGAGCCCGTCCACCAGGTGTGCCAGAGCAGGTAGCCACACACTTTCTCCTACCGTGATGTGTAAACACTGAGATCACAGCTGGGAGAATTGAGAACAGGTTCCTTCCCTGACCTGGGAAGGGCATGCCCAAAGTGACCGTGTGTCTCTGTGGCCACGCTGCAAACAGGAGTGGCTGAGGAGAGAGAGGGCTGTTTGCAATCTCGAATGCTTCGTGGCCACAGCTCTAGGCTGCTGGGGTTCCCAGGCAGCAGCCCTCCTCCCCAGCTTCCCGGCATGGTGGGGATCCTGCCCAGACAAATGCAGATACTGCCTCTGGGACTTCCAGGTAGGGGGTGGGGGGGGTGAGGGACGGCACCTGGGCCATGGGCTCTGGGCCGGGCTACACAGCCCTGTCTGCTGACCCTGGCCCTGTGTTTCCCCACAGCTGGAGATGGAGCTGAAGATGCTGAAGTCCCAGCCGAGCTGCGCCGAGCCCAGCTTTCCGTTCTGCAGGGAGGAGGTGGACTCGCTCAGGTATGACCCCCACACCTCACCTTGTTCTCCCAGCAGCCCACGGACCCCTTCCTCCCTGCGTTCTGGAAGGTGTTTTCTTTCTCAGTCACATTCTGTCTGCCTAGGTTCCTCTGTGCAGACACACGTGTCTCTACTGGGCTGGGTCTTCTCCAGTGTCCTTCCCTTGGCCAGCCCTGACAGCTGTCCTCTCAGCACGTATTGGTGCTCTCAGGAAGTGCAGACGCTCCTGTCAGGGCGTCCGAGGGGACCTGCCTCTGTTGCCAGCAGCATGAAGTAACAGCCCCCCCACCTCCCCACCGCCTGCATGCCAGCAGCCCGCTGAGGGACCCGTGGGCAGCGGTGTGTGAGGGGTGCAGACAAGCGTCTTGCAGGAGTTACAGAAGCAGCAGCTAGCCAGGCATGCACCCAGGGTGTCAGTGGGCACCTCCGTCCGTGTTTGGAGGCGCGCTCCCTGCTCCAGAGCCCTGCATGCTCCTCTTAGCGTGTTCCTCGCCTCTGTTGCCCAGCCCCCCTGCCTTCTTAGTAAGGCCTTGGATGGTGCTGGTCCCAAGGCCTGTCTCCGTTCACCCACAGATGGGACATCCTGGCAGCATGGGTCAGGGTTCTTGCAGCCCCTTCTGGCACCCATGTTGGCCATGCCATCCAGCATCTGACTGAAGCGGGTGTGGGCAGGCTGTCACCATCCTCCTGGCATCCTGGGGGAGGCAGCCACTGGGATGCATAGTGACAGTTGCAGAGCACTGGAGCCCTGCAGGGCCCACTCTGCCCAAAGGGTCTGCCCTGGCCAGCTGCTGGGCTCCCAGGGCTCTGCACCCTGAATGCTGGTGGGTGGGAGGAGATGGGGCCTGGGACCAGGTGCTGCATGGCCTGTTGTGGAGCTGGGGTGGAGCGGCCTTCCTGGGCTGGGTGGCTGAGGCCTCAACACAGGGATGAGTCCTGTCCCCATTGCTGGGATGGCTTCTGCTCTGTCACTCTCTCCTGGGGCCTGTCCCTTCATGGGTGAAGGCTGGGCAAGTCCTGCTTTGCAGAGCTGTTGAGATAAAAGCCAGGAAACACACAAGATGTCACTTCACCCAGCGGCCCAGGAAGCGTTTGTTGAAGGACAGTGACTAACTGGGAAGTGCCCTTCTCAGCTGGAGGCCCCTCGTTTCCAGAGGCACAGACTGAGGCCTCAAAACGGGCCTCCAGGGACGCACTGGCTCCTTGGTTGTGTGTGTCCGCTCCGGTGTCGCGGGCACCGTCGGCTGAGCACGAGGGTGATGGAGTGGCGAGTTTAGACGACTGCATGCTTCACCTTTACCAGTTTCCTGGTTTAATGGTGACGTGGGGGACGTTATTCATGGGGAATCCGGCTCTGTGGTTACAGACGGAGAGGAGCACAGTGTGCAGGAGAGCAAGCGCTTGGGGCCGGGCTCCCGGGGTGTGCGTCTGTGGGAGCTGCATGTTGACAGGGTGGGGTGACCGTGGCAGGGGGGCTGGAGGCATAGCCTGGGCTGGGATTTTGGTCTTTATTCTGCAAGCACTCGGAAGCCATTAGATGTTTTAAAGTAGAAAAGTGACATGGTCCGGTCCAATTGTGCTGTCCGCGTCTCTGGCCTCCAGGGCGGGAAGGAGGAGCTTAGCACGGATGGGCAGCTGTCCCCTGGCCAAGCGTTGGACAAGGCTTTGTGTGAACCATCCATCCAAGCTAGGCAGAGAACAGCAAAATGCCCCCACACAGACCCGACGCGAGTGCCACGTCTGTAATAAGGACTCTTACACCATGGAGGGGTGGCCGGGGGTCAGACAGAAGGAGGAGTGCGAGTGAGGTTCGTGGGTACCTGAAGAAGGGCCTTCCTTAGGCAAGGGCTGAGCCCTGAGTTCAAACCCCAGTACCACCAGCCAAAATAAGAGGGGCCTTGCAGGCGGGTTCTGAGCTTGTGCGGCCCAGGACAGTGAAGGCAGAATGAGCCTCTCCTCACATCTTCTGCAAGAGGTGCCGTCCATGGAGGGGCCTGCAGCAGTCCTGGGGCCAGCGGGGTTGGTGTCCCCGCCTCTGAGCCCCGAATGCTGCACGAGGCAGGTGGTCCCCAGCCCCTGAGCAAGGATTGGGCTTGGATGGTGGCAGGTGCAGCTTTCAGGGCCTCAGCAGTCTCTCGCACACCCACTCGCTCTGCCAGGCCTCTCGGGGCCTCCAGTCTGTCTCGATGGTTGACAGAACCACGGTCAGGTGCATGTCAGATTTCTGGGCTGGCACACTTTGTGTTCATTTATTTTTAAAACTTTAAAAGCAGACTTTATCACTGACAACTTTCACACCAAGACCAAAGCTTTATTGCCACCATCTCCAAGAATGCAGCTATGGGACAGAGGGCCTGTGACTGCTGACCAGAACAGGTCACCGTACACTGGAGGCCGTGCTGGACACACTGCCGCCACCTCAGCTCTCCAGTGTGTCCTCTGCTGGCCGCAGAGCAGCTGAGGGTGAGATGGCTCCATGCAGGTACTGCTCCCCAGGCGGCCTCTGTGTCCTGGACTCCCTTGGAACACATGGTGAAAAACAAGGACGTGTAGAACCTGTGCGAGCTCCCCAGCTGCTCAGGGCCAAGATGGCTCCAGCCAGCCAGGCACTCAGAAGCCCCTGCCTGTCCCGGCTGTGACACAGTCCCTTTACTCCCGTGCCCGGCGAGGCCTGGCTGTCCAACAGGACTGTAGCTGTCAGCAGGGATGGCCTGCCCTGCTGGCACTGCTCCCCCTCTGCAACAGTGGCAGGCTCGTGTTGGAGTCACGTGTAGCGTGCATGAGGTAGCTGTCACCTGGTGGGTTCGGGACATCTAGCATGTCCGTATTTGTATCTCGCTGCTGCCATGAACAAGGTGAATGTCTCAGTACTGCACCTTGCTGTTCCTGGGCCCCTACCCTGGGACACACCAGGCAGCCGTCCTGGCTCAGATAGTCAAGGAGACACTCAGCCAGCTGAAGGTGGCACCAAGCAGCCGTGACTCCAGCCCCCCGACGCGGCTGCTGCAGGTCTCTGGGGGAGGCCGGCAGTGTCTGGCCGGGGCGGGAAGGCCGCTTCTCCTCACCCCTCCCGGGCGCCAGGAAACACGCCGACCCGGAGCAGCTTCTGAAGTGGCTGCTTCAGCGGAAGATGGCGCAGACACGGGAGCCCTCCATCGGTCAGCTCGCCCTTAACCCGTGACCGTGACCGTGACCGTGACCGTGGCCACGGCCTGTAGCAGCCACCGAGGAGCTGGTGGGCTGGGATCGGGGCCCGCAGCCTGGGAACTGTGAGGGCCGGGTTGGGGGGGGCTCTCACGCGTGCCCACGTTCATGGATGTGCTCATTGCACACGGGAAGGTGGACAGACGCACCCTGTCTGAGCTCCCCATACCCAGCACACTGCAGCAAAAGGCGGGGGAGGCGCCCGGGTGGATCTCGGTGGCAGCAGCTTAAGGTCCTTTCGGCTGTCAGATAGCAACTCTGGCAAACCCTGAGCGTTGTCTGTGGATTTAGTGAGTGGATAGACTTTCAGTAATCCCAAGCGGGAACGTTGGTGCCACAGCCTTTTGTCCCTAGCCAGGCTCACCACCTGCTGGCCCAGCCAGCGTCCCCAGGCTCTGGGGGCCAAGTGTTACCTGGGCTGGGAGCACTGGGGACATTGGGGCAGTGTGGCGCTGTGCAATCCCCTCGCTCCCCGTCTGGGTTTTGGGAGTGGGCTCTGAGCAGCTGGCTGGAAGCTGTCGTCTGGGGGGATTTGGCGCTGGGCATCAGCAGGTGACCCTCAGTAGGGTCTCCGGTCTCTTCTCTTGGCCCTGCATGGCCCTGCATGGCCCTGGACACTCAGGCAGGTGAGGACAGTAGCTGGGGAGGGCGAGCCCTGGAGGCCCCGGGTCACAGTGGAACTCCAGACCCCGCTAGAGCGGGTGGCCCAGTCTGGTCCTGCCCTGCTCAAGGGCTGTCCTCGGCCCAGAGACCTGCCTTCTCTCATGCAAAAGAGCCTCTAGGTCCCTGCAGAGGGGGGGTGTGCCCAGCAGGTCCTCAATGTCCAGTTCTAACCATTGGGCTGCCCTGCTCCTCCCACACATGTGGACCTGGACTTGCGTGGCACCCCGAGGGAGGAGGGCCCTGTGAGGTGGAGGCAGGTAGCTTGCTGGGGACACTGGGGCTGAGGACAGCTTGGAGGTGGTCCCCTTAGTCCCTGTACTGCAACATGTCCTAGACAAGGAGAGCTAAACCTCAGATCCAGGAGCAGCCGCAGACAGACAGGCCTCCAAGGAAGCTGTGCCGCAGACACAGGGATGAGGCAGCCTGGCAACAGGGCCTCCTCAACCGTCTGCTCGGCTCACCACTGCCCAGGAAGGAGCGGGAGCGGCAAGAGCTCGGCTGCTCACCGCCGAGGGGCCTGTGCCAGCAGGTCAGTCGTGCTAACAGGCCTGGCCGCGGCCCCTCCCAAGAGGCAGGTCCTGCTGCCATCATGTCCGGCCTGGCAGAGCCGAGCCTCCATCCCCATCTGGCATCAGAGACAGAGCAGGGTGATGGGGGCCCTCATGTCAACTGGCCCTCGGTTTCCCCATTCTTGGTGTCAGCTGAGCTTATGGCCACCTGTCAGGGGCCACAGGTTAGCGGCATGTCCACCCAGCCCCCCGAATCTAGCCCTGCAGCCTGAGTGCCAAAACCAGAACCTCAAAACACAGGAAGCACACGTGGATATCGCTGAGCAGGAAAAGACGTGTCAGCTGTGCTCGTGGTCTCCAGCATCACTGTCCACCATTGGCATGTGACAGAGCCGGTAATGGCGGCCGGTCAGCACCAGCCAGTCAGCGTGTGGGTCCTTCTGTCCACGCGGCCTTCAGGCCTGCCTGCGACGTTCACCGCGATCGACCGTTGCTCGGGCCCTAAACAAACTAACGAATTAAAGGAGTGAGATCTGTCAGTGTTCTCGGGCCACGTCGAGCTCGGCTAGACATCGACAGCAAACAGCAGAGAATCTGAACGTTAAATTACCGGCACGCTTCTGAGTCGCCCGTGTGTCACAAAGGAAGTCTCGAAGGAAAGACGGATGTGACTCATAATGAAAGTGCACATGACAAAACGTGTGACACTCAGCTTGCTTAGAGGAGAGGACGCAGCGCCCTGTTCACCGTGGCCTTCAGAACCGGGAGGCCACACAGACCGTTGCCAACAAAAGGCCGTTTTGGGGGAAGAAATCCATAAAATTGACAAACTGCCAACAAAAGAGACAAGTATAAGGAGACACAGCCACCAGCTCAGGGAGGAGATGGGGTGTCCTTGTCAATCCTGCAGCCATGAGGGGTGTGATAATCACCCCAAAACCCACACAGCCCAAACCTAACCAAGGCGGAGGGCGTCTCTGACTTGGAGACCGACTTGACCTTGCAGAGCCCCGGGGAGGCGTGTGCAGGTCTGCATCCCTCCCTGGGGCGCTCTGCGTGCTGAAGAGGGCCAGCCCGGTTTGCCACAGTGTCCTGTGGTGACGGGGTCACTGGAGCGAGCCAGGCGGGGTGACACGGGTGCGTGGTGCCCATCGAACCCCACAGCCGGACAGCAGACCATCCGTCAGGTCCACCTGCTCCAGGAGCTGCCTTTGTCCCGTTTTGCAAACGCGACGAATTGTTGTTTTATTCTGCAGTGTGTCTTCAAAGGAAGGCCTTGCACGTCTGCTGCTGCCAGGAGCCGCTCGCTCTCCACTCCCGGTCCGGGGTCCAGCCTGGGGGTCACTGCCACTCAGCCATCCGCTTTCCCACTTCTAAGGCTGTTTGATGTCCCTTTTATTTTCTGTCATCAGCTGTAGGCCTCAAAGCGAGAAAGCCTTTTCTCTCCCGTCGGTGCACGCAGTGATCGCTCTGAGCACGCACGTTCACGCCACCGTCTCGAGCTGAGACGTCTGGTTTCCATCTGTGTTTCTTGTTAAAGAAGCAAAACACCCCATCTGCAGCCTGTGTCTCCACTCTGCGTTGTGCATGTCCACCTCCCATTCATAGATCTTTTGTGATTTGCTCTTTCGTTTGTTTGTGTGGTTATGGTGCTGGCAAACAAACCCAGGACCTCACCTCTGTCACTGAGCCCCACCCAGCCCTTCACAAGTCCTGACATGGAAGTGACTCCACCCATGGCCACGTCACCCTGGGGCATTTCCAGCCCGGAGTAGGCGGCTCGGGGAACATCTCCCGGTCCAGCTCTCATGGGAGCACTTGGTTTCTGAAGTCTGACTGCCTTGCCCGTGGGGGTCTGGCTGTGTCCGAGTTCTGATCCACTGTGAATCCACTCGCTGTAGTAGTCACCGGCCACCCTGCCCTGTGGCCTCAAACCATGGTCCTCCTAAGCTCCACCTCCCCAGTAGCTGGGATTACAGGCATGTGCGCCACGCCCAGCCAGGTCTGTTTTTATGCTGTAGGCGGTTCCATTGACGTCTGTCTTAGGGTTTCCCCTTTGACCCCGTGGTTCCGACAGCGTTGTTTAATTTCTGCCTGCCGTGAGCGCCCTGGCATTCCTTCTGTGGCTGGTTTCTCATGTCACTCTGATTCCGTTAAGTGATGCACACGTTTGAGGTGGGCTCCGCAGTCACGCAGAACGTCACGTGCCCTTGTGAGGACGTGGCTGTGCTGTGGCGTCCTTGTCCTTGCGTCTGACTGGTTTGTGGTGCAGTCGCGCTCCATCCTTGTGGCTGGCTGTGGTCGCGGGTTGAGTCACTCCTCGCAGTCGTGTGTGCTCCGCCTCCCGCAAGAACACTTTGTTTGTGTGTGGCACTGGGATTTGAACCAGGGCCTACACCTCGAGCCACTCCACCAGCCCTTTATTGTGAAGGTTTTTTGAGATGGGGTCTCACAGAATTATTTGCCCAGGTTAGCTTTGAACCGTGATCCTCTGTTCTGTGCCTCCTGAATAGCGGGGATTACAGGCGTGAGCCATGGCACTCGGCCATTTAGTAGTTCAGTTTTTACTTTTTGAGGAACACTTTCCATAGCGGCCAGGCTGACCCCATTCCCACCAACTGCGCGAGGCTCTGCCCTGTTCCTGCACCCCGTCAGCCCTCGATGGCGGTTACTCGGAGGGTGGTGGCGTCCCTCTGGCTCCGGCTCACTTTCCAGCATTGGCTGTGGACAGACCTGTGGCTTTCGGGTGTCTTTCTGCCGTCTCCCACCAACTCCTGACATTGTTACCTTGTGTATTTTTTTACTTTTCTAATAGACTTTAGGGGTTTGCAATTAGCTGCTGTTCATAAAGCTAGTTTTTGAACGAGGCGATTATCCTCTAGTTCTGTTTTGGGTTTGCTGACTGGGTGTCCGTGATTTCCTTCTGCTTGCTTTGGGTTGGTTTTCTCCCTCTCCAGTTGCTTAAGGAGAAGTTTGGGTCACGGGCTCAGATCTTCTGGATGGTGCGCTTTGTTCCCGGGGTTGCGCCCTCGGCCTCTGCAGGTTCTGACACACCGTGCTCGGCTCGATTGCTTTGCAGCCTCACGGTCACCTTTGAGCGGGTGGTGTGGCCGCACTCTCGGGCGCTGGGTGTTGTCCTGCGGTCTTGCCGTTGTTGATATCTGCGTCAGTATGTGGAGCCGTGTAACGGCACGTGCGTATGGCCTGCGTGGGGACTGTGCATCCCCGCGTCTGTGTCCACCGCTGTGGTCACTCCCCACCCTCTTTCTTTGCTTTTCCTTCCTTTCTGCTCTTGCCACTGGTCCACTTTGGAATCGTGTGGCCTTGTGGGAAGGTTGTGGGGATTGGTCACGGAGTCCCACGCGCTCCTCGTCAGCTCCCTCCGCGTGGCCTGGCACCCGTGTCATTGGTCAGTCACCGTTGATCCGTCTCCAGACCATTGGATACTGCAGTGTCCAGACATCACCAGTGTCCAGTCTGATGTGCCACGCTGACCGTCCCCTGCTCCACACTGATGTTGGCTCCTCTGCTCTGTGCCAGTCTCTTAGTCCGTCCCTGTCACCGCCTCGGCAGCACTGACTGGACGTCCCTGGATGTCCTCGCCTGTGCTTGTCCCGTGTTTCCTGACTGCGATTGTAAGCGTGGGCAGAAGGCCTGGCTCATGGCATCGTGTTGGGCAGCGGGTGCCTCGGCCCCTCCTGGAGGGCGGGACCTGTGCGATTCGCTGGCCTCCCAGGTCCACTGACGGACTCGGGTGTTTTCCGTGCACCCCATTGTTCGTCCTGTGGTCTGTTGGGCCTCGTCCTTTGTCACCAGAGCAGGTCCTTCCGTCCTTTGTGGCAGCACAGGGCTCCCGCTCCTGAGGCCCCGCTGCAGGGGCAAACCCAGGTCCTCACGGCAGTCTGGGGCCGAGGGCTGTTGATCCATTGGCCTCTGCGCGGCGTGGCAGCGCCCGGCCTCGTGTGGCGCTGGTTTCTGGGGTTGGGCCTTGGGCGTGCAGCATTCAGTCGAGCCACCTGTCTGCCACCCGTGTCCTCAGCTGCCCGCTGTTCCCGCCTCCCCTTTGCTTCCCTCTTCCCCCCACCCCGGTGTCACGCCACCTGCTCTCTGCTGGGGGTTTGGGCACCTGTGTCCCTTGAGGCTCAGCTGTCCCTGAGGGTCATTTGAGTGTCTGTCTCTGTTTAATCTTGCTCTGGGAGCTCAGAGCGGCGTCACGGCCCACGTGGGGTAGATGCCGAGCTCCTCCTGTCGTTTCCAGGGGGATTTTCAAATCGCCTGGCTGGCTTGTCCTCAGAAGCCTGCGGGGGCTGGTCAGCAGTGCCCTGGCTCTGAAGGTCACCTTGCTCAGAAGGCTGCGTCTTTTGTCGCACCTGCGTAGCTCGTCCGTGGTGTGTGGCCCCCTGTGGCCAGGTCCCCGGTGCCGCTCAGTCTCCAGGTTTGCAGGCTTCTGTGAGCGGTGTTTCCCGATGTCTTCTGGTGCTGGTTCCTGGTCAGCTCCCCGCGAGGACACCGAGCCTCCCCGGCCGGCTGACTGCAGGAAGTGATGTGTGTTGCACGGCACCGAGACCTGTGGAGAAACGGCCCTGGCTCAGGCTGGTCCTTCGGTCACCCGGTCCCCTGATGTTTGGTGTGTACTCGAGAATGGGCTGACGAGGCGGGGACTGTGGACGCGGCGTCCCCTGCAGCCTGGTCACTTGTGCTTCATTTTTTTCGCAGCTGTTTTGTCTGGGCCACGTCAGGTTGTTAGGTTGTCGCTGCATGGTTGACATTTCCTCCTGGGGACGGCCTGCGCTCTGTAACTCGCTGTCTGCCACCAGGAGCCTTCTTTCCACCATCTCTGGTTTCTTAGTGGTGACACGTTGTTTCTTTTTTGTGTGTTCGTCTTTTTTTTTTTTTCTTACAGTGCCTGGGTTTGAACTCAGGGCTTCACCTCGAGCCATTTACCAGCCCTTTTTTGTGAAGGATTTTTTCAAGATAGGGTCTCACACTATTTGCCCAGGCTGGCTTTGAACCTTGACTTTCCTGCTGAGTAGCTGGGATTACAGGCGTGAGCCACCACACCCAGCTATACCTTCCTGTTTAAAGTATGTTTGACTGGCAGTGTGTGGTGGTCTCTGTCTTTTGATTAGGGTGGTGGATCATTTACGTTTTATGAGGTGAGTGACGTGTTTGTGGTCCACCTTACATCTCACTGTTTTCTTTCCCGCTTGTCCTGTGTCTTCTTGTTTTTTCCTGCTTTTCTGCCTTTTTTGTCAACTCTTTTGTTTTTTAGTTTCTCTTTGCTGTGGGTTGTATGGTACCAATAGTGACCCAGGGGAGCTTGTTACGCTTAACGCTCTGGTGATGTGAAGCTGGTGCCCTGAACGCCTGTCCGTGTGCCTGTGTTAATTTTGCCTATACAGCCGGCTTAGAAGTTTAGCTGACAACTCACATGTTGGTGGCGTGTTACAGCATGTGAGCCTGCACACATGCACGTGGCCACGTGACGGTCCCACCACCCGCTCTGCGGCTCTCCTTCCCCGCGTCCTTCCCCGCGTCTCCTGCACGGTGGGGAGCGGGTTTGCTGGAGGTGAACCTGCAGATTTGCAGGCCTGAAATCTCCTTGCTTTGCTTTGCTTTTGTGCTCTAGAGACTTCCACCAGGTACAAAAGTCAAGGTGTTTTTTAATCTCGCTCAGTGTTTCCGGGGTCTCCCAACGGGCGGGGAGAATTTCCTCTGCTCTTGGCCTCTCCTTTTCTCCATCCTGTCTGAGCGCTTTTGCCTTTTGTTGGTTTGTTTCTTCAAACAACCGCTCAAGCCACACCCCAGCCCTTTTCTGCTTATTTTTTAGATAGGGTCTTGCATTTTTGCCCAGGGTGGGTCTCAGACTGCCATCCTCCTTCCTGTACCTCTCAGTAGCTGGGGTCACAGGCATGACACTGTGCCTGCCTTGTTGTTTGAACTTTTTGCCCTGGCTGGCCTCGAACCACAATCCTCCCTCTTTTTTTATTTATTTATTTTTTTGGTGGTGTTGGGTTTTGAATTCAGGGCCTACACCTTGAGCTACTCCACCTGCCCTATTTTGTGTTGAGTTTTTTCAAGATAGTGTCTCATGAACTCTTTGGCTAGGCTGGCTTCAAACCTCAATCCTCCGGATCTCTGCTTCCTCAGTAGCTGGGATTGCAGGCGTGTCCAGCATGCTCCGTTCTGATGCTTTTTCTTCATCACTGGTTTCGAGCAGGTTCATTACTTCACACCCTGGGGGTGTCGTCTGTGTGTCATGGGTTGAGTCTTGTTGGGTTGGTCAGAACTGTGGCTTATACTTTTCACCAAGTTCAGAACTTTCTGGAAGTCCCTTCCTGCCTCCTGTCTGTCCTGTCCTCAAGACTCAACTTGTGTTTTCTGCCACGTGCAGTTGTCCACAGCTCGGGCTTCTCTTTCATCTTTCGGAAGCTTTGTCCTGCGTGCTTGTTCCGGGCTCTTGCTGTGCTGCCCCAAGGATGTGAACCTTCCCGGCAGTGCTGCCGTGTCCAGCCCCACCTGTGTGATTCCACCCGAGACGGGTAGCATGCTTCTCCTCGGTGCGAATGGACTTCTGTGCCTTCCGTCTATGCAAGTGCTGCTCCCTTGTCCCACAGATAAGGAACTGGTTTTTTTTCCTTGCTGCCAGTTTGACCCCATGTGGGTTGTGGTCAGTTATCATCCTCACCGGGGCCATGTCTCCCTGCTTCTTTTGGGCCTGGTCAACTTTGCTTGGTCGGTGGCAGCTGCAGATTTCAGTCTGGGTTCTGCACAATTCTGTATTCCTGGAAATGTTGTTCATCTGCTTTCTGAGATGCAGCTCAGCTTCTTAGAGGAGTTCTGTTGTTTCTGGTCTTGCCTTTTGATAGGCCCTGTGTCTAGGAGCCATTTTGAGTCTGGCGTAGCAGGCCCACTGTGAGCCGAGGCTGCAGCCTTCCCGGAGCTGCAGCCTGCCTGCCTGGCGTTGTGCTGCCCCACCACTGTGGGTCTTGACAAGCTTCTTCGCTTTGGAACCACATTGACATGTTTCCTGCTTTAGAAGCTAAACGTAGCTGGGCACCAGTGGCTTACGCCTTTAATCCCGGCTACTTGGGAGGCTGAGATTGGATCAAGATTCGAGAGCAGCCCAGGCCCATAGTTCACGAGACCCCCCATCTCCAAAATAACAGAGCAAAATGGACTGGAGGTGTGGCTCGAGAGGTAGAGCACCCGCTTTTCAAGCACAAAGCTCTAGTTCAAACCCCAGTCCCACCAAAAGAACTCTTAACCGTCGCAGTGCCGACAGAAATACAATGTGTCCTAGGACGAGCTAGAACCTGCCGGTTCCCGCCTCAGCTGCCACGAGCCCGCGTGAATCTCAGTCCCCTGGCTCTGGCCTCCTGCCTTTAGCTCCCCCACACGTCACGTTATAAACCTCTTCACGTCATTTCCTGTTTCTCAGCGTCCTCTCCAGCCTGTGGTGACACCCTCCAGAGCACACCGGGGGACCTGGGACCCTGGGTTCCCATGGGTCCTGCCAGTCTTGGTTTAAGAAACCCTAAGAAGGTTCTTCCAGCCAAGCTGTGGTCAGCCGAGACCCTGCCGGCACCAGCCCTTCCACCTGCAGTGTCGTTACTGTGTGCATGTGGTCGTGGACCCGAGGCCTCGTGGCCGAGTCCGCTGAGCGTCCCCTCTCAGCCCTGGGCACCTTGTCACGTGTCGCTCCGCTTGCAGGTTGAAGGTGGAGGAGCTGGAGCGGGAGCGGAGCCGCCTGGAGCAGGAGAACACGACGCTGGAGATGCAGCTGGAGAGGCGCGCCCTGCAGGTGGGTGCCGGGCCCTGGAGGGATGTGTGCCGGCCCAGCCGTCCACACTTGCAGGGTGACAGGCCGTGCGGCTCCCAGCCTCCTCTCCCGCGTCCTGCCCACCCTCTGAGTTTCCTGCTCTCCTGTGCCAGCCACAGGCTTGTCGGCTTGGGTGCCCAGTGTGCAGGAGCGGGCTCAGAGTGGGGAGCCCAGGGAGCTGTGCACCTCGCCACCCGCCTGCCTGGTGACCTCACGCTGCTGTCTGCATCCTGTTGCTCAGCCCTCTGTAGTTTTCATCCTCCCGACTTGCCCTGCTCCAGGGCAAGTCCCCCGGGTGCAAGAACGGCCTGTCCCCAGACAGCCATTGATTTCATCTTGGCACCTATTAGAGACAGTCAACCTCGTTCCTCTCACCGACCCTGGTGACGGGAGACCTGACAACTCTGATGAAGTGAGGTGCTCTGAGCTGTGCGTGGACGGCGTGCCTGGCCCTGGGACCTGTCATTCCGCACCGTTCTAATTAGGCCGCTGTCCTCAGCTGAGGACTGCTGCTGATGCACCTCTGGCCGCTGACTGCAGGTCCATGTCAGGGTGGAGTGCTGGGTGTCTGTCGCCAGAGCCCCTAGGGCAGAATCTGAGCTCCTGGCTTGCTGGCTCCTGAGCCTTCCTGCAGATTGGGGTACAGCGTATCCACCTGAACCGCTCATCCCCACTCTGCTTCTGGGCTTCTAGGCCTTTCCGCAGGCTGCCTGCAGTGGCCTTGGAGGACAGGGTGTGGGGGAGGGGGTGAGAGGGGCAAGTGAGTGCTGTGTGTGGTGACAGAAGCCACCAGTGGATGCTGGGACTGTGTCCTGTGCAGATGTAGTGCTGGGGGGGGCACCTGAGAGGTCCAGGGGCAGCACATCTGGAGCTGGTGGGACAGGCCACGTGCTCTCTGCCCCTGTGACCACAAGTGTGGTGGGACTCTGTGCAGGTGCGGGTCCCAGCACTGCTCAGATGGGGGCTGGGCTCCTGCCCAGGGGGACAAGGTGCTATCGGGTGGTGTCCACACCTGCTTTCTGTGCCCAGGTCAGTGCAGGGGAGTGGGACCCTGCACACAGATGGGTAGCAGTGGGGACAGTGCTAAGTGTACCTCTGAGGGATTCCCACAGCCTGGCCACCACGGAGGGGAGGGTCTGCTGGCCGTACGGAGCAGATCCATGCTGTGATGTGATGTGACACCTGGGACCTCAGCCTAGGACGGCAAGGCTGACCACGCCGTCGCGCGCGTGAGGCGGGGGTGCTGTGCGCCATTCCAGCCGGGCAGTGAGAGGAGAGGTGTATCCCAGGACTGAGCTGACCTGCAGGTGACATCGCTAACCTCTGGTACAGGTCCGTTCTGTCTGACCCTGATGCCAGAGCTCCCCCCACCGCCCATCTTCCACCTGCCTAGTATGTGCAGGGGCATTTGTCCTCCTGTCCTCCTGTCCTTCTGTCCTGCCCCTCCTCCCCCTCCTGTTCTTCTGTCCTCCTGTCCTCCTGCCCCTCCTGTCCTCCTGTCCTGCCCCTCCTCCCTGTCCTGTTCTTCTGTCCTCCTGTCCTCCTGTCCCCCATCCCTTGCCTTCCTGCATCTCCCACCCTCCCACTTTGCTTCTCCCCTGCTCACTCCTTCCCTCTGGAGGCGCAGAGAGGCTCTGAGTTGTGCTTCAAGGAAGATTGATTGAAATCAGCTCCGTTCTGCTTAATTGGGAACATATGGTCGGAGAAGGAGCACGACTAGTTAGGAGCTTTTGTAATTAGTTCACAGCTGGTTGCTGAGGTGGCTGAACTCCAGTTACCACTCAGAGCTGGGTGTGTGGGTGCCCTGGCGTGCTCAGGGAGACGGGTCACTGCACTGGCCTGGGTGGACGCTGGTCACAGTGATGTCGACCTTGCTGGGTCTCCCGAGGGCCATTGGCTGTTTGTGCATGGATCGGGGTGACCTGTATGCATTGCATTCCTAGGGTGGGCAGTATGTGGGAGGAGGCGCCAGGCCCTGCTGGTCAGGTGGACACAGCTCAGGGCCCATACACAGTGCCGTCAAAGCTGCAGGGAGAGCCCGTTAGAAATAGAGAAACTGAGGCACGCGAAGGCTGAGCTCAGCCATCCGTTTGTAGAGGCAGGTGGGTTGAACGTGTGACCCTGTGCTTAAATGAGGCCTGAGTGAGGGTGAGTCCACAGAACTGCAGACTCCACTCCCCAGCCATTGCAGCAGTGATGCAGGAGATGCCATCCCTGTGCCCAGGCCTGCCACACGCAGCCTCCCTCCCGCCCCTGCTTGCCCGCCTGGGAAGGACATGTGTAGGGCGCGGCAGCAGTGGCCCCGGTGTCCTTTGTCCTGCCTCTGACCCCGACAGACCTCTGGTGCCCCTCATAGCAGGGTACTGGGCTCGGGAGGCTTAGTCTCCAGTGCCTGGGGTCGGCTGTGGCCGTCAGGCTCCCCTGGGCGTGGACTCTTGGGCCCCCCACAGGTGTGTTCGTGGTGCCAGGTCCCAGAGGGCCGACATGTCCCAGGAGCCACAGCAGTGCAGTGACTCACTGTGGCCCACGGCCCGTGCTGCACCTTCACAATCAGGCCATGTCCCCACGTTGGTGGTCCTAATGGGCTAGGTCCAGGACTGTGGAATCCCCACAGAGAGGCCAGATGCTCATGACACCTGTCAGGTAGGGATCTGAGCTTGTCCATGGGATGGCCTGTCTGGGCTGGACACTGGCCGCCTAGCTGGGCAGGCCACACCCCATGTGGTGACAGGTAGTTTCCCCTGCGGGCCACACTGCAGACCTCACCCTGGCTCTTCTTGGCGCCCTCCAGGTCCTGGTCCCCGCAGTGCTAGTGGGGTTCCCTTCACATCAGCCCTACGAATCTCCCCAGCAGATGCCATTTGCCTACCACCCATATCCTGCCAGGAATGGTTCCCTGGCTGCTTTATGTCATCGCTGCCCACCCCGCTGTCCCTCAGTCCACCTTACTGTTTGGCTGCGTTTTAATGCACAGCCTCTTCCCAATATTTGGGCAGCGTTGCTGTCTGGGATCCTGAAGCCCATGCCCCTGGGCAGTCTCATCTCTGTGGTTGTTTGGTTGGGAAGATGGACTCTTCACTCTGCTCCTGTCCTCCTGAGCACTGTCCCCCTGCTTGGACACCTCCAGCCTGGTCTGGCCTGCTCCCCTCTGCCTGGTGGAGGCTGTGCCGGGTGTCGGCTGCTGGGCTGCTCACAGCCTGCCCGAAGCTCTGCTCAGGAAAGAGCCCCGACGAGCTGCCCGGTGACATTTAAATAAGTGTATCTTTTTTGGAAATGGAGTGGGAAGAAAATTGCTGGGTTCCCTGTGAGCAGAAAGCTCCCTGCGCCTGGCAGTGTCCCTGCTTCTGTCTGCGTCACAGGCAGCAGCATGGCCTCATCACAGTCACTGGGTTAGGAACTCCAGTCTCACCTCCTCACTGTCCCCATCCCCGCCTCCCATCTGTGCCCGTGATGGCCTGTGTCCCTCTTCCCCACAGCAGCCCAGGAGCTGTCAGCACAGGTTGCCGCCCTGCTGTCACACCTTCCCTCCCAGTTCCAGGCTGGCCTGGAGTGGCACCTGCAGATCCGGGTACCTGGGCAAGGGACGGTGTCTCTCAGAGCCTTCACTCCCTCTGGTTCCACTGCTGATCCCTGGCTGCTAGCGAGGACAGGTGGCTTCTTGATTGCCCAGTGCACCCATTTCTGGAATATTCTCAAGGTGGCGTTCCCCAGACTAGGTGCTGGGATTCAAGGCCCTGCGACCACTCTGTGCAGGAGCCTGGGCTCCTCTCTGGCCGTGAGCTCCAACCTGTTCCAGCTCCTGGCTTCAGTGCAATTGCGGGCATTCCCCCTCCCGCCTCGCAGGGACCCTGCGAGGAAGAGAGATTGTCACTACCCTGTGCTGAAGGTCATAAAAGTCAATGACCCACCCCACGGAGAGGAAATGATGCAGTCAGTGTCCAGATAGCTGCTGGGCGGAGCCAAGTGTCACGGTCACCTGCAACAACGTCCCTGCCCTTGTCGGCCCTCCGGTCTGTTTATTCCCTGATACTCTGAGTGTCTGTCAGGAGCACAGAGCCACTGTCCCCACCTCTCCACCCCCTGTGGCAGAGCCAGAGTTGCAGGGAGCAAAACTAGGTGCCTTCCCACCACTGTCCTGAGTCCTTTGCTCCACCGTGGCCCACATCCACCCTGCCCCAGCCTGCCCGGCCCAGGTATGCACTGAGCCTCTGCTGACCTCTGCATGTGACCCCTGCCCTGCCCTGCTGAGCCTTCATGTGCACGGTGTCACTAGGGTCACGTGAAATGAGATGACATTTGAAGACGGCATCCCAAATGTGACAATGCATTTGTGACTTTGCCTCTGTGAGCTGTATCTCCTCACTGGCTCTCACGGCCAGTAGATCATCCTCCAGCTGTGTGTCCTCGCGGGTGCTATCTGCCCCTGAACTCTTGTCCTGGTGTTTGGTGTGTGGCCCCTTGGTGGCTCGGTCCCGACCTTCACATTGGGATCAAGGGCAGGTGCATGTGTCCCAGCTCCATGCTGCGCCAGGGCTCAGGCCGGCCTCGCCCTGCTGCCCTGCTGAATGCTGATGTGAGATGAGACGCTCGGGAAGGGAAGGAGGCCAGACCCGCTGAGGTGAGCACAGGCCGTCCATGTTTATTAATGCTGGGAACTAAGAAAAGCTGCTCGCCGGTGTGCATTTGTGTGGTGACATCCCGCAGCTGATTTCTTTTGATTTTTTTTTGTTTTGTTTTTATGAGAAGCATGACGCACCCTGCATACTGAGCCCCCTTTTTGTCCCCGAGTGTCACCTCCTGGGGAGCTCAGTCCCTTGGGCACACAGCTTTTGGGCGCGCCAGCTAGAGCCCCGTGCGAAACCTCACTCGTGTCATTTGTGGGCGAGTTGAATGTCTTATGTGTCGCCTACCACCAGGGCCTGTGACAGGCCACATGGCGGGGCTGTGACTGCCCTGTCCCCCGTGGGAAAGTGAAGGCAGCCCCCAAGGACAGCGGGGCCTGGAGGGGAGCAGGACGCTGTTGGGGTGCAGTGCCTTTGGTACATGGCGTTGTGGACAGTGTTTGACATCCCTCCCCACTCCTTCCAGAAGCAGGCTAGCCTGGGCCGTGGGCTGGCCCTCCTCGGAGGGTGGCCCGTTCAAGTGAAGGGATTCTCTTGACCAGAGGGCTCGGCATGGGCAGAGAGAAAACCTAGCACCAGATTCTAGGAGGAATGTCTCACGGTTTTCTGATGTCCTCCCTGGGTGCCGCAGTGACGTCAAAGGGCACCTTTGCTTAACCAGGTGATCAGCAAGTCCAGGCCTCAGTGTCCCTCAAGAGAAGAAAGCCACAGAGGGACCAGTGCTCCCCTCGGGCCCACCCTGTCAGATCCCTGCAGAAGGAGGTAGACTGGGGGAGCAGGGGCTGGGGAGGGAGTGGGCCGTCAGCGTTTAGTGGGTGCAGTGCAAAGCTTCAGTTTTGATGAGGTGCGTGGCAGTGATTGTGTGACACTGAATGGGTCATTGTCACTGATCTGTCCACTTAGAAATGGTTAAGATGGAAAACTTCACGGGATGAATTTTACCCTGATTTAAAAATCAGCTTGCTTTGTCAGCTGTGGAATGACTCTGAGACCAGACCAGGGAGCAACGCCCCTGGCAGTCACCGTGAGGAGCTGAGGCTGCTATCTGGCCACACTTTGCCGGGCCCTGGCCAGCACCCCCTGCCCCTGACGTTGTCTGCCAGCAGATCCTGCAGGTGCCAGCCACACCCCTGAGGCTACGTCTGCCTCCTCTCCGTCCTCACACCGCAGCAGGCAGGGTGTGTGGATGCAGCCGCTTGGTTTATAATGGGGCGTTCGTGGGAGCAGAGGCTGCCTGGCTGGCAGAGCTTCAGCTGGCTGCCTGGCCAAGCAGGGGCCTGGGCCACTGATTCCAGGGACGGAGCAGGATGAGCAGCTTAGGCTGCAGCCCAGTTTGCACAAACACTGACACATGCTTCTCCTCCTCTTCCTTCAAGAGTACAGCCCTGCCAGGAGTGGTGGCTCATGCCTGTAATCCCAGACACTCAGCCCCACTGTGAGCTGGCAAGAGAGGGTTTTTACTGTCTCTTTTTCAAGGACTTGGGTCTGTGCCCGGTACTTGGCTGTGGGCAGGTTTTCTGGACACCCCTCAGTTCTCAGAGATGCCTTGGAGAGGGCTCAGGTCTTCAGACAGAGCAGAGTTGAAGACGGATGAGGCTCCTGAGAGAAGGGACCTCCTGGGTGCGTCAGTAGAGGCAGGCAACAGGTGTCAGGACTAGCGTTCTGACTCGTGTCCCCCAGGCCCGCCCCATGGGCATCACTGTGACCCCTGCACAGCTGTCACAGCCACTGTTCTCACATCTGACTTTTAGGTCTTCCTGAGGCCTTGTGAGATGAACAGCTTGAGGCTCAGATAGGAAGCGTGTGGTCATATCAGAACTCTTGGCAGGAGGAGGAGCTGGGGATGCAGAATGCTGGAGCGTCTATGAGGCCTGAGTTTCAGCCAGGGGCAGTCCAGGCTGAGCCTTGGCAAGTCACCAAGGAGACTCTGCCCTGGAGGGTCACGCAGGCTTCTACCCAAGCCATCCAGACCCGCCACTCGCCCCCTGCCTGTCCCCTTCTTTGGGAACATGTTGTCAAGAGTTTGTAGCCCAGGGCAGACATTAGAGTAGGTGGGAGGCCAGCAGTGAGCCCTGAACGGGCTCCTCCCTAGCTCCTGGGCCTCAGTGGTCCCCTGCCTGCCATGGACACCGTTGGGTTCTGCAGTGTGACATCTAGGCTGGCATCTGTTGGGTGGATTTGCCCTGCGCACTGATCCGCCTGGTCCCCAGGGGCTGTTGGACCATCCAAGGTTGCCATGAGCAGCGGCAGCCCGTGTTGACCCCAGAGGCCCCCCGCCCCACCCCACCCGCCCTCGGCCTTGGTCTGGAGCTGCTGAGGCTGCAGCCTGGGCTGTGGTGTGGGCAGGGCTCTGGGGGACTGGGCTGCTGGCCTCTGCTCTCCTTGGCCCCCAGAACTGCAGGCACCAGAAGCTGCCGTGCTCTCTCGTTCTGGGCTGGCTCGCTTTCAGCCAGGAGAGGTATTGGTTTAGTTTGAGGCTGGGCGGTTTATAAATATGCATGAGGATTGGTGGTTATTTAACCGTGTTTTTAATTCTCCTCGCGTTGCTGCCTCTTTGCAGCAGGGTCTCTTGGTATGCGAGTCAGGCACCCGGTGGCAGGCGGCCCTCCCTCCCGGCTTGCTGCCTGGACCTTCCCGGGAGCAGCTGGGCCCAGGGCCGCCACTGAGGGGCAGAGGGTCCGGATGTCAGCAGGTCCACCTGCAGACCAGCCTGGCGGGCACCTGTCGTCAAGGAAGGAAGGTCCTTAAAAATCAAGCCATCCTCACTCACCCGAGGGACAGGGGACCTGCCCAAGGCCACTCCCAAGCCAGGGGCAGAACTCCTGGAGGAACAGAAATGAAGCAGGTGCCTGAGCCCCTGCAGGACCCTGGGCAGCAGGCATCTGAGCGCGTGCAGACTTGAATAGAGAGAACCCCATAGGGTGGACAGGTGCCACAGGGCCTCACACTGTCCTGGGACACGTGGCCGTGCTCCCTGAGCCCCCGTGCAGAGCCTTCTCAGAGACTGCTGCCCGTGGCCTGGCCCGGGGGATGCTGGACACAGGGTGGACTTGCGCACGGCCCTGATTGTCCACCCCTACGTCCACTGGCTGTCACTCCCGTTTAGCTGTGGTCATTAGCAGAAAACGTCAGCCTGCTCACTCGGCAAGTGGGCTGTTTTTGTTGTCAATAATTGCACCATGGCATCAAAGGAAGGTTCCAAACTTTTCCTTTTGAGATTCTCGTCAGTGTCTCCGTACTTTCCTCAGCTGTGAATCAAACAAGATGACAAATTTTAGCAGAAGATTACAGCCATTTTTCCCTTTCTTCCTCAAAGCTGTCATCCAGCAGCAGATTTCAGCAGTCGTTCGCTCTCCATCTGTGCGTCCCGCGTGGCGCCAGCCCCCTGGACAGCGCCTCCATGTTGGGCCCGCAGTGGGCGGGTGTGCCCGGGGAGGAGGAGGCGGCGGCGCCGAGGCGGGCGTTGTCCTGGGGCCACGCCACTGGGTAGCTAGATGGGCATGATGGATGGACAGTGGCCTGGCACCCTGCTGCAGACGCCACCCTTGTCCACCACCCTGCCTCCTGGCTCTGGGTCCAACATGGAGCTGGCCCTACCTCGGAGCAGGGGCCTTGGTATTTCTGGTGGTGGGCAGTGCATGGGTCCTTCTGGGTGGTCTTCAAGTGGTGCTGGCCTGGACCACAGGCGACGCCCACAGCTCACTCCTGCCCTTGTGGCTCCTTGGTTTCTGCCACCTGGCTGCACGTCTGTACCAGGATCTGAAGCCCCTTGGTCTCATCCCCGGCCCCATGTGACCCAGGCGGTGGGCTTTGGCTGGGCCACTGGGTGACCACGTGTACCACGGCCAGGCAGCACCAGCCCTGCCACGACTCCTTGGGTCACACCATGGTCCCTGTGTCTGTTGCCCTCGTCAGCTTGTCTTCAGTGTGGTGTCCAGGGATGGTCCTCAGGCTGGGCTGTGGGCTGTACCTGCACAGGAGGCCACTCCACAGCAAGGCCCCGCACCCCACCCCCAAGAGCCCTTCTGCCTCCCTCGTGAGCGGGTAGGCTGCGAGGGTCTGCCACCATCATCCAAGGGAAGTCTGAGCTCTTCCTCAGACTCAGTGGCTTCTCATGACTTGTCTTAAGCAGCTGCCATCTGGCTTCCAAGACCGTGTGACTTCTGGCTTGTTAAATGCCTTGGCTGTTGTCCATTCAGCAGACACACGGGGCACTGGGCACCAGGAACAAGTCTCGATGCTGGCTGTGCAGTAAAGAAGAAAGCCCTGTCCTCAAGGGGTTGGCCTGGCGGGGGGTATGGTGCACCTGAGTGTGTAAGGGCTGAGCGTGGTGGCTCATGCTGGTAATTCCAGCCACTTTAGAAGGCAGAGATTGGGAGGGTTGCTGTTTTGAGCCCAACCCAAGCAAAAATTTAGTGAGGTCCCCCCCCCCCATCTCAACAAATTAGCCAAGAATGCCCGTAATCCCAGCTATCTGGGACACAGATCAGGAGGATTGAGGTTCAAGACCAGGCTGGGCAAAAAGTTAGTGATGCCCCATCTCAACCAATAAGCCAAGAATGGTGGTGTGTGCTTGTAATCCCAGCTGCACAGGAGATGTGGGGAGGAGGGTCATGGTCTGAGGCCAGCCCCAAGTGAAGCATGAGACCCTCTCTGAAAAATAAAGCAAAAAAGAGGGAGGTGTGGCTCAAATAACAGAGTACCTAAGCAAGTGTGAGGTTCTGAGTTCAAATCCCCAGTACCACCGTGAAAACAAAACGGCAACACCAGACCCAACAGGTGCTGAGGGGAGAGGACGATGGGGGCTGTGGGGGAGTGACGCACTGGTCGGTTGTCTGCCGTGGTCTGTTTGGGACTTGTTCTGAGTGGGCACTGGGGCACCGAGCTACTTCCCTGGTCTGCAGGGTGGGACGGAGGCCAGCCCTCCTGGGGCCCCCACCAGGCAGAGGGTCTCAGGACGGATGGGACAGATGGCTCCTGGGGGCTGACTGTCTCCTCCCTTCCTGGGTCTCTGTGGTGCCCCCACCCTCACCCGCCCGCTCACGTGGGGACGGGGACAGTGGAGCCTCCTGTGTTGCCAGCGCAGCTGTGGGACGGACAGGAGCCTGACCCTTGCTCCTGGCACCTCAGCGCCTGGCTGCGGTGACTGTGCTTTGGGTTGTGGCGGGGGGTGAGTTTCAGGAGCCCCTGAATGGTGCCATCTCCACTCCTCTTGTCCTAGAGGCCACCTGGTCCATTCACTGCACTTGCCCCCGCGGCCCCTGCCAGGAAGTCCTGCCCAGCGAGGACGTTTTGGCCATGGCATTCTGAGGGTGGCGTGGAAGGCTCTGGGTGACAGGTGCCACTGGCAGACGCCAGGAGCTGTGGGACTATACGGTGGCCTCACAGGCTGCCCCTCAGCGTCACGCCTGCCCTGGAGCCTCGCTCTGACCTCTGGATGCTGGGGCACAGCAGTGCCTTGACGTGGGCAGTTGAGATTAGGCACTGGCCCACCTTCCAGGGCTCTGTGGACAGAACCCACATCCCCGCCTATCACACCATGACCCAGTCCTGCCCCCACGATGTCCCTAGAACGCTCTGCCGTCCCTGATCGTCCACTCAGTCGACGGGAATGGGGACCGCACACGGAGCCTGAAGCCCACAACGTGTGTCACGGTCGTCCACGCTCCTGACAGTTGGTCACCCACAGTGCAGACGCCAGAGCTGTCTGCTCAAGGCCAGGTCAGTCAGTGGCCACAGTCCACTGCTGGCTCTGGCCCTGGCCCTGGCCCTGGCCCTGGCCACAGACACTGCGTCTCTGCACTTTTGTGGAGGCCAGGCTGTGGTCCCACCTGGTGTCACCAGCAATGTCCCCACTCACCAGGCTTTTCTGCCAACCCACTGTGGCTTTTGCACAAAGGACATGGTTCCTGCTGGTGTGAACCAGGACAAGGTCAGGGGTTTGGGCCCAGCCAGGCCAGAGCTGCAGTCAGCCACCCCTGGGGAGGACTGGCCATGTGCCCCCAGGTGTCGGATACCAAAACCACACCCTGTAAGGACCATTTTGGTCACAGGTGGACCATTCCTGTCACCAGGACCGCTGGTCTCGAGTAGAGGTCCTTGGTTCTTAACTCCTGTTCCACAACAGCGGGTGGGTAACCCCGGGGACGGAAGACCCATGGGACCTACTGGGAGAAAGGTTAAAAGGTCAGCTCCAAGCGCGTGGCTGCGTGCTTCCTGCCCCTCACCTGAGTCCCCCATACCTGTCCTGTGGGAGGATGCTGAGGCCCAGCACATGCAGCCCTGTCCAAGCCATGCTGGTGGCCTCCAGGATGGTCCCTCTGCCTCTCTGCCTCCCTCTCACTTATGGCCTCTCCCTAGGAGGTCGGTGGTCACAGTGTTCAAGAGGAGGAGGCCAAGGTCCCCAGCAAGGCCAGCCTCGAGAGGCCCTGGAGAGCCACTGTTGCCTGCTGTAGGGACTGGAGCGTCTCAGTCAGGGAAGGGCTGTGTGTGTCACACCACTTTGTCCTCCACCAAGGGCCTGCTAGCCTGGACGGGCGTTTGCTAGGATTGCTTTTACATTTTTAAAGGTTTTAAAGGAAAATTACAGAAGGTTGTTTTGGGATCCTGCTTTGTCTCTGGGATCACGGCACACGGGTGCATTTGTTCATGTCCTGTCCTCTGGCTGCTGAGTCCCCCGACCGCGTGGTGGGGACGGATGACTGAGAAACTCGGGTATGTCGCCTGAGCCACAGGCAACGCTGACCTGACGCCCTGCGCCTTCAGCTGTGCATGGTGAGGCAGGCGAGGCCCGGAGGACAGGCCTCTCCCGGGACCGTGGGCGATGGATTTCACACACTTGGTTATCGTCCCCAGACTGTTAAAATGGGATGAAAACTCAAACTCCTTCCAGTGGGAGGCCTGGGAGCCTCTCATCCTCTGGGGATTTACAGTATTCTCAGGAAACCTGTGGGGAGCCCGCCGCGGCTCCCCCTCCTCTGAGCACTGCTGGTGGTCAGTCCCTCCCTCCCTGTCGTGGGAGGGGCGGGGAGGTGGCTCTGGGGCCTTGCTTGCCAGCCCAGCTGCTCCCTGAGGGTGGCGGGTTAGGTTCCTGCTGTTCCTGTGGGTCCCTGGCCCCATCAGTGTCTCTGTCCCCACTCGCCTCTTCCACAAGGGACTTTAGGCCCAGCAGCTCGTGGAGTGACGCCCGGGGCAGGACCTCCCTGTGTCTCCCCACTATTTACAGGCACATCTGGGGGCTCTGGGTGCCGGCCAGGGCAGGCAGGCCCTAGTGAGGTGTCTGAGGTGACGTAGTCCAGTGTCACCTGTCCCTGTCTTTCAGGGATGTGGTCCCGAGCAGCTCGAGCTCGAGGGCGGTGGAGGCCCCAGCCCAGGCCGCTTCTCTTAGTGCAGGGGCCTCCCAGCCCTTCTGTGTGGATGTCGTGAGGGCGACAGGTGCTGCTCGCTAGGTCGAAGGACACAGGCAGGGGTCACGATGGCGGGGCAGACTGGGTGGTCACAGGGGACAGAAGCCCCACACGCATTAAGGGAGGTGAGTGCTATCTTTCGCAGGCTCGGTGCCCTCACTGATGGAGACCAGTGGCCTCTGCACCCTGAGGGATGGCTCCCCCGGCGCCCTGTGCAGGCTCTGCCACCACTGTCCCCAGCCTGTGTGGCAGTGCTGCTGGATTCCAGGCAAGGCCACAGAGGCCTAAAGGAAACTGAGACCTTCCTCCCTCCTTTGCCCAGTGACAGCCCTGTTCCTTGTGTCCTTGTCAGGTAGCAGTGATGCCCAGGGAGAGGACGGCAGACAGGAGGGCTCTGACCCGGGACTTCCTCAGTCACCTCAGATGCCACCAGGGCCATCTAGGCTCCGTGGAGGCAGTGGGGGTCTCCCAGGTGGGAAGGTGGGTGGGACCGGCACTGATCCCTGCTGTGCTTCTCCCGTCCACTGTGGCACTGTGGCGTCCACTCACACTGCCCTCACTGTCCCCTGCTGCATGTTCTGCCCCTCACCCGGCCTCCCGTGCGTGGCACCTATGAGCTTGGCGTCTCCCGGTGACCTGAGCGCCTTTCTGTTGACTCGTCGGCTTCTTGTCCTTCAGAGACGCTGTCTGATGGTTGCTCATTTAGTTCTGACCCGGCACTGGCTCCGCTGTGGTCCTCCATGCTGTGGAGGAAGTGCCGTTCTGACTTCAGATCCAGGGTTACTCCAATCTTCTCTCTCCTGGCACTTCTTGAATCGTGTTTAAGACTTTGTTGCTTCCTCCACGGTTGGGGAGATGTTCCTCATGTTCTTTTCTCCTGACTGTGCTGGGGTTTGAACTCAGGGCCTCAGGTTTGCCAGGCAGGTGCTCTAGCACTTCAGCCACTCTGTCAGCCTTTTTGCTTCAGGTTATTTTTCAGATAGAGTCTTGCATTTTTGCCTGGACAGACCTCGGACCGTGATCCTCCTTATCTCTGCCTCTCAGGTAGCTTGAATTACAGGTGTGAGCAACTGTGCCCGACTTACACCTTCTTCAAAGCTGTACCTTTTATGCTTAGAACTGCCACCCAGCTGGAGTTGGTGTTTGTGTGTGGTGCAGGGTCAAGGTCACGTGGATACGTGGTTGACCCCGCTGCGCTGCTGCACGGTTTCAGTGGCTATAGATCTGGTGGGATGTGTCATCGTTTCTGTGTGTTTGCGCTGCCCGTGCGTGGCAGGGTGACGGCGCCCACAGTGTGTGAGGGGATGGTGGTCACACTGTGGGCGCCGCTGAGTCCCTGGGAACTCTTGTCTTCGGTTTCTCTGTCGGTCTGACATGGCTCTAAATGACAAAGGCGCTCCGTCGGTTGGTTGTTTGTCCTGGGCCCTCGGCCTGCAGACCGGTGGGCACAGTGTCCCAGGCCACAGCACGGGCAGTAGGAGCTGTGCATTGTCCGTCCACATCACAGCGGGTCTTAAGATCAGTGGTGAAGACCAAACGGGGTTCTCGGGGATCAGGTGCCAAGGTGCCAGCTGCTTGGTTTTTTCCTTCATGATCCTACGAGCTAAGTGACAGCGTGGCCCCTTACTGGCAAGAGATCAGAACCCGGGTTGGGGAAGGAGCTCACCTATGCCTGAGCGGCATGAGGGCACTGAGCCTGGGGCCAGCGCTGTGCTCGGTGACGGTGATGGGTGTCTCATTTCTGTCTGTCCATCCTCACAGTCCTGGCCCAGTGCAAGGTGACCCCTGTGCTGTGCTTGATCCCACAGGGCGACTATGACCAGAGCAAGACGAAAGTGTTACACATGACCTTGAACCCCACCAGCGTGGCCAAGCAGCGCCAGCGGGAGGAGCGCGACCGTCTGCAGGAGGAGTGCGAGCGGCTGCGGGGTCTCCTGCTCACCCTGGAAAGGAGCAGCTCCGTCCCCACTGACCTGGAGGCCGTCGCCGGCCTGCCCTCGTCCAAGGAGGTGGCAGGTAGGCCCCCGTGCCCAGCCCTGGCGTCCAGCGGGCAGGTCCACAGTAGCTTCTGGGCTATAGGTCTGAGTGGACTAAGCTTGCTGGCCCTGTGGCCTGGAGTGGCGCACCCTCTCCCCTGGGGGCTGTGCAAGCCGGGTTAGTCATCCACGCCTGCAGGCCACGGCAAATGGCTCAGGCTCAGTGCAGAAACAAGCAGCTGGGATCTTCTCAGACCCCTTAAAACAAATTAATACCATTTATCAGTGTGCGTGCCCCATTAATCACGAGTAAATCCAATCCTCCCAGAAAGCAGGACCATCCTTCACGTTCTGAGCACACTTCACAGAGCCCCAGGGACCATTGCAGCCAGGCCTGCGATGCCCGCACAAAGTCACTGCCTCTCACCACCCTCTCCAGTCTGTAAATCCGGGTAACCACCCTCAGAACGTGCGCCTGTCACCTCCAACACAGTAGAGTGGCAGCTGGAGTCTGTCATGCCTTGCTTTGGAGAGTGTTGGGGTCACCAGGTCCTGCCCTGACTGTGTCACTCTGCAATGTGGATAAATGAGACCCGTCTGTGCAGAGGAGGGGCTGGGCAGCCCAGAGTCGCCGCACAGCCGGGGCCACGGGCGGCTGTGGGACGTGAGGTGCCCACAGTGTCCCCTGTGTTGGGAGGGCCACCCCCCCCCCCACACTCTGGCCTGGTCCTTCCACAGCGGCTTGGAGCACAGCCTGGCTGCCCTGTGCCCTGGGATCCCTGACTGTTCTCCTCACCCTCGGGGATGTCCGCGGCCACTACTGCCTTGACATTTGATCTCACGCAGTCTGAGGGCTTTTTCCCTGTGATGTCCTTTCCCAGCTCCTTTTCCTGTATTTGTCACTTCTCCTGTGATCCTCCCAGCATTTCCCGTGACAGTCCCTGAGCTGGGGAGGGGTTGCTGTCATCTGTGGCACACATCCAGGGGATGTATCAGGGTACGTCATCCTGTTCTCCCACCTGGGCTTCGTATAGAACACCTGGGGACAGGGTCCAGTAGGACCCAGGGACCCTGGATGGTGGCCTATGAAGTGGATGGTGGATGGCCTGTGGCATGGGGCCTAGGAGTGGCCAGGCCTGAGTTCGAGTGGCACCTGTGCCCTTCCTTGTGTCATAGGCTCCCACACCTTCGGCACCTTGGCTCTCAGATTGCAGCTATAAAGCCTCTGCAAGAGCTGATGCCTCAGGGCCTCCCATAGAGCCTGGCATACAGTAGGCACTACATAACTGCTCATCGTCGGTGTCGTTACTGCTCCTAATCTCATTCCCAGCAAGTTGTGGTCCCTGGGACCCCTGGCAGCCTTGATTCCTCGCTCTAGCAGGTCTGCAGTTTGTCAGGGTCCTCATGAGACTGGGGGTTCCGCACATCACACTGGGGTTCAGGTGCAGCGGGGCAGCAGTGGGACCCTGTGCCGTCGCGTCTGAGGGTTGCACCTGTGGCACCGTGGCTCCCTGTGATGGTGCACCAGCTGTGATCCAGAGCACCACACACCTCCCCTCCACGCCTGGCCCACGCCACCTCGACTTTCAGAACCAATGTTTCGCCTCTCTCCGCAGAAGTTACGCTGACCCTGAAGTCCTGTGCAATTTTCCGTAGATGAGCGTGTGTAGATGTGTTAGAAATATGCCAGAGCCAGGCCTGGAACGGCCCCTCAGCTCCCAGAACCCTCACTCTTTCCCGCCAGAGACTCTGAGGGCTGCGCTCCTCGCACTTCTCAGTTCTCATGGCGAGCAGACAGAAAGAGGCCCCTGCAGCAGACGCACCTGCCTGATCACTGGCTCCCGGCAGCAGAGTCCCTCACAGAGTCCCCAGCCTGGCCCCTTGCCTGGACCACCCTGCCCTGCCAGCCAGACACAGTCACAAAGCATGCTGTGAACGAGGGTGGGGACTGCCAGCCCAAGAGGGGGCTTTGTGGCTGGCTAGCCAGGAGTGTCACCCTCCATGATGGCCTGGGTGGAAAACAAGGGAAGGGTGCAGTTCTCACATGATCACCTGCAGCTGGGGCAGCACAGGTCATCTTTCCAGCTCTCCCTGCACCACCAGGTCTTCTTCCTGACCTTGGCCGTGGTCACGAAGATCCGTGTCCTTCTTCCAGCCATGGCCTCTCTGCTGCTTTGTGCTATCTGTCCCTGGCAGGTTTAAGAGCTGGACATGCAGACATGGAACACCTGAGGTGAATCCTGACTTGGGGCTTGTTTGAGGAGACACCTTGCCACCATCGGGATAGCACGTGGGTCTCTGAGTGTATGCCCTTGACTGGCTTTTATGCAGTAAAATTTGCAGAGCCTCTGAATCCCGGTCCTGTGTTCACCCGGTGCTGGGAGTCTGGGTGTGGCCAGGGTTCAAGGCCACAGCACATGGACTCAGAAGACAAGACTTGGCCAGAGGCATGGCTCAAGTGGTAGAGCACCTGCCTAGAAAGCAGAAGGCCCTAAGTTCAAACCCCAGTGCCACCAAAAAAAAAAAAAAAAATGGGGCTCCATGTGACATGGGGAGTTACCAAGAAGCCCCCAAAGCTGCCCTTAGAGAGTCAGCGAGGTGGAAGGCGCAGACTTCGCCTGACAGTCACACAGGACGGGCAGCAGAGGTCCAGGCAGAGGGGCCACTGTGGGGAGCGTGGTCAAAGGTGGGAAGGAGGTGCGTGGGGCAAGGCAGCATCTGAACCCAGAGGGATCCACGTCTTGTGGACTTACGTGTGTGCTCTGCCCCACCATGTCACAGTTTTCCTTGAGGCTTGCACACACTTCCACTCTGGAAGCAGGGGCAGGGGAAAGGCAGGTGGCCGATGACTGAGCAGACTCTGTACCCGTGAGCAGTGAGGGCGGTCGCCTCACACCTTGGTCCTGGAGGGTCTGGGAAGGAGCAGCGGGCAGTCCTGATGGGGGCAGCTGGCTGAGATGGAAATCTGGAGACATCTGTGCTAGGGGAGTGGGCCACAACACCGTCCAGGTCTTCTTCCAACCAGAAGTTATTGCTCCCCCAAGAGAAAAAAGTCACAAAGCGAACCAGCCATCCACTGTCGTGGAGCAGTAATTCCCAAAGTGTAGGTACAGGCGGGGGGCAGAACCCCTGCTGGGAACTTGAGAGACACAGATTCTAGGGCTGCTTCTGACCAGTGTCGGAAGCCCTGGGGTGGACCCCACACTCCGCTCAACAGGCTGTGATCCTCACAGGTGCCCAGAGTCTGCACTGCTGCTCTGAACACGGCAGGCAGAGGCCCGGGCAGCGTGAACGTGACCTGGTGGGCAGATACTAATGGAGGGGACAGGCTCCCCTTCTGTCAGGAAGCACTGACAGGAGCTCCCAGCTCCACGGTGCTGCCACAGGCGGCTGGCAGGCTCTCCTGCTCGAAGGTCCCCGTGTGCCCTGCAGCTCCTGCTCCTAGTAGGTGTGGACACCTTAGGAATGTCGGGCATCTGGAAGAAGAAAGTCCTCAAACGTGAACACAGGGTGATGTCCTGGAGGGAGCAGGCCAGCAGAGCAAAGGAACCTCCACACAGCTGTGTCCTGGCTCACACTCAGACGAGAGAGGCTCTGTGGTCACTACGAGGACAAGGAGCCCGAGGAAACCCAGGGAGAAGAAAGTGAAACCCAGGGAGAAGAAAGTGAAACCCAAGTTACATGGAAGTCTTAACAGGAGGTGTGCAAGAAACATCCAGAACATGTGTCCAGACACAGGAGGAATGGGGGGCACCAAGAGTACCGGTGTGGGGTCCTGAGGAGGCCAGGGAAGCAAGAGGTGCACAGAGCGCTTAGATACTTTTCCCAGAGTGGTAGGAGTGACTGTGCACGCACGGAGTCACAGGGCTCAGGATGTCGTGCGGATGACAGCAGGCCTCGCACGCACGGAGTCACGGGACTCGGGACGTCGTGCGGATGACAGCAGGCCTCGCACGCATGGAGTCACGGGACTCGGGACGTCGTGTGGATGACAGCAGGCCTTGCACGCATGGAGTCACGGGACTCGGGACAACATACGGATGAGAGCAGGCCTCGCACGCACGGAGTCACGGGACTCAGGACGTCGTAGAGATGAGAGCAGGCCTCGCACGCACGGAGTCACGGGACTCAGGACATGAACACAGATGCGATGACTGAACTTCCGGGCAGGAAAATCGCATCACTTGTCAGATGAGCCCTTCACAGACACAGGGAGGCAGATGGCGTGGGAATGACTGCAAATTTCTAACAGAAAGTCACTTGCAGCTTTGACCTCTGTGGGCCCCTTCGAGTCAAAAGGCAGAATTGTGTGCGTTTTCAGATGGTCTTGGAGCATTTGCCGCCCGTGCACCTTTTCTCAGAAAGGCAGTTGAGGGTGACTCCAGCAAAATGACACAGTAAGCCAAGAAAGAGGCTGTGACGTCCAGGAGACAGGAGGAAGGTCCCGGAAGACAAGCCTTCAGGACACTCGACTTTGTCAGGTGTCCCAGAAGGAGATGTGGACCAGTACCTTCCAGAGGGCATGCCAGGTGTGGGTGGCTACAGATACTGCTCCCCTGGTCCCCGGGCTACTACCTCCCCACCCTGTGTGCCAAATGTAACTCTCATGTTTGTTGACTGCCCCACAGAGGTGCGGTCAGGCAGGAGCATGTGGGAAACTGAGCAAGTGGAAAACAAAGGCAACTGTTAACTCAGGAAAACAGAAGGCTGTGCAGGAAGCAGAGGGACCAGTGTTCTCCAGGCCCACTCTGACCGGCACTTGCGTCTGTGCAGAACCAAGGCCAGATTTGAGCAACACGACGAGCTGATGGGTTGGAAGGACGAGCCAGAAGATGAGCGCGTGTGGGGTGGGGGAGGAGGAGCTGCTGGATCCTGGTCTCCCTGGAGGGAAGGCCGTGGGAAACGCCCAGCCATCAGGTGCAGAGGAGGCGATCCAAGTGTGCCCTTGAGGACAGAGAGTGCCACTTTGCACCTGCACATGGGGCTGGAAGCAGTGCGAGCAGAGGTCTCTGGGAGCGGGCGGGCGGTGGGGTGGGGAGACGCTGGTCCCTGACAAGTCTCCCGCTGTGACTAGAATCTCAGACATGAACTGTGCCCAAGAACCATGTCTAGAGCTGGGCGGGGTCGGCCAGGGGCGAGGTGCAGAGACATTCTGAGTAGCACCCAACGCTGCCACAACAGGCGGGCACCTTGGAGGAGGTCCAGGGGAGTGATGGGCGGTTTGGGCCAGGTCAGCTCTCCTGCTGTGCAAGGGCTCCCATCTGGAACTGGGCGGCGAGTGCACAGGGTGGCGGAGGACGGTCCTCACCATGGGTGGGGCTCTGAGCCACCCAAGCTTGCAGCCATGTTCCTGACAGCTGCACACCTGTCTCATTCCCTCCTGGCAGGACTCCCTCATCCTCCAGCCCCTCGGTCACGCACACTCTGCCTCTCAGGTCTGTTTCTGCATTCACATGAGGACGGGTGAGCCCTAGCCTGGGGTACGCTCTACTGCCATGGCCTTCAGCCCCTGGCCAGCACTTCCTCCTGCTGCAGACCACCCACACCCCTGCTGGGCGACAGCCTCTCCTCAAGGGGCGTCCAGGCACCTGTTGGTGGTCTCCCAGGCGGCAGTGGGCACAGAACCGTGGCCTTGCCATTGTGGGACACACCACTTGCCTCCGTGGGGACTCTGTTTGCTTACCGTGCCCTCCCAGGGTCGTGGGCATCCCGTGTTTGTACATGGTACAGGCCAGCAGCAGGTGGACGGAGCAGGCCAGTCATTGGCCAGAGGATCCTGGAGAGGGCGGGGTCAGAAAGGACAGCAGAGTGACATTGGCAGTGGGGCGCACACCAGTTCCCTCACCTGGGGAAGGCGACCCCGTAAGACCTCCATTCCACGTCTGCCCCATTTGCAAGGGCTCTCTCTGGCCTGGGTCTGCATCCGGGGTCTGATGCAGAAACAAGGCAGCTCGGCCTCAGGGCACCTGGGCTTTGCGGCAGGTCCAGCAGGAAAGGCCTTGGCTGATCTTTCTGGCTTCTCTTACCAAGGATCTCAGGGTGGCCCAGGCCGAGGACGCCCTGTCGGCAGGAGCCTCGACCCAGCTCCTGGCCCCTCACACGGCCCCATGCTGAATCCAGGCTGCACTAGTGAGTTTATTAATTGCATTTTAACTAGGAAATGCATAAATATTAAAACAAGCTAATCTTGTCAGAGCAACACGTTGAAGGTGATCAAATTTGTCACTGCCTGACTGGGCTCTGCAGTGGATCCTAGAAATGTCTCTGGGGAGGAGAAAGGAGGAGGAAATGGCAGGCGCCGAGGTCCCTCCCACACTCACCTCCTCTGCTCCAGGGTGTGCACCCTCCAGGGCCTGGTTTTGGGCTGGCTCTTTACCCCTCGCTGCAGGGGTTGAGAGCAGCACCTCTGCTTGCCCCATGTCCTCTGGGGCCACCGCCTCTCTAGACTTGACTTCCTGCCTCCCACTGCAGCTGCCCTGGTTCTGGAGGCCACGTCAGCTAGGGTGGCAGGAGAACCAGAGAGGCACTGATGTGCTCAGTCCCAGAAATCAGCATAGCACTGAAACTTGGTACAGGCCTGACCCTAAGTCATGGTGGCCTGGGGCAGGGCCGCCATCTCCCAGGCCTCCCTCTGCTCATACATAAGTGCAGGTGCAAGGATGGAGCCTGGGTGGCTTGAAGGAGTTGGGGGACTTCATCACAAGTGACCACTGTGCTCTGTGTGCTCCGCTCTGAGCCCCCAGCCCCTGCACCCCTAGTGCCTGCCAGCAGGTCTTGGGATAGCCCCTAACTGGGCTGAGCAGCCAGCCAGCTTTGCTAGGTGTGGAATTCTGGGCTGGCCGCTCTGTCCTCTTAGCTCTGTAAAGATCAAGGCTGCCTGCCTGTCCCCAGCCCTCTGCCATTTCAGACCAGCACTCTGTAGTCACCCGACATCTCCCTCCACGTAGCAGGCAGAGAGCCTCAGACAGTAACTCTAGCGATATTTGTGAGTCACAGTGGAGGGTGGGAAAGGCGTTCCCTGCAAAGCTGGGCCTGGTGCTTCAGAGGACGTTGGTGTGAGGGGACAGCCACAGCTTAATGGGACCTGGGCCGGGCCTTGATTTCCCCTTCTGAGAAGAGGTGTGCTCCAGTCTGTGGCCTCTCAAGCCCCTGCAAATTGTGCTAGGTGGGGTGCTGGCACCTCTGTCACCTTGGCCCTGGCACCCATGTTCTTAGCAGGTGTGTGTGTTCGCGAGCTGTGTGCTGGGTGTGTGGGACCGTGTCAGGAGACTCGAGGTCCTTTTCCTGTCTGTACGGCATGCTGATAGCCATTGGTTTACCAGGCAGCCTGCCAGGCTCCTCACAGCAGATCGGCCTCAGGGTCTTTGCTGTGTCTTCAGATGCTGTGCTTGTGCCCGCCACTTTGGGTCCCAGCTGGTGGCCTCATGCACAGCCCAGCTCTGGTGGTGTCCTGGGGTCCAACCCCCATGCTCACTCAGAGGTTCTTGGGGTTCCCTCGGTGAGCTCTCACCCCAGAACCTCTAGGTCCTGTCCCGTCCGGACACACCAGTTCCCACAGCTGCAACCGTCTCAAGTCCAGTGTGGCCCTGTGTGCCGGGGGAGGGCCCACTCTTCATGGCTGTCGGCCTGTCCCACTGCAGCTGTCCTTGCAGGATTGCCCCGACGCAGGGAGAGACGAGGGAGAAAGCACGCGTTTCTCCCGCCAGCTTCTCGGGCCAGAAAGCAGGGGTCGCCCTGGATACTGGTTGTGTCTACTTTCTGTGGGCTTCAGGTGGCCTGAGTCCAGGCTGTGGTGCAGAGCCAGACAAGAACAGCAGGACGCCAAGCATCTGAAGGCCCAGCACTGTAGAATTGGATTCATAACCAGAAAGCTTCCAAAAGAGAAATTTCCAGGCCCAGCCAGTGGGTTCACAAGCACCTGAAGATGGGTGAGCACAGTCCCACTCTGCTCTTTTGGGGACATGTTTCAGGAAGCATGTACTCACTCTCACTTCAAAGCTAGAAACAAGACTGGAAAGGAAACCCAGAATCTGTTTCTTTCTTTATTCTGGTCCCCGAGGCTGACTCGGTGCTGAGCGTCAGTTGCAGGGATCTGACAGGTGACTGGGTGGAGCCCAGGTATCTCATGAACCCATGGCAAAGCCCTGGCAAGCCACGGAGAGACAGGAACTTCCTCCACGTGACAAGTGTCCGTCTGCAGGAATACCACGTCTGCATCGGGCCCACTAGGAAGGCTCCCAGGACGTCCCCCTCCCTGGCATACGCACCATACTTCCTGACAAGCCAGACACGGGCAGCAAGTGGAGGACAGACTGGAAAGGACGGGAGTCTTCCCTCTGCATGCACGTGACCTCCATACCAGAAGTCCAGAGCAGTGTCAGGACCCCAAGGCCAGTGGCCTGTGGAGGTCCTGTACCCTGCTGCCATGTCACGCTCCCCTGTTGTGTGCATGTGCTGTGCAGTCGTCAATGAACCTGAAATTTGAAATGCCGTTTCTGTCCTCTGTCCCCAAATGGAACCCCTAGGTGCAGACGTAACAGAGCTGTGCTGACAGCTGCAAAACCCCGTAAGAGGACACGGGAGGAGGGGGACACAGAGAGCCACGGCGCTCAGGGTAGAGGCTGCAGCACAGTGAAGACACTGGCTCTGCCCGAGCCAAGCTGCAGGGCCACATGGCCGGTGCCAGGCCGCACCACGTGCCTCATTCCCTCCTCGGCAGGCCCCGGCCACCCCGCCTCTCCCTAGGGCTCACAGTGGAGGACAGGGCTGGGCTAGCGTTCCCTCTCTCTCCCACAGCTGGACTCTCATCGTGCATACTGTCACATGGTCACCAACAGCCCAGCTGTGGGGTGCGTGGCATGGCTCAGCGCTGCCCTTGGGAAACGCACCCGAGGCCCGTCGCGTGGAGAAGCGGGGCACCGAGCGGAGTGACCTGTGCTGCTGTGATGCTCAGCCCATGCCTGCACCCCAGAACCAGGGACAAAGAATGCCTCGTCAGGGCGGCAGGACCGTTTGGAATCTTAATTTGGGCTATCACACAAATCAGCGCCTGTGTTAGCCCTTGTGGAACCAGACGCCCCAAAATGACATTTCACTGCATAATTTTTCAAACTCTAAATAAAATGGCGTCTGCTTGGAGCCGGTCCTTTTCCTTCACGAGGGAGAACGCTCAGCTAACTCTCAGCAGAACCATCCTAACGTGGTCACAGCGTCCTTACCTCCGTCCGGATCGTCTGTGGAGGAGCTTAGGTTTTAGGGTGGGTTTTCAATGGTTATTTTGCACAGAAGGTGACATTTTATTTTAGTTTCATCCCTTTACTTTCAGGTTCAGAACGTCTGTAGTGATTTGAGAAGTTCTGTTTTCTGGCTTTTTTGGCTTGTTTTTGCACTTAGGGTGTGATCATCTCGGGTTGGTGACGGCGTGTGTTCTCTCTGCAGTACCTGGACAGTTTGCTGGTGGCCTTCAGCAGGCAGTCCTTCTCCCCTGCACAGCCCTGTGTCTGTCTTTGTGCTTAGGGTCTGACACACAAAGGGACCTGTGGCTTTTTGGTGTTCGTTTCAACCTGTATTGCCAGTAATTGTGACTTTACAGTATGTTTTCAGGTCTGCTGTTTTTCAGCCTGGCTTTTTTTTTTTTTTCCAACTTAAAGATGTTCTTACCTGTTAATATTCTAAATGAATGTTAGAATTACCTTGCCAAATTCAAGGAAAAAAACGCAAAGGATCTGTTTTCAGTTGAAACTTCACCAAAGTTGTAAATTGGTTTTGCAGACCTTTCAGCAGGACTGCGTCTGTTTCTGAGCAGGGCCTTGTGTGGCGGGGTCCCCTTTCGGTTCTGGATGAGAGCAGCAGGACAGAGCAGGACTATGGGTTGGCCAGTGTGCAGGCATTGGTCCAGGCAAGAACAAGTTTCCCTGGCCGCCCTCTGAGTGGCTCTGGCCCCACAGCGTCCTCTCTGCACCTAGCCTTCTAGAGTTGAGGTCAGCAGGAGACACAGGGAAGCGTGTGTACCACCGTGTCTGGACACGAAGCATCTGACTGTACCTGGAAACAGCTTATGACCACATGAAGCCAGGCCCCTGGCCACCCATTGTGAGGCCATCAGTCAGGACTGGTTTGCTCCCCACTGCCCATCCCACTCACTGTGTCACTGCCACCTGCCAGGCAGCACACACTGGGCGTCCCTCCTGCCCCATGCAGCAGTTCCATCACTGGGACCAGCAGCTGGGGTTTGAGGCTGCCTGTACAGCAGGAGCCCTGACCCCAGGAAGGGACAAGACAGAGAAGGTCCCAAGGCCAAGCACTGAGTCTCCAGCACCCTGACCAGGGGCAGCTGAGACAGGACAGCAGCACTGGAGGCTGGGCAGGTGACCCAAGGCTGAGGCTTGGGTAGAAGTCCAGTGCATTGCCTTGCAGCTCAGTGACCTGGGCGGGGCTCTGGCCTCATGGGCCTCATGTCCTCTTCTGGAAGTGGGTAGAGCCAGCTTGTGGGATGAGACACTGACCAGGCTGTGCTGGGCTCTAGCCTGGAGCTAACCTCACAGCCCCGTGCATGTGAGAGCCAGGGGCCACATTGTCCTGGCATGGGGACAGTGCTCTTGTTGCAGTCTGGTCCTCTCAGGAGAACCTCCCTCCTTGCTGCTTCATTTTGAGCTGCCCCCCCTTACTTTCCAGACACTGTGTGGCATTGTGTCTTGTTCTGAACCCCTTGACTGAGGTCAGGTCAGGCCAGCCCCACCTGGCCCCCGCGACCCCTCATAGACGTGCATGCGGGAGGTGTCCCCGCAGAAGCCGCCCGGTCAGGGTCTCGTTGCCCTCTGAAGGGAATGGTGGCCGTATAGCCAGCTCACTCTCCTCCTCTTCCTGTCACGTCTGCAGACTTTGCTGGGTAGTGCAGGCCTGGCACCAACTTAGGGCGTCTGGACTTCACTGATCCATCACTTGGGGTGGGAGTTCTTTGGTGCCTGACGTGCTGAACCCCAGCCCCAACCTCCCCGCTGTCAGGCCACACAGGCCAGGTGGGTGGAGGCGAACGCACAGTGGCAGCTCCCTGCAATCTAGCGGTGCTGCGGGGTCCCTGTGGGGAGGGGGAGTCATGGAGGCTGCACAGGCCCCGCTGCCCTTCTGCCCTTGACTCTGAGAGAGGATGGCCTGCCCCGCTGGGGCTGTCACAGGCCCGTGTGATCAGCCCGCAGACTCCCTTGCCAGGTGGGGTGGGCAGGTAAAGCTGGGGGGCTCCACATGAGGGTGTGGGGGGCTACTCCATCATAGCACCCCTCCTCCCCCCGTGTTAACTCACCCACGGCGACCTGGGCAGCCTGCTCGTCCCAGCAGGAATTCTTGAGCCCCTGGCACGAAACCCTCAGGCTGTGGACAGGACAGGGTAGGAGGTTTCTGCCAGGCCTGGGTTGTGAGCTTGGGAGGGTGAGGAGGTCACCCACCTCACCCTGGTGGGTCCTTTGCACATTCCCCAACTGGACCCCCAGTCCTGCCACGGACCGTTACTCCTCCATTTTCCGGGTGAGGGAAGGTGAAATACTGTGCCCATGGCAGAGAGGCCAGGCCTGAATTTGGTCTCCCAACAGCACCTCCACCAGCTGGCCCTGGCAGTTCCTGCTCCCCTGCAGGGCCGCCGTGGCCAGGACTGTGGTGGGGAGCGACCCCGCTCTTGTGCTCCCTTCTGTCGTGTGGCTCGTTCTCACAGGAGCTCTTCCCACTCTTGAGCTGAAATCTCGCCCTGCAGCTTCTCCGGGTGGCCTGGCTCTGCCTCCCACCTGTGTGTCCTCTAGGTGCTCCCGGGCCTGGCCTGATGCTGTGGCATCTGTTGGAACCACCTGTGACTCCCAGTGTGACGAGTCACCTAGCTTTAGGCCGTGACAGGAGCGTGCGCTCTGGCTCCAGGTGGAGTAGCGGACTGGAGGTGAGGTCACACAGCTGGTGCCGGACAGAGGGACAGTTCACACTTGCCTAGGGACCTGGATGCACGTGTGTGCAACACACCAGTGTGGCCACGCCCAGGCAGGCCACCCGGCTGAGCTGCCACCCCGATCAGGACACGGGGACGGGTCCAGTCCTGGCTGGGTGGACATGAGCTCCTGAATCCCAGATGCACACTGGGGTCGCCTGTGAATGTCTGAGTTAAGGTGTCAGGCTCTGAACTCTCGGTCCTCAACGGTGTGAAGCGTGTGGCTGGGCGATTGCTAGTGAAGATGGCGGTGCCTCCGCCATGACACTCTTGTTCTAGAATATCTGTCCCCAGAAGAGTCCCGTGTGCCCACTGCAGGCTGACTGTCCCACTCAGCCCCGGCACCGCTGGTCTCTCCTCCTCGTCGTTTAGCCTGATGTCCTGAGCGCGGGCTTCTGTCCTGAGCACAGTGTTCCTCTGCTTGCCCACGGTGTGGCAGATGCTGGGGCTCCCTCGTGTCCCAGTGATGTCACGCCGTCATTCCCTCTGTGGAGCGCAAGCCTGTTCATTGCTGTTTACCCTCCCCCCTCCCCTGTGAGGGTCCCTGTCCTCCGTCGTCGCCACTGTGTCTCATTGTCACCGGTCTAATGGGTGCAAAGTGGCGTCTGTTGCGCCCGCGTTTCCCCAAGGACGGCAACGTCAGGCGCCCTGGCGATCTTCGTGGGTGTCGGCCGGAATCCGCCTGGTTTTAATTGGGTTGTTTGTCTTCTAATCACTTTCTTAATGCTTGCTTTTGATAAGCAGCGTTTTCATTTTGATGAAGTAATTTGTCAACTTTTCCTTGTGGAGGAGCGTTTTGTCCTAAGAAGCCTTCGCTCACCGCGTTGTGGCAGGCGCCCGTGGTTTTCCAGAAGGCCTGTGTCTGCCGTGTCCTCGTGGCGTTAGTGTGGACGTGGTGTAAACTCGCTCATCGCCCCTGCGCCCTTCGTTGGAAAACTTGCCTCCTCTCCCAAAGCACTCATGGTGTGGGTTTCGGGCTAGATTCTTGCTCCCGTGCGACATCCTGTTGCTGGACGCCATGCCAGGGCCATCAGCCTCCACAGGGGACATCATCCTTGCTGGCGGGCCTGCAGCCAGACAGCCTGAGTCCTCTGCCTCCCTTTCAGCATGGGCTGCGCTCAGCCTGGCTCTGTCTTGCCACTTCCTAAACAGGTGACGAGCCCCACCTCCAGGCCTTGGTTCCTGGGTCCCCTCTCCGCACCCCGCCTCTGCATCTCAGCTCTGCTCGGCGCCCTGAATGGGACACTGCCCTGTCATCGCTCCTGTCCCTGCAGCTCCTTCTCTGTCTCTCCCACCTGATGGCACCTTTTGTGCCTACTTCTCTTTTCTGTGTTTTCACCTCTGCTTTTTAAGGCTCAGCCAGCCATGAGGGCAGCAGGGCTCACTGAGGTCCCTCTGTGGTGGCCCAGTGCCAGGGGCTTCAGACACACACATCAGTTACAAGACACTCAGAGCACCGCGGTGCAGTGTGGACAGACAGAACAGACCTGTCCACTCAAAGAGATGCCCAGCAGGGCATCCATCACCGTAAGGAAATGCCTGAGGCGATGGACTTAGGAAAGGTTCACTTTGGCTCCTGGTTCTGGAGGTTCCAGTCCACGATCAGTTGGCCTTGTTGCTTTGGGCCCGTGGCGAGGCAGCACATCCTGGTGGGGACACACGATGGAGCAAAATCGCTCACCTCATAGCCAGGAAGCAAGAGAGGAAGGGGAGGAGACCAGAGTCCCCTGTCCCCTTCAGGGCACGCCTGGTGACCTAATGGCCGCCCCAAGGCCCCACCTCTTTTTTTTTTTTTTTAATTCATATGTTCATACAATGTTTGAGTCATTTCTCCTCCCTTCCCCCCCCTCCTTTACCTGCCCCCTCCCTCTACCCCCCACCCCCCCAATACCCAGCAGAAACTATTTTGCCCTTATCTCTAATTTTGTTGTAGAGAGAGTATAAGCAATAACAGGAAGGAACAAGGGTTTTTGCTGGTTGAGATAAGGATAGCTATACAGGGCATTGACTCACATTGATTTCCTGTGCGTGGGTGTTACCTTCTAGGTTAATTCTTTTTGATCTCACCTTTTCTCTAGTTCCTGGTCCCCTAAGGCCCCACCTCTTAAAGGTTCTGCCTCCTCCTCCACACTGCCAGCCTTTAAGATGGGTGGGGGAGGGGAGGTCAAGATCCAAATCATCGCACTCTGTGCCTGGTCACCAAAGGCTGAGTCCATCTCACAATGCAGCACTTCTGTTCATCCCCGAGAGGGCCAGCGTTCAGCTCACAAGCCCACGATCCAAGCTTCTTCAGAGACCCCGGGCCCGCTCCTCGGTGAGTCTCCTAGAGATCGAAAAGCAGATCGTACACTTCCAGTAGGAAATCAAAGGCCACCACAGTGGGATGGGCATGGAGTAATCACCCTTACTCCAAAAGAAAAGAAGAGGGAAGGAGTACAGAGGGACTGTCCTCAAACAGGACTGAGAGGCAGCAGGACAAGATTGAATCCTGCAGCTCCACCCAGCAGCCTGTGGGGGCACACCATGGGGTGAAGGAAGCCCAGAGGGCTCCAAGCCTGCTCACACGGTTCCTGCGCCATTCCTGACATCCCTTCCTTCCTGGGTCTCCATCGCAGCCGTGGTGTCACTCTCACAGCCCTCTTGGCAGCTTCTTGTGGGGACTCTGATCCTGCCACACACCACCTGGTCTCCCAGGCCTGTGTTTGAAATCTCGGTGGAAACTGCCATTTCCCTGTGACCCTTGCTTTCTGTGCGCCTGTAAAACCAGCATCACAGGGACAATGCCAAGGTCCCTCGCCAGCAGGAGCTGCACCTGGGCTCGCGAGAGCCATGGCCACATGGCCTCACCAGCGGACGTTGGGGGCAATCCCTGGAAATCTCTGAAACAAATTTGCATTTTTACTTCTGAGCCTGGGTGAACTGGCCTTGCTGGGTTCTAAAATGCCCGCCAGGTTTCCTCCTTACTGTCTGGGACCCAGGTACTGATTTTCCCTGTGTGGGTGCCACATGTGTTCCTTTTGTGGCCAAGCTGCACATCTCCACATTTTCTCGTTCTGCTCCTTTCTGCTTCTGCTTCTCACCGAAAATGAGGCCCAAGCAGCCTGACCCGGTACTGCCTGGAGATCTCTCCACCAGTGGGCAACACCATCACCTCCAGGCTCAGCCTCCCACCCACCTCGGGGCCTGGACAAGACGGTGTAGCAGGCGCAGCCTGGAGAGGGGCAGAGGGGGCAGCTGCGGGGAGCAGGCAGTGCAGGAAGGATCTGCCAGTCCTGCAGGAGCCCGGAGTGTGGGTCTCGTGTCTCCTCATCCATGGCACTGCCAGCAGGGTGTGGAGCATGTTTTCCCTCTAGAGAATCGGGTCGTCCTCTTTGAAATGCTGGGATCTGCATGGAGCCCAGAAGGAACCACACAACCGTCTGTGACGGTGGGGTCATGGGCCGGGGAAGTCCCAGTTGTTCACAGAGCAGAATCCAGGCGAGTGGGACTCCAGCTGTGGCTGTGTCATTTGTGTGCTAATTGTAAGGTACATTATAGCAATTGTGTCTTGATTAGACACAGACCCCTCCCCACCTCGCCCCTTAACCCCAGAGTGCCGTGCGGTCCCAGGCTGCTGACCCCACATGGACCCCAGGCCACCAGGGCCGTCCCCAGGTCAGTGGGAGCAGGAGGACCTTCTTGCTAGCTTGCCTTGAAGGTCAATGCTGAGTCTTTCAGAGCCCATCTGGTGCCTCTTCCTCATCTCCATCCAGGCTGTCCGTTCACCCGGGTTGGCTTCTCACAGTAGAACTAACGTTCCTCGCCAATCACACCTCACCCTGGCCCCCTCTGTGCCTGATTGTCCTCTTCCCCTTGCTCTGCCTGGGACAAGCTGAGGGGTCCTCCTGCCACCCCCAGTCTTGGGGTTTCCTGTTGCTGTCCTTCCTCAGCCAGTCCTTGGCCTTGTCCCCCTTCCAGAGCTTCCCTTGGCTTCCCTGGCTGCTGAGCCGGTTCTGTCACCTCTTCTTAATCTGCTATCTGAAGAATTCGTTACATCCAAGACCAAGACCTTGGCATGTTAGCTGGTTTTAATTCAGTGCCACGGCTCAGGAGGAGGAACGAAGGAAATTTAAAACCCTTGTCTTGCCAAAAGCAGACAGATTGACTCAAAAATGACTCAGTCCATAAAAGACGAGTTCTGAAAAGGTCTCCCTCTTCTCAGAGGGAGCTCGCCTTCCAGGGAATCAGCTTTCTGTAAGCCCAGCATTGGGAATTAATCGCACGTCCGACACGGGGAGGATGGGGAGCTCCTGGCCCCGCACAGTCACGACTACCCCCCCATCCCCCCCACCCCCCGCCTCAGCCTAGCGGCTCTGCCACAGCCTCATCCCCGTCCCCGTCCCCATCCTGCCCAGCAGGCCGTAGCCCCAGACCTCTGTAGAGCAAAGCTCCTGAAAGCTCGGGCTAAGCAGGGAGTTCTCTGGTTCACGTCTCGGGGACTTGGTGACGGATGCAGGCCGGCGCAGGGCTCTGGCGCTGGCTCTGGAGGGGACGTGTGTGCAGACAGGTCAGTGTGTGCGTCCCAGGGTGCTTCTGGGTGGCCGCACATGCAGCTGGTATGCGTGAATCCTGTGGGACATGGGACACCCCCTTCTGTCACAGGTGTAGAGTGCGTTCCCAGCCCTCAGGTCCCCAGGCAGGAAAGGATGGGTGGGTCCATGCTGGGCAGCCCTGGGTGAGCCACACGCCCTGTCTGAACTTGTGCCACAGTCCTCCTCCCCAGGTAGTGTGGTGACCACACTCACCTCACATGGCTCAGTGGCCCTGGCCAGGCACATGGTGTTCTAGATTTTCTGCAGTCCCCAGCACTGGGAGCTTTGCTTCAGCTCTGCGGGTCCTGTGGGTGAGGGCAGTGCTGGGGGCTGAAGGGCAGTTCCAGGCTCCTGCAGCTGAGTGCTGGGCTGCCGGGCGCAGCCTTCTGTGGGCAAAAGCATCCCAACGAACCCACACCTGGGCCATGGCTTCTCCTTGGGTCACAAGGTCCTCTGTCCATCCTAGACCAGGGATGGTCTCCCCAGAACTGCCCCAAAATTCAGCCTGAACTCCCACAGCTGCCTGGCAGAGGCCTCTCTCTCAGGAGGCCCAGGAGAGGAGGCATCCATCAGCGCTTGTGCTCGAGCAGCCCGGAACACCGCCCCAACCCAGGCCTACCAGGAGCCACTAGCCCAGGACAGCAGCTCCTGACGCCTGTCTGCCCACACGTCTCTCCTTGTACCTCCTCCACCTCCTGCCCTCTGCCCTATCTAACCATTGCTCCCCCAACCCCTGCCCTCCCGCCTCTCCAGCTCCTGCCACCAGCTGCCACTAGAGTTCCCCAATTCATACCCCAAAAAGAGAAGCTTGGCCTTTTTGAACCAAGACATGACCCAGTCACTGTCCAGCAGTGGTCACAGTCACGACGGGATTGTGCCATCGGGTAGGGAGCGCTCAGTTTGAGGTGGGGATGGGGTGTTGGTAGCTAGGATGTGGGTGCACCTGGCGTTGTAGGGTGCAGTGACTTGTCAGGGTCATGGACACCGGGGTGGGTCATCTGTAAGGGCTAATGTGCCAGCAAGGCCTCACAGGCCCCAGACCCAGGGCTGAGAAGAGAGACCGGCATGGCCCAGGGCTCTCGGGCAGCGGGAGGCTCCCTGAAGAACAGTGATGGCAGACACAGGGTCTAACCACAGATGGGGCTGTGGGCGTTTGCTACCAATTGCCCTGACCCTCAGTTTCCCCTCTGTTAGACAGCAGCAGTGCAACAATGTCCCTGAGGTCGTCCCCGAGCTGTTATGGCACAGTGCGTGTGACCCCTGGGCCTTCACTGGGCCCTGCCTGAATGCCGCCCAGCAGCCAAAGCCCTGCTCTGGGGGCAAGGAGGGAGGGAGGAAGGGAGGTGGCAGTGACAACTATGCAGATGACAGCCCCGCTGGCCTGGAAGTTTGGGGTCTTTCTGTGCCGAGGCTCAAGTGACAGGTGGCAGCTCCCATGGTGGTATCAGTTGTTGATGGGGGTCCCCATCTGGCTAGTACATCAGCTGGTCACGGTGACCCAGCCCACCTGAAGACCTGATCCTCTGTGCCTAGGGTGCATCACACTGAGAGTTGCCCACCCTCTGTGGCCCGTCCCCCACCTGTCAGTGCCATGGGCTACCCACCCCTGAGGATTTTCAGACACCGCGTCTGCCGTCTCCTCCGCCAGGGCTCAGCTGTGGTTTGCAGCCGGCCCCACGGCCTCCACGGCTCTGTCCTCGGGGTGGGGGAGGGAGTCTTCCGCGAGTCTGCTACCAGCACCCGCTTGTCACCCCGACTCTACACCCCGTAATCTGGTGGGCTGTAATTGCTGGTGTCTGTTCAGATCATTTTTGTGCAAGGTGACAAGCTGCTTGCCGGAGTGAGCAGTTAATCACACAGAGATGCCCTGTTTGAAAGCCGCTCGGAGCTCACCCAGGGGGCGTCTGCCGGCAGCCAGGCGGTGGGCACACGAGCCGCCATCAACTCTGCAAAACGTGCAATTTCTGGCCCAGTGGGAAGCCAGGCGTGTGATGGGGACCAGGTCTCGGGCCTGTGGCCTCAGGCAGTTGGAGTGGCCCTGGCCACTCAGAGCAGCAGGCAGCCTGGCTAGCCTTCAAGGACCATGGTGCCCGTCTCAGAATGGCCACCCGCCTAGCGCTGTGCGGGGAGGGAGGCCTCGCAGGTGTCCCGGCTGGCACGGCACATGTCTCCGCCTGCCAAGCACCCAGGCTCGTCGCCGAGAGGGGATGCGGGGTCCAGGCCTCTGATGCTCCAGGCCACGTCGGGGCAGCGGCTCCACCTCCCCATGTGTGGGGCCCCCGAGGATGTGCCCACCGGGGCATCGCCTCTCTCCAGGAACAGGAGGTGGACCCGTCACAGCCACCGCAGTGCCCACTTCCACAGCTGCTGATAAAATGGTATGAATATTTGATGGCTAATTATTAAATATTTAAAACTGTAAAACTGGAAGAGTTTAGAAGTTAGCAAGACATGAATAATTCAGCCCCTGGAAGCACGGCTTGGCTTTGGGACCGGGCAGGGCCCGCACCTCTGGTGTCTGTGGGAACCGGGAACTGGGGACCCTCCAGCCGGCCATACCCGGAAGCAGCAGCTCCTCAGAGCATGTGGTCTGAGCCCCAGTCCTCCCTCTCTGAGGTCAGGACAGGCTACTTATGCAGCCCACGCACAGCAACCTGTCCTCCCACCCGCCCTGGCCCCAGCCCCGGCCCCGGCCCCGGCCCCGGCCAGCCTGCACAGGCCTCACGGATGCCCCAGGTGGGTTGGGCTGGGCACCTTCCCTCTCAGTCTGTCGATCCTCTGCAAAGACCAGAACTTGAACATGTCTCTGACCATCCAGCTGGCATGAGAGACAGCACCCAGTGAGCCCACTCCCCAGTAGGGGTCAGGGAGCCCCAGACCAGAGATGGGCAGAAAGTGGACACCCAGGGGAGCCCAGTTCACACTATTCTCTGCACGCTGGCTCATCCACCAGGTGGGGTGTTTCAGGTGGTGAAGAATTAGTTCTGTTTGTGGCTCTTTTAAAGCCTGAAAAATCCCAGCATTGGTTAAGTGGATTTTATTCACTTTTCAGAAAGAAAAATGGCTTGTCCCAAATCCCTGATGGATCATTGTGAAAGCTGCTTCCAGCTCCTAATGGGAGTCTCCTAGGTCAGCAGCTCCACTGGTCTGTGCCCTCCTTTGGGCTCCCTCTCCGGCAAATGACCAGGCCAAGGAAGGGGGACAAGAAGGAAGGTAGAGGCCATTCTTAGGCTAGGGAGGGAGGAGATTGGTGTGGCCCGAGCCACTCCAGGTGCCGCAGTGTCCTCACACAGAAGCCCTCTCGTAGAGACCCTCCTCAGTCACAGCAAGGTGTGTGGGCACCTCTGCCAGCCGCGAGGAAGCTCGTCTTGCTGTGATTCCCCCAGGACCGTCCCACTCACGCTCAGACCGTTTCTAAGCCTCGAGGTGATAAAGGCTCACATGCCACCACGTACGTGCACCAAGACGGGCAGGTCCCCTGCCACGGCCCCCGACCTGTGGCCGCTCCCTGGCCTCCTGGCGGAGGGGAAGCCTTCGTTCTCCCCCAGCCGGAGCGGGCACACACCACACAAGCACACATCCCTCGCCAGACTTTGCTCGGAGCAGCGTTGAGTCTGTGTGGCACTGCGACTTGGGTCCTGTGGTTGCCCGGTTGTCTGTCCTGTCTGGTGTTGGAGCCGTGTTGTTCTTCAGGGACCACAGGCTGCCGGAGTCTTTCATCTGTTGGTTCTCCGCGTTGATGTGCCTGACTCATTCTGGAAGTCTCTGGAGGAGCTGTCAGATTCCGCTCAGTGCTTCTCCCCACAGCCAGCATCTGCCATCTCCGCCCTGGATTCCTCTCATTGGCCGTGCCCTCGGGGCCCCGTCCCCAGCTCAGCACCACTCCTGCCCTGCTGATGGCGATTGTACTGAGATGTCAGTGCAGACATCTCATTGTCCCCTCCCAGGTCCCTGTTTCCTGTCGCCCCCGTGTCATCTTTGCTGAGAAGGCCCGGGACACACTCAGGTACCCCTTGTCCCACCCAGCTTTGCCTGGCACTGGAGGGGCTGTACCTTTCCTGGCTGGCACTCTGACCGATGTGTCACCAAGCGCTGTTAGTGACACCAGATCCCCGTTTGGCCTCATGAGCCTCGGGAACACCTGAAGTTTTCTGTGGAGGTTTTGTGCTTCTCTCTCAAGGGGGATCTGTACTGGACTGTCCCTGGCTCCTGCTGGAGGTCACTTCCTCTTCCAGGGTCTCCATCAGCCCACTGGGCCTGATGAAAGCCAGAGGGGTTGTCACTTGTGTGACCTGGCGAGCATGAAGGGCGCCTTGCACACTGCACCCGACTCCTGCCCTTCTGCCCGCAGGCTGATGGGAAAAGGCTCCTGCCTGGCCTCCTCTCTGTCCCCGTGTCTGTGTCACTTGCTCCACTGCCCTGCCAGTTTCGGCCGGATTTCAGGCCGAGCTGGGCTCCAGAGACCCGCACTGTGAGCGCGCCTTTCTCCCGGCATGTCTGTTCGCGGGCAGGTGCGCCTGTCCTGCCAGCCGTTACCAGGCAGAGCGCAGGTTATTTTTGTTCTCTGTCCTTCCCACAGGACTTTCACAGCTGCCTCTGCGATTCCAGGAGGGGCCGGGTGTTGGGCTGAGATGGTGGAGGGGTATCAGGTCAGAGCTGTCCTGTGGCCTCCCTGGACGTGGCTGGAGCAGCCAGTGGCAGAGGGCTGAGCTCATGGTGGGCCTCAGGAGCCAGGCCTGGCCTGCCCCAGTCCCCCGTGGCAGCCCACCCAGCCCATGCCCGTGCTTGCCTCTGAACAAGCAGTCACGTCCCTCCCCTCGGCCCTGCCATCGTGTCGCCTGCCACATTCCTGCCTCTGCTGTCCTCACCAGGACTTGTGCAGGGGAGGGAGTAGGCAGTCCTGCCTGGGGTTGGCTAGAGGTGTTTGCAGGACACTGAGGCACACAGCACAGACGTGTGGAGAGGGCGATACCTAGGGCAGGAGGAGGCCAGCAGGCCGGGCCTTTTCCCTGGGCAGGTGACAGGACTCAGCAACAAGAAAGGCCAGCGATGGCGCGGGGGGCAGACCCGGCTGGCCATGGGGGCTGGGAAAATAGCTCTGTAGAACAAGGCTGCCCTTCCCTGGGGTCCTGGTCCCAGGGTGTCCTTGACAACCCCCCAGCACTGCAAGTGGCCTGGCAGGCAAGGCCTGAGGCTGGTGGCTGTGTTTTTCACCTGGGCCACCTGCTAGCCCTCCCTGAGAGCATCTTCAGCTACACACCCGAGAACGGCACCTCAGGCCCAGGAGTGGGTGCCCGGCCTCCTGGGTACTGGACACAAGAGAGCCTGTCCAGCACTTCTGTCCCCGGCCCACAGATCCTACCTTCAGTGGCAGGCTTGTCCTTTGAGCGCCGCTAATCAAAAAGTGGTGCTTCTAAGGTGGAAACCCCTATAATCCAAATGCCATGCAAATTATTAACTGCTGTTTATGTAAGCCATTGAACTGCTAAAACAACGCAAGGTCAACACATCCACCTCCCAGGGCCCCAGACGGAGCAATGGCTTACAGGCTTCCCTCCCTGGCCGCCTCACGTGAAGCTCCCCACACCTGGCTCAGCAGGACAGGGTCAGCCCCTCTGTCCTGAAGGAAACCACTCCCTGTCCAAGCCAGCAAGGGTGACAGGCCTGCCTTGTTTGAGCTGTGGCTCTGAGGTGCCTGGCACGTGGCCAGTGGCCCTGTATCCACTCCTTGCAGGAGACGCACTGACCAGTCGTGGCTGTGGCCTCCTGTGGCCCGAGCCTCAAGGTCTGTGAACTGGACAGAAGGGTCCCGATTCCTGCACCAAGATTTAATTTTTCCCACCCATCATCTGAGATTCATCAAAGGCGTGTGGTCCCTGGCAGGGCTGAAATAAGGCCCTGTGGTGTGGGCAGTGACAGTCCCCTCTCCGTGGTGTCGGCTTCCTTGTCCTGGGTGGATTGGCTGAAGGACGCAGAAGAATTGGGGTCAGGGCTGCCAATTAGCCTTTTGATTTCATAGCTCGATTACTCCATTAATCAAGGGTTCTGGGCCCGTGTCCCATTGGAGGGTTCTTGGCTGTGAGTAAGGTGTCCACCAAGGCCTTTGCACAGTGATGAATGGAGGAGAAGCCAGGGCAGGGCCGGCGACCAGGCGGCCACAACCCACTGGTGGACAGGTGCCGCCCTCTGACACCCCCAGTTCAGGACGCCTAGCTCAGCGCATGGTCCTGCAGCAGGCTGAACGGCACGGTGTGAGGGCCGCATGGCCTATCCGAGCCTCGGGCTCCGTGTAAGATGGGGAGCGTGCTTGTCCCCATGTCACCGTACTGGGGCAGTAAAGTAAGTCCACATGGGTGGACTGAGCTGGAGCCATCATGGAGCCTCCAGCCTGTGGCCTGCTGGATCCTGGTGATGGGTGAGGATGTGGAGGCAGCAACCCGGATGGGAAGCTCCAGGGCTTCTCCCTTGCCCTCGGCTCTCCCATCCTCACTCCCCTCCTCTCAGAAGCCATCCACGCTGCACACAGCCCCTTAACCGCCCCCAGCCTGTGGTACCCACGTTCCCGCTGTTGCTGTGGCCGGGCCACCGGGTCCTCAGACATCTTCCTCCCACTCCTGTACGGCCAGTGCAGCGGGGCCGTCGGGTTGGCCCTTTGGGCTCACTCAGGCTCAGAGGGTTGAACACAGAAGATTCCCCTTTGTGAGCACACGTCACAGCAAACATTAACTTCCCTCCTTGTCCCAGCCAGATACTGGCCGTCCTGTGCCTTGATTCAGCCTGAGGGAACTCGACCCACGTCACAGCCGTCACAGCTGTCACAGCTGGCGGCTGGCCCCAGCTCACGCTGTGGGCAGTCAGGGCTCGCCCAGGTCCGGCCGAGTCCAGGGCCTGTTTCTCCAGTGTCCCATGGCTAACTGGGCCTTGCCCCACCTGGGCCTGCCGGGCCCCCCTGAGCTCAGGCAGGACCTCCAGAAAGCAAACTGTTCGGAGCCACGCTCCTTAATTAACGGGGAGATAAATCAAGGTTTAATTGCTCGAAAGACACCTTGGGTGAGAGATTGAGGGTAATTGTGCGTCTTCCTGGTAGCTCTGCACAGCTGGCTTCCCGAGTGGCTGGGATGGGGGTCTGCCCTGAGTAATCCATCCCCACAACTGGAGCCCCCAGACACCGCTGCAGGGGGTGGGAGGGGCTTCCTCACCAGTGGTCTTGTCTCGTGGCCGGCAGGTGGACCCCTGTGGTAAAGTGATGGCTTCCGTCCATGCCAGGTGCTATGCTGGCTTATGTGGGGACAGGTGTCCAGCCACACAGGGACTCGGGCTAAAGCCTGGGGGTAGTCAGAAGTACCCAGGTCTACCCTGCCCCTGCACCCCAGGACGTCCGCCGCAGACCTGCCTCCCTGGACTCTGCGGGCCTGTTGTAAAAGTGCACTGCCCACCATATTTCCTAACCAACGGTGACTTGGGGAGGCTGCCATGTTGCCCATGTTCAGCCGGGCCCCCAAAAGGCTCCAAGCCAGACTTGAGCTTGGAGCCTGGGGTACCTGTCCCTCTGGGTCACTTTTCTTTAGAGCTGCTGAAGTTACTGTGGTTCCTGTTGTCACTGCCCCCGGGTCACCCGGCTTCCTCTGGCCACACAGATCCAGGCTCGAGACATGGCACTGGCCTCGGCTGTCCCCGGGCAGCTGGGACTCCAGGCGGGGTGGGGGGGGGCGTGGCTTGTCCTTGCCACCTGGCTCTCGTCAGTGTCCCTGTCCCCACCTTGGGTCACGTGCAGCTGGGCGACGAGCTCACCTCCTGCCTCTCCCTGCAGAGCTGCGGAAGCAGGTGGAGAGTGCGGAGCTCAAGAACCAGCGGCTCAAGGAGGTCTTCCAGAGCAAGATCCAGGAGTTCCGTAAGGCCTGCTACACGCTCACGGGCTACCAGGTGGACGTGACCACAGAGGGCCAGTACCGGCTCACCTCGCAGTACGCCGAGCACAAGGCCGACTGCCTCGTCTTCAAGGTAGGCCCCGCGCTGCCACCCAGATGGTTAGCCCACACGGAGTGCTGGCACCTCTCAGCTGAGAGGTCACTGCGTCACCAAGGCTCAGTCTGCCAGGGCAGGAGGGAACACACTGACCATCGCGTCACCTTGCTTGGTTTCAGCCCTGCCCTCTCACTTTGTTCCCATCAGCCGCCTGCTTGTCTCCGCTGTGTTCCACCCTGAGGGTTGGGACAACACAGGGGCTGTCACTGTGCAGAGGTAGCTTCATCCTGGAGGACTTCTAGTAATCATGTGAGGGACAGACTGGGCTCCTTCAGAGGGGCCAGAGCGTGGCCAGAGGTCAGTGTGCAGCACAGCCCACAGGAAGGGAAGGGACAAGCCTCCCACACAGCTGTAAGGCTAGTGATCGGGCTAAAGGTGCCGGAGGAGCCAGGACCAAGTCCACAGGCAGTGGGCTGGACCCTGGGGCAGGTGGGGCTGGGCAGTGGGCTGGCCCGCTTGCCTGTGTGAGCTGTGTGCGTAGTGCTGGCCTGTGACAGGGTAGGACAGGGGCTTCCTAAGAGGAGACCTCGCCCCATGGCGTGAGCAGCGTGCCCATGGTGTCGTGCACAGGTGTGGTGAGGAGTCCTTAGGGGTGGCAGTTCTAGCAGCAGAAGTGTCATGTTCAAAGTAGGTGATGACCCTACGTGGACTGCAGATTCAGGTGACAAGGGCTTTCCTATCATTGGCCTGGCGAGTGGAGGTGGTGCTGTGGCCCCAGTGTGGCTCCCGGTCCTGCCGTGACGCGTGGTTATTTCAGGAGGGGTCATCGGGGCAGTGGCTCTGGGAGGTTGGGACAGGCAGGGACTGGCTCCCCCCCCCCCGAGCCACCAGGTGTGGTCCATCTAAGCTGCTGGCAGCCAGCCTGGCCCGGCGCCTCCTTACAGAAAGAGCATCCGCGTTCATTTTTGCCTAAGCGCCATCCCCGCGTGGCCTGGGAACTCCGAGTAGAATCCAAGGGGAGCAAAGCGTCACCTCCCTGCTTTCATCTTGCTTAGACACACAGCCCCGTCCTTGCTCCCGCCTGTCCCTCTGTCCCGCCCCCCCTGCACCATCCTCCCCATCTTTGTGACCAGAGCTGCACCTAGGGCAGCTGCCCACTGTCCCCTCAGGCCACAGCCTCTTAGAGTTTCTAGATTCTCAGTTTACACCTCTTGAAATTCTCAAGCGCTTGAATAAGTAATAAATATGCAAATGCCTGAAGTCTGTAAGCAAATAAGCTATCAGAAACTACTTGGTGCCTTGTGGAACTGCGTGCTTCTGAACGACTCGGGATCACGGATGGTGTTTAATTTGGCGCATTGTAGAAACTTCGCGTTTTGAACGACGATCAGGTGAATGAAGTCATCTTTTAGTTTACCGCTGTGATCAGGCTCTCAGTCACCAGGCAGGTTTCACTGGATTCTCGCGTGTTCTTAGGCTGAAGTGATCCATCCTGTGACCTCTGCGGAAACTTCTCCCAAGTGTCCCGTGTTTACAGATGGTCAAAAATACAGAAAATCCGAGAGAAGGGGACAGTTTGCTCAGACTCGGGTTTTGAAAAGGCAGCCGCTGTTAACCTTTCGGTGCTGTGACCTGGGGATAAGCGATTGGTGTGCACCCTGCTATGGCTGGTTCGGGCCCTCACAGGCCGGCCACCTTCCCTCCAGGCCCACCCGAGGTGGCCTCCCGGTTGTGATGGCCTGCCAATGGCCAAGGCCTCTGACAGACACACGTGGGGGAGGGCAAGAGTGGCCCCCAACTCCACCTGTCCCCGCCAGTCCCACACTCACTGCCTTGCCACTAGTCAGCAGGTGTCTGTCTGTCCATATTACATGTCTGTCCATGTCTCTTGTCTGTCCACCGGTTGTCCCATCTGCGTTCAGTCACTGTTGACCCGATGCCTGAGGGGCCACTGTGGGTCAGACCGGAGTGCCAGCTGGGGTCCATGCCTCAGGGCGCCCTGAGCCCAGCTGGGAGGTAGTGGCTGCAGTCCCCACCGTGGTGCCAGCCCTCCCAGCCTCAGGTGGCTACCTCACTGTGGCCAGCGGGATGAGGGGGCACATCGCCACCCAAGACTCTTGAGTAGCTTCTCCTGGACCCTGGGCCCAATAGCAAGATGGCCAGTGGGCAGTGCCACCAAGGCCCACAGCTGACCCTGTGTCCACTGCGGACCAGTGTGGCATCAGTGGTGCTCCCCACCCCCCCACAGCAGGTCACAGAGTATACGCAGCCCTGGGAGTCAGTGGCATGGCCTTGTGAGGACCGTGTGTGGCATGCCAGGCTGCTGAGGGCTGCGTCCGTCCCGTGGCCATGGCAGGGTTCTGGGTGCACTGCCTGTCTCAGGCGAGGCTGCCGAGCTCAACGCCCTCCAGGTAGCGCACACAGCGATCTGTCAGCTGCTCCTTGCACGTTCCCGTTGAGGGCAGCTCCCGCCCCACAGTGCGGCCTGAGGCAGGTGCGGAGGACCTGCCTCCCACGTGCCCAGGCCGCCATGGGCCACCCACTACACCACCAATGGCGGCAGGGCTAGCGGGCGACCCAGCTCAGGTTCAAGGCCATTTCTTGCCCTGTCCTAGGCTCCCGCTCCTTGTGTTTCCAAAACTTGTTTGGTCTGCTGATGTCTGACCTTGGCCTTCCCCCCACCTCTCCTCCCGTACCTGGGCCTGTCCAGCCCAGTGCCCCTCCCTCCTCGTCCAGTTATGGAGACCACATCAGGAACCTCACATAGGAAGCACCCTGGACCTTAGAGCACTCTGACACACTGATGGAGCCGGCCGAGCTGACTGTCAAGGCGGGTAATTACAGGATCAGCTGGCCCTGTGGAAGCCGGTGGGGCCCCCTGGCTGCCCATCTGGACAGGCGGGGCTGGGGAGGCAGAGCCCAGGTCTTGCCCCTCTGTCTTGGGGTCCTCTGTGTCTCCAGGTGGAGAGTACAGGGTCATGGGCAGGATGTTCTCACTGGGCCTCCGGCTAGCCTGCCTTTGTCCCTTCCAAGGCCGCCTTGGCACCAGGCCCCTCTCGGTGGGCCAAGGCTTCTCTGGCCATTTTGCCACTTCAGTCCAGCAGCCTTGGGGAATCCTCCTGCCCCGGTGCTGAAACTGTGCGTGGCCATCGAGCCTTCCAGCAGGAGGTCTCTGACCAGAGTGCCAGAGCTGGTTCTGCCCTCCCACGGGGGCTGGTGCACACCTATCCGTGTGGCTAAGTCGGCACCAGCCGCACACCCAGACACTTCTGCTCGTTTTATTTTCCCAAAACCAACTTCCAGGCAGGAAGGGGTCTGAGGCAGTTGGAAATAGCTGAGGCCTGTTTCCAGCCGAGCAGGTTTTGCAGATGTGTGCTGGGATAATTGAGGGTTTGCGCGGCCCGCACGCACACTTCCTGTTCCCGCGCGGGCCGGCCTCTGCTGCCACGGGGGTGGAGGAACTGCTGCCGGTTCCTATGCGTGCTGTGCGTGCAGGGAGCAAGAGCTCGGCTCTACACAGCTCAGCACCGCTCTCCCTCCCAAGGGGACTGGGGTCCCAAAGTCTTCAGAGTCCCCTTGGGAAAGCATTGCTCTGCTCTGTGCTGGAGGCAGGGCCAGCCGACGTCCTTAGTGCTCCAGGTGGACGGGGTGCTTGCTGAAACAAGGACTCTAGCTCTGGTCTGTCACTGCTAATCCCACTCCCTGTGGTTCACAAGGGCCACCCCACGCACACAACCCAGAAGGACTGTTTCTTGTCACCATAATGAGAGAACCCATGGTCAGTCTGAGAGGCTGGACAACTGGGCCAAGACCACAACAAACGTGACTGTAGCAAAACCCCTGAGCTACTGGTGTCCCTTTTCTCTGTGCCCGGGAGCACCCAAGGTCCTGCAGGATCCCACCAGGGCCAGAGGCAAGACACTGATTCTGGAATCACACGTGGGGTGTGAGCTCAGCACTGCTGTGTGTCTCAGGCATCCAGCCTGAGGCTCCGAGCGGGGCGGCCACCAAGGGGCAGATGGGAGCAGCCTGTGTATGTGAACGCACGTTCACGAGCACTTCCCGTGTGGCCTGTAGCACATCCTTGGTAGGTGGCGACAGTCGTGGGTTCTCCCAGTCCCCGTGGCCTGAGCATGGGGGGTGTCTCACTGCAGTAAGGGTTCTGGGGGTGCAGAAGGGGACTGCTTGGTGCTGAGGGTCCCACACCATGGCAGCACTGAGGCTTTGGACAAGTGGCAGGCCCACACCAAGCTCGGTTCCTTCCCAGCAGTGTGGGGCAGTGGCACTAATCTAGACGGCCACGTTGACTTGGGTCCCACACGAGACGCTCACAGTGCGACTTAGAAGGGGCTCTGCACCTGGGCACGTGGCTGGTACTGACTTGAGGGGGAGCTGCCAAGCTGACCTCCTCCGAGTCTCTCCCGGGGGCCGCAGGTGCCCATCCTGCACCGGACACTTCTGCACCGGGCCAACCTCAGCACAGATGTGGCACTGCCCACGTTTACTTGCCTGCTCTTCCAGAAGCCGACAGGGCCACACGTGGAGCAGGAAGGCAGGTGAGGAGGCGGCCAGCTTCTGCGCACCTGCACCGCGGCACCGGGCTGCCAGAGAGGCAGGTGTGTGCGTGGGAGGAAGAGCCCGGTGACGTGTGGCAGGCATGGGCTCCCCGATGCCCCCAGCGCCTGCAGCGACCCCTCCTCCCTCAGCAGTGCGTCTTCCCCCTCCACCGCTCACTTCCTCTTATCATGAGCGAAGCTGTTGTCTGCAGGGACCACAGGTGACGTCCGCTCGTCTTCTGACAGGCATCGTGGATTCCAGGCTTTGGTGTTTATGAAGAAAGCTGCTATTAACAGCTTTAAGTTGTTCTCAGCCTTTTGAGAACGGAAGTTGCTCAGCTCACAGGCCATAGGGCAGCAGGCCTGGCCCCTCCTGCTCCTTCCCCATGCCAGGACCAACCTCTGGGCAGTGAGACTGGCCTCCCGGGAAGCAGATCTAGCCCAGCATCCCATCCACCCCGCCTCCCGCCACCCTGTCCTCACTGCACTCACTGAGCCTCAGCCACACCCCCTGACCACGCCATGATCCCAGCTGAGGCCATGTGGGTCCCACCAGCATGGGTATGCGATCTCCTGCTGCTTGAATTGCAGATGGGGAGGCTGCACCTGGCCACAGGGGAGACAAGGTCAGGGACATCAGGCGGCCTCATGTGCAGCTGCAGCACTGGCCTCGGGTTCCTCGGGACAACTCGAGCACTCCGTCCCCACTCACCCGAGAGCTTACAGGGGTGACATGGTCTCATGGTCTCTCCCTCCCTCCAGTGCACGGGCAGCACCTGCCCAGGCCTGGCCCTCCAGGGGTTGGCACGATTGGGTTGGGTGGTCCTGGACAAAGTCAGACCCAGAGGTATGAGTCCCTTTCCCAGGAGCTGAGTGGAGGCCACCTGCCACAGTGTGGGGGTCCAGAAAGGCCCTGGTGCTGTGCATCTGAGGACAGAGCGCCACCCCTTTTCCTCTCACACTCAGACTCACAGACGTGCACATGCGGGCTTCCCCTTGGCCTCTCTTGCCTCACACATGGTACCTGCTTCTGAGAAATTGAATCCAAGGGAGCAGGAGCAGAAAGTGAGACGGGACCCCACCCCTGGGGCGGGGCGGGGTTCAGAGACTGTGAAGGCTGCTTGGTGCCCACAGACCATCCGTATCGGAGAAGCACATTTGCTCCCTGTGCTGCAGGGGCACGGGCATCACCCAGTGGTCACTGACTACCCCAAGATTTCCTCAGCAGGGTCACACAGGCTAAGCTGTGTGGGAAGCACCCCTGGTGCCATCCCCGTAGAACCTCATGAGTGGCCCTGCACCCTGCCCGCCCGGGAAGCCAGCCTGGACACCAGAGGTCGCCAGGCGTCCCCTGAGATGCAGGCCCTGCTCTGGGTCCGGCCTCTGGCTGCTCTGAAGCACCAAACACTTCCCCAGCCTTGCGCAGGCCAGCTGCCCCTGGCCCTGCTCTCCGCCTGCCACCCCGGAAGGCCATCACAGTAGAGCAGGCATGGTGGAGGCCCGTCTCACTTTCTGCCCCTGCTTCTCAGGATTCAGCTTCTCACAGACAGACGGTGTGACTTAGCGCCCCAGCCCTCAGGAGCCGCTGGTCTCTCGGCTCCTTTCCACTGTCCTCACTGAACGCCTGTCTACACCCCTCGGGGGCCGGGCTGGGCCCCACGGACCCAGGCACCCAGGCTGAGATTGGTTCAAGGTTTATTTATCACTCCCGGGGCAATGTTTGCTTTGCTGCCATGGGTGCAGGTGTGACCTCCGTGGCTACCCTGTTCTGTCAGGTCAGGTGCCGTGCTCCAGGCTTGGGGGAGGGGCGGCCGCCAGTTCTCGGCCCTGAGCTGGCCACCTGGTGCCAGGAATGAGCCTAGTCCTCATGGTGCTCCAGGTCCAAAGATCCAGAGCCCTGGACCATGGCTGGTGAGGTAGGGGCGGGCAGCAAGACCTTGCAGAGGGGTAGGAGCAGAACCTGTGCCCGAGCCAGCAGAGCGGAAGCAGATAGCCAGGGTGGGCCTCCTAGACGAGGGTCCTCCCAGCATCCCCTGCCTGCCCAGTTCCCCACACCCTAATTCCCTCTGCTGAGCGGATGGAGAGTGCCCCGCCTGGTCCAGGGGTCAGCCCCAGGCACAGGCGTCCCTATCTGTGCTACAGCAGCCAGGACCCTGGGCTCCCGCCATGGTCTGCCCTTGGGCCCTAGCAGGGGTGCAGTGGAGTTGGCTGGGTGTCCAGTTGTCGGGGAAGCTCACTTGCCACACACATCTGTGTCTTCTGACTAAGGTGGTCCCTCCCCACTTCGTTGTTGTCACGGACAGTGGCCCACAGGCTGGAGCAGCCCACCACGTTCCAAGGACTGGGTTCCAAGGTAGGAAGGGTGCCTAGGGCCATTCCGTCCTCTCTCCGGAACGTTCTGGGCTGTGGCTGGAGACACTCGTTCAGACCCCAGTTGCACGGAGCAGTTGGCTCAGCTGGAGCAGCCGGTCGGAGCTGCCCCGCCTTGAGGTGCTGAAGTCAGAAGCAAGGTTCCTAAGCTGCAGAGCCTGACCTGTGACCTGCCAGCAAGGGAAGGTCGGTCCCGGAACGAGCCCCGTGCCGGCAAACGGGGCTCACTTCATGCCCCCGGAAAGGGCTGCTGGCTGTGGCGTCACCTGTGGCTGGGGCTCAATGGTTCCCAGAACGTCTGCTTTGCCGTGTAGATGTCTCTAGAGAGCCACACAGCACGGTCCCCAACTCAGCCCTGAACTCAGAGCCAGAGGAACTCAGAGACCAGGTCTGGCGAGGCCCAGCCGCCTCCTTGCTCTGCCCAGCATGTGCGTCCTCAGGCCTGGCCACGGAAAGGAGGCTCTGAGGGGCGGCCTGGGGGAGGCAGCAGCCACTTGCCCTCCGTCTCCTCCCCTGACAAGCCCGTTCACCAGCCTTGTTGGCACAGGCTGGCTTCTGGAGCCTTCCAGTCTCCCAGTACAATGAGATCTAGACAGACACTTTAATTTGAATTTGCCTTTTCGGGGCCTGAATCTCAAATGGAGTTGTTTAGCATGCACGCTGACTTCAAACCTGTCTCGTTTTGTCAGCTGTGCGGGCCAGGCTGAGCAGCGCTGGAATTTCAACAACGCAGGGTTTTCAGGTCCTTGTGTCAGGGTGTGTTGTCACCCTGAGACCCCTCCCAGGGAGGGTGAGAGCGCCCATGCAAGGGCACCCCCCCAGGCAGTGACCGCTGGGCGCCTGGGAGGAGCTGGCCTGCTTGGAAGGGGCCGGTGGCCAGCAGTGGGGGTCCCAGTTCACAGTGGTCAGCACAGGAGGGAGAGGCTGGCGACCCAAGTGAAGTACGCACGGACTGGGCACCTGGCGAGTGCCAAGTTCCCTGTCTTGAGTATTCAAGGAGAGGCCGGGTTTAGCGAGGGTCGGGGCGATGACAACTTCTGCCTCAGAGGATGAGCCGTGTCCTTCCAGTGGCCGGCAGCCATGACTATGAGAGGCAGCAAAGTGTGGTGGAGGTACCTGCCTTCCGCTCCAGCACTTTCTGCACAGGCCCCGTGACCGAGCAGGGCATCTTCAGAGCTCAGCCCCAGTGGCTTCTGGAGGTCACAGCAGGCCCTGGACATGCAGGCTTTGTGGCTGGGGTGTGGCTTATCCTCTGTCCTGAGGGTATTTAGGGAAGAGCCAGCTCCAGGCCTCCCTGGCTCCGGAGAGGTGGTGGGGGTGGGGATGGGACGGGACACGGGGGACGCTGCTGGCCTGAGCCAGGCAGAGGCGCCAGACCTAAGGAGAGAGGGAAGCAAGGCTGGGGCTGGGGCTGTCCAGGGACACTGGGACAACCTGTGTCTCAGATCCCCTTCGTCAGGGCAGCCCCACGCGTTCTGAGATAAGCGACCTTGGTTGTGTTCTCGCAACACTTATGACAAAGCAGGGGCAGAAGTGGCCCAGCGGTGAGGGCCGTGGACCCTGGCTCCGCGTTCAGAGAACCCACGGTCAGCACCCGGGCAGCCGTTAGACAGCACGGTACTGCCCCGTGTGCTAAAAATAGCAAGCGTTTCCCACTTCAGTGCAATTTTATCATGCTTTTATGTTATTATTTTACTTTGGCGAATCCGTTATCTCTTAAAGTCAAATGACTCAGAAATGCCTTCCGAAGGTGCTCACACGTTGACTATTTCTGGCGCCTTCTCCGAGTCGATCCAGATTCCCATCTGGGCCTCCTCCCTTCTGCAGGAAGGGTTTCGGTGGCACTTCCTGCTTTGTGGCCCTGCTGCGTTTCCACCTCGTTTGCACTGGGGGGAGAATCGCTGGGGACAGGCCTGTTCCTGTCAGCACCTGAGTGACGTGTGCTGCTCACCCGGTTCTCGCAGGACGGGTGTGAGCAAGCTTGCCTCTGTCCCTTGTACGCAATGCGCTGTCCTCCCGTGCTGATTTTGTCATTCTTCTTGTGTTCCCTGTGGCTTGTGGTTGCATTGCAAGTTTACAGGTGACTAGATTTGGGGCTATCCTTTATAAAATGTTTCTGGGACTCGGGTTTTACGTGTTTCCAGTCTCGGTCACAAGACTCTCTTCCTCTCCCCTGCTGTCTGTCCCATGGTTTGGCTGTTTCTCTCACTTTCTGTGTCCCTGACCTTTCCTCTGGAAGGTCTAATCTGCCCTTTATCTGCTCCCGGGGATTTTTCATTTCAGATGCTGTCTTTTCACATCTGAGGGGTCCACTCTGCTCTTTTTTAAATACTTTGCTTCATAACAAATTAATCCAGAATGTAGCATGCTAAACCAACAGGGTTTATTACCTTGCACGCTTGTTTTTGTTTCTTTTGGTTTTTGTTGGTCCTGGGGTTTGAACTTGGAGCTTCCCAGCAGGTGCCATACCACCTCAGCCTCCCCCCAGCCTTTATTGCTTTAGTTATTTTTCAGATCAAGTGTCATGCTTTTGCCCAGGACTGGCTAGACCGAAAGCCTCCCGCTGGAGGCCTCCCGAGCAGCTGGGGTGACAGGCTTGCAACTGTCTCCACGGTTTCTGCAAGTCAGGACGCGGACTGCGGGGGTTTGCTGGGGTTTAGCTGGGGTTCTTGATCAAGGTCTCCCCCGAAGTGCAGGCAGATTCTCTGTCCAGGTTACCATCTCCTCCAGACTTGGTATCAGCCCAAACACAAGTGTTCAGGTTCTCTCTGGCTGCGGCCCCAAGGCCTCCCTCACCCATGGGGCTTCCCAGGAAGAAGTGTGGCGAGAGGGAGGAGATGGCCAGCCGCCCATGATGGAAGCGACGTCGTTTGTAACTTTAAACACCTTCTGTTAGTCGCTTCAGCCACTTCTGTTGCTCATGCTGACCGATCCTGGTATGACGTAGAGTTCACGCCGCAGGGCGAGGGCAGCAGAAGCTGCGATGCCTCATCGTGGCTGTGTCTTCGGCAGGCTGTGAACACCTGCGCTGCTGTTTAAAGTCTGGCCAGTTCCGCCATCTCTGGACCTGTTTCTCTTGGTCAATCCAGATCTCCTGGTCATCAAAGGTTAATGCTGAGCGTCTGGGCTTTGTTGTGTTCCTCTGAAGAATGCTGAGCTGCTTTCTCCTGGCAGGCAGTTAAGTTACTTATGGGCCAGCGTGGTCCTCTCCAGACCTGATTCCCATCTTTATCAGGCTTTCTAGACTTGCTGTTGTTCTAGGGTGAGTTTGGCCCTTCTGCTGAGATGTGGTCCTTATATAAACACCTGAGCAATCCATCAAGAAGTTGCTCTACACTTGGGCTGGTCAGAAGTCACGTGTCCCTGATCCTGCATGACCCTGGGACTGTTCTGGGCAGCTGCCCAGCATTCTTTGTTCCACTCAGGAGCCATCGCAGGTTCGCGTGTGGGTGTGTACGTGTGTCTGTATGTGTGCACCCTGTGTTCACGTACAACACACGACTGCACGTGAATGGGACCCTGTTGTACCAACCAGGGCTTTTCCTGGGATTCACCCTCTGGGCTTGGGAACCTGGCTGCACTGCCTCTCTCCGCCCCTCCCAGCGACAGAAGCCATCTGCCTTGTCCCCAACGCTCTCACACTGCTCTTCCAGAAGGTTCTGGGTTGCAGGGCGTTGGGCAGTCAGGGCAGGATGTAGAGTCTGTACTTCAGGCTTTCCCACCCACACGGACTGTGTTCCCCAGTGCTTCCTAGTGGACAGTCCTGCTTCCCCATGGGCTGGACGCAGGAACCCCATGGGTTCCCGAACAGGTGCTCTGCTGGCCTGGATAGCAGCAGGCAGGAGAAGGGCTTCCTTGTGCCAGCAGGGTTGGGAGGGTCGGGGCCATGGGTCCTTTGGGGATGCCAGGGTGGCAGGGGATCTGCTCACTATCCTGAGAGGGCAAAGGGAGGGCCTTCGCCTGGAGGGCCAGGTAGGGTCACTGGGCACTGCAGGGGAGAGGAAGCCTAGACCCTCCTCGGGTCCAGCCCCGACCCCACTGGCAACCAGCAGCCTGGGTTTGTTTTCGGAGGCTGCAGTGCCAGCAACTGGGTGTCCTCCAGCCCCCGCCCACCCCGGCCTCCTCCCCTCCCCGTGTTCTGCTGAGTGCTCCGAGTGTCAGGCAGGGCCCAGCCACGCCGACCATTCAAGATGCTGATTGAACAGGGGGCAGGTGGCATGCTGCAAGATGTTTTTCCTTCCCCAGGTCAATTCCTGTGCCCACCAGGCGATCGATGGGATGCTGCCTGGCACTAGGTTTTGCTGAGCTGTGATAGTCACTCGATAGTCCCCTGACTTAGGGAGGAGCCATGCAGCCTCATGCTGTGTGCAGCACTGTGGGGTCCTCAGAACCAGCAGGCCACCCTTCGCCGCCTCCCCCTCCCCTGTCACACCTCTCTGACCTTCCCAGCCATGCCAGGCCCTTTCCTGGCACCTGGCTGGCCAGGCCTCCTGGCAATGGGGCCTCCCGGCTTCCCTACCAGGGCTGACACAGCTGAGTGTGGGTCCGGGCAGATGAAAGGCCTGATTTCCCCTCACGGGCAGAGCATACAGCAGCCCTGGCAGGACAGAGTGGCCTTGGCCCTTGTGCCATTGGTGGCTGAGCTCCTGCCAGAACATCTGAGCTTCCTGAGGAAAGAGCCCGTTGGGAGCACCCTGTACCCCGCTCTGCACCCCTCTTGGTGTCTGTTTGGAATAATTGGCCAGAAACTCAGGCAAGCAGACCACCTCTGCAGGGTGGAGCAGTCTCCCTGGTGGGGTACTCAGATGCCTGGCAGGGTGGGTTGCTTTGGGGGATATGCACCAGGCTCTTTCGGGATCTCTAGCAGTCCTGCAGCATCTGTGAGACCCTGCCTCCTCACAGCCTCCTCCAGCCATCTCTTAAGTGTTGGGTTCCTGCCCCTCTGACTCCTTCACCCCCAAAGTGTGGGGATCCTAGGCAGTCTCTGTCCCCTCCAGACTGTGCCCACAGTTACTGCACACTATGGGCTCTGTCCTTTGCCAAGGGGCTGTAATCCTGACTGACCCTAGGGCACCAAGGGCAGGTGCTGGGTGTCCCCTAGCTCTGATACCAAAACCCAGGCTGCCAGGAGGCTGTGCTTAGGTGCTAGGGTGGCTCAAGGTCAGGCCTATTTATCAGCATGGGCTTCCAACATGTCACCAGCCAAGTGTGGCAGAGGGGATGAGAAGGGGGTGAGAGGCAGCCTCTGGCTTATGACTGCTGCCCTCCCCAGCCACCTGCTGGTCTCCTGGCTCCTGCCTGGGCAGTGCCTTGTACCCCACAGCCTGCTCCAGCCGGGCGAGCCTGACCTTTTCTGGCTGGCTCCACTGACTCCTCAGCAGACCAACCTGAGCTTGCCTGTCACATTGGGGCCACCTTGGTGAAGCCCACTTTGGGTTTGGTGGGCTTCATACCTGGCACCAGCAGACCCTGCTGCCAGCCTCAGCCAAGATGAGGTTAAGAGTAGGGGCCGGGTAGAGCCAGCACTGAAATTACCAAAATGGACTGTGTCCTCCTGGTCCCTTCAGCTCGTGTTAGCTGTGAAGGTCCTAATTGATGATTGTAACTCATTATGACTCTAATTAAATTACCCATCAGTGGCCGGGAGATTAATGGCACCACCAGGTTGGAGCACGGTTGCATTCCGTCTTGTCACACTTCTGTTTTTTAAGCCCTGTGATGGCAGAGGCTGGCACGCAGGGGAGGGCAGTTCTTGTGCTCAGGACTGGTGCTCGGCCCCCGGGAGCCTGGACGGCGAGCTGGCAGAGGGGCTGAGAGCCGGCGCCCAGGGGAGCAGGGGACTCCCGCCTGGAGAGTCTGGGTACGCGTGACGTCACACAGCTGGGGTGTGGGTGATGCTGGGTGCGTGACGCTGAGCAGCTGTGGGAGGTGGACACACCGCCATGTCCTGTGTTACTGTCCTGGAGTCCTTGACCCCAAAGCTCTTTAGAGACACCTCAGGCCCCGCCCCGGGCCTACCGAGTGAGCCCTGGGGAGGTCGTCCATAGGGGAGGCTGGGCAGCACCGGCTGTGCCACTCGGCTCTGACACGTGGTGGAGAGGAAGAACTGAGTGCTCGGTGCAGTGCAGGGGTCATGCTGCCGAGCCTGTGTGCAGCTGGAGACAAGACCAGGCCCGCTTGCCAGGATCCATTATTTAGAGTACCAGGTGTGCTGAGCAGTCCCTATGCAGAAAGCCAGATGTGCCTGGGGGTCACCGTGCAGGGTGCCAGGAGTGCTGGACGTAGGGATTGCTGTGCCAGGTGGGTTTGCCGGGGATCACTGTCTAGAATACTGGGGGGGAGAAGGGCTTGCACAGCCTGCCAGGCAGACCAAGGAGTCCCTGATCTGCCGGAAAGGACATCGTGGAACAAGGTGACTGCACTCAGCCATGTCACTTGCCCTTTGGCACCACCTCCGAGGTGTGGGTAGTCCCCAGAAGGATGCTGGCTGCCTCCCAAACCAGAGATGTTACGATCTCTGCAGAGCTCATCCTGACGCGCGTCCCCCTTCAGCCTCAGCAGTCCCGGGAAGGGTTCCGGAGGCACCTCTGACCGTGGTCCTGTGCTCATTGCTGGGTCTGATGACATGTTAGCTGGACCCTCCGCTCCCCCGGGTCCCGGTGACCTGGGCAGAAGCCTGGAAACACACTCCCTCACAGTCCCCAACACAGGCACCTTGGTGTCACATGCTACATTTCGTAGCCTGGGGGTCTGACCTGGTGAGACCCACCTGGGCTCAGCGGCTTCTGGGCAGTGACCTTCCAAGATGCTCAGTGGACAGAAGCAGGACATCTGTGCCCTGCAGGCCTGCCAGTGAGACGGCACGCATGACAGTCCCTCCTGGCAGCTGCGTGGAGCCGTGGTCCTGCTCTCCTCCTTTCTGGTAGATTCACCCGGTGGCCATCTCCGTGTCCTAGCCCCTTGGAGCCTGTCTGACGTCCCCTCCCCCTCCCTCAGCACTCAGGACCCTCTGCCAGTGTGAGCTCTCAGAAGGCTCAGGCCCCACGCTTGCTGACCTCTGACCTTCAAGTTGGCCCCCAATGTTCACATAACTGTGGAGGACAGTGACCCGTGGTGCCCAGAAATGCCAAGGGCCCCCCAGCTGCAAGAGGAGCCCTGGCCGCTGCATACATACAGACCCTCAATGGGGGTGCTGGGTGGGCCGGGGCCTCGTGCAGGACAAACGGAAGGCCAGCCAGCAGCACGGAGCTCGAGGCTGGGAACTGGGCAGGCAGGGACTTCACTTCCAAGGTGATCCACGCAAATCCAGAAGGTTCTGACTGATGCAGACTGTGAGAAGATGGGCTTTGGGTCCTGGCCCTGCAAATCGCCACTGTGGGCACACCTGGAGCTGGGCTGCACAGCACACAACAAGGGGTCCTGTTGGCAAAGCCTCCCCCCGCCACAGTGGGAGGGGACGCGGGTGTCACTCCTTATTACAGAGGTGGGGAGAAGCAGGCAAGGACGATGTTTTAATTATATGATTCTTATCTGTGCAGACTCTCTTAAGTGCATCGTAATGTATTTTTAATAAGTCATTCAAACAGCCCCAGCTGCTGCTACTGTCCGGAGCTGATAGCCGGGCGGCCATTGCCAGCTCCCCAACCCCTCCTTTGATGAGGGTCTGTCCTTCACGTCCCCTCCCAGCCTTCCTGCTGAACCCTCAGTCGCAGGAGAAACAATGGCCTTACAGCCTCCGCCTCTGCCTTTGGGAAGCCTCGGCCATCCACAATGCTGGAATGGAAATGGGGCCCAGGCAGCAGCTAGAATCCCAGTCAGGGCCCTTCTGAGCTATGCCGGGTGGGGTGGAGACAGACAGTGGCCATGCACACACCCCTACCGCGTGACCTCAGCCCCATGCACTGAGCGCCAGGGCACAAGCTGCGGAGTGCGGGTGAGCAGGTTCGCAGGCTCATTCTTGATGCAGGAGCCCCGAGCAAGGAGGGGGCTGCTGAGTGCCACCCCCACTTCCCGTGTCCTGCTCTCCTCGGCCTCTCCAGGGACTGCACCCGCGGCGCCCGTCCTCCACATCCACATCCCTTCCTACTGGCTGTCAGCCCTGGGGACCTCTGGGGACCTTGTGCTGGGAGCCAGCTGCTCTGTAGTCCCTGACACATGCCCTGGTGACACCAGACAGCCAGAGGAGGCCTTCATCACGACACTATGCCATCAGGACTGCTGACTGCCCCCACCAGCCCTGCAGGCATCTGCCTGCCTCAGTTTCCCCCTCCCCACCCTGGCTTGGCTTCCTGAGCTTCAACTATTGTGGTTGGCCTCAATCCTCACCGCCCCGCCCCCCACCACTTTCCCCCAGTACTGGATCACCAAGTGCTTCAGGGACCCACTCAGGCCAGGAGCCCAGGTGACAAGGGCAGTCAGACCTGGGGACACTGCAATGCTGTTGACAGCCTGCCACCTCTGCAGCCTCATCTGGCAAATGGAGGCTTGGGTGGCTGCAGGACCGAGTCTGACAGGGACGTGGGCAATGTGTGCAGCCCAGCCCCAGCCTCAGCAGGCAACGCTCCACAACTGTCCTCTTCCCTCGTCCCCTCTCCCTCGTCCCCTCTCCTCGGCTGCTGCACAGCCTCCTCCCTGGCCAGGGACCCTCAGGCTCCCTGTTAACCTGTGGAACGTCACCCACAGCCCTTGGCTCTTCTCTCTCTATGCTCTCTACTGTGGCACGAGGTACAGGCTCAGCCTGTGGGTGTTTGAAGAGCTTTAAAGAGTCACTTAGAGCGAGGCATGGTGGCTCACGCCTGTAATCCCAGCTACTCAGAAAGTGGAGGTCAGAAGAATTATGGCTTGAAACCAGCCCAGGCAAAACGTTTTTGAGGCCCCATCTCAACCATTAACCAATGTGGTGGTGCATGCCTGTCATCCCAGCTACTTGGGAGGCCATAGGTAGGGGAATTGTGGTCCAAGGCCAGCCCTGGGCAAAAAAGTATTATCTGAAAAATAACCCAAAGCAGAAAGGGCTGGTGGAGTGGCTCAAGTGGTAGAGCGCCTGCCTAGCAACTACAAGGCCGTGAGTTCAAACCTCAGTGCTGCCAGAAAAAAGAAAAAAAAATCACTTTGAATTTCCAGTGCAGGCCCTAATGGACCCACTCTCTGGTCAGCCTCATCTTGGAAGGTGGGAGCCTGGGGACCCACTGCCTCTGGACACGCCCTGGGTGCCTGGCTCCCGACATGCACCTGGACACAGGCGTCTGCCCTCCCACTGTGGGCACCTGGCCTCCCCATGAGTTGACTTGGAGCCTTCTAAGCAACTGCATTCCAGCCCGGGCCAGTCCCACCTGCTGTGTGCATGGGTCAGGCACCGCTGCCTGGACCAGTCCTGCTGGGTCGTGCCGAGGGCCGAGCAGGGCACTGGAAGCAGCTGCCCAGGAGCACGGGCTGGCCGTGGGCCTCTGCGCCTGACAGGAGGGGAAGGAGCAGGCGGGGGTGGCCAGGCCTGTGACCTGCGGCCTAGTCAGAAGGGCAGCTAGGAGACAGCAGCCGCCTGCCTCCTGGCTCACCACAGCCCGTCTCTGGATCTGAGCATTTCCGTCTCCACAGCAGCCAGTCCTGATTAACTGAGCAAACTTAATTAGTTCACATCCCGTTTGTGGAAGGCATTCCTCGGGGAGCTCGCGCGAACTGCCTCCGGTCACCCCGAAACCCGGCTTCCAGGCCGAGTGGTGTTAATATCGAGCATTTCTCCTTGGGTTCCCGGCCGTAAAGAGACTCGCCTTCCCCGGGCTTCTGAGGCTCCGCTCTTGGAAACAATATTAAAGCAATTTCTTCCGAGGAGGCTGAAGGGAGAGGGAGTGGGCGAGGGGCCCGTGAAGTCAGCTTCCGTTTGAGGGGCCAGAGCCCCGGGCAGCCTGGCAGGGTCACTTGCATGGAGCAGCATGGGCCTCGGCAGGGACTTTCCCCCAGCTGTGTGGGGTGCAGCGCCCCCACCACCCCACTCATCCGGGCAGTGTTGATGGGGGACACAGGGTGGACATCTGTGGGACCCTGTCCTTGGCGGGTGAGTAGACGAGGGGCTCTGTCCACCCTGAGCGTCCGGAAGCCTTCCAGCTGTTTCGTTTAGATGGCCCAGGAATCACTTCCTCTTCTGACAAATGGCCCGGCTGCTGGTGTGTCCCGGGGACGTCTCTAACTCATCCTTTAACGACTCCGCCGGTAGCAGGGTGTTCTGCAGCCCGAAGCAATTTCGATGATGAGCGTCCTGTTCTGAGCTTCAAAGGGAATGGCCAGGCCTTTGATCTTCACGTTCTCCAGAGCTCTGCAAAACAGGGCAGGGGGCCAGTGCCAGCCCTGGACCAGGCGGAGTCTCCCCTTCTCCTCCCGTCCTCCCAGATGCGAGGTCCCGCCTGGGGCCTCCGTGCGGTGGGAGTATCCACCCCGTGACGCTGCCCAGCCCCTCCAGGCTGGTGGCAGCTCCCACCAGGGCGCTCCTTGTTGGTTTTTCCTCGGGTTTCCTCCCGGCCCCCGGTGTTTTAAGCAGTCAGTGCCAATGCACGGCTCCAGTGGCCCCCGGGGGACCCCAAGGGCAGCAGAACAGCCTCTCCGCACCTGAGGGTGGGTGTGGTGAGCAGGCTCAGAGGAACAGCACCCAGTGACAGTTCCATGCCAGTGCTGATGCCCTCTGGGTTTCTGTGGGGTGGGGATGCCTGGCAGGCCACCCATGGGGGGCCTTGTTACAGACTCCCCAGGACTGAGCCCCCGCTGGAGGTGGAGGTCTCCGTGGTCTGCTCTCGCTGCCCCGGCCGCCTTTGCCTCTGCTGGTCTGTCATGGGCCCTCCGTGGACCGTTGACTGGTTTTTAACTAGATCGCCAGCAGCTGCATTCCTTCCTTCCTCCTCTGCCAGGTGGGCCGTGCTGGGCACTGACCTGGCCCTGGGCCTCTGCTAAACCACCCGTGTTGGGGCGTGAGGCACGCCAGGGTGTCTGGTCTCAGGGTCCCCTCTCCTCATGACAGGAGTATGGATGACCCACAACCAGTGTCCCCACGTGGCGTGCGGTGGACCTTACCCCCAGGATTGGACTTCGGGCCACCCGGCCAGGGCTTGGTTCTGCTTGTTCTGCTGGCCTTCTCCTCGTAGCTACGTTCATAGCAGACGCGCTTTCACTCCTCCGTGAGGAACAGTGCCCCGCGCGGGCCCCGAGCCTGTGTCTGCCCCTTCCTGGGCGAGGCCACAGCGCCCTTTCTCCTGCAAAGGGCAGCAGACCCGAGTGGACGTTCGTCCTCTGGCACCTGCGGAGGCCGGTCCTACCCCTGGCCTCAAGGATGGAGTTGCACCCAGGCAGCAGCCGCATCCATTTTCTGTGACAGAAACAGATGACTGCCTTGTCCCTTCTCTTCCAACCGTCCCTGCTGCCACCACAGACTGTGAAAGCACAGGGGCCCTGGAGCCCCGCGCCTCGGGCCTGTCTCCATTAATCACCGTGGCTTCCAGCCATGGTCTCCTGAGCTCACCCTGGCGGCCTGCTGCAGTGGTTCTCCTTGTGGCAGCAGCAACAGGTCAACAGGTCGCTTGGTGTGGAGGCCATCGTAGCAGCGACAGGTGGAGAGGAAATGGACCCAGGGCTGCCGTCTGCACTGACGTCCTCACAGAAGTCAGGCTCTGTCCACACAAGCCTGCTGACTTGGAGCGGATGTGACTCAGCTCTCCAGCCCGTCCCTCCTGGTCACATTGGGGTGAAGAACAGATGGGTGGTTCCCGGGTGGGGACGGCTTCACACAGAAGCCCCACGGGGTCAGTGGCACCCGTCCAGGAGTGTGGTGCACATCTGTGCCACGTGGCTTCTGCCCCCTGCGTCCCTGAGAACCAGGTGCATTGTCAGGTGAGCTGTGTGTGTTGGTGGCCAGGGCCAGAGTCCACGAGGCCCAGGGAAGAGGGCTGGGCCCCACAGCACAGCCAACAAGCGATGGTCGTTCATCCCTCACGATCCCCCGTCCTGAGACTTGCTCACAACTCAGGGTCCCACGATCAGCACACAGAAGCCAAGATGGCTGCCCTGGAGGTCCTGTCGAACTGATGGTGACAAACGGCACCGGGCATGGAAGGTCCCCATACGGGGTGCACTGAAGCAGAACCAGGGAGAAGCCATTGTGAAGAGCTGGGGAGGGCATTCCAGAAAGTTCCAGGAGCTTCCAGATGGCCCGGCGACTGGAACTGGTTCGGGGTGGGGTTCAGCTGTGGTGCACGCCAGGCCGGGTGTGGGCACTCACCCCTCATGGTCAGTTCCTCCTGGCGTCGGCAGGCGTCCAGCCTCTGCCTAGACACCATTTCTCTCTGTGCCTGGCTGACCTCCCCACTCGGTTCTCAGCATGGCCGCCTTTTCCGGGAGGCCCTGCCTCAGCCTCTCCCTAGGCTGCAGACTTCTTGAGGGCTGAGATCGGGCCATGTCCACTGTTGACCAGAGCTCCCAGCCATGCTCTGGGGACATGTTGGAGAAGGTTAAGTGGCCGTGTGATTCCTAGCCGTCCTGGGTGGACGTCAGGACCCCCCACACAAGGAGAAAGCCATCTCCAAAGCTGTCGGCTCCTCTTCCTCCTCCTATCAGAGCCCCTCTCCCCTTGGTGACATGCCACCAGCAGGTCCCCGGCCACCACAGATGTCCAGCGGTCAAGCAGGTACCGTGAGGGAAGGGCCTGCCATGCCCGGGCATCAGGTTGCTGGCCTCAGGTTCCTGAGCAGACACATAGCAGGGCCCTGGCCTGGGACATTGCCACCAAGTCACCGCGGGCAATTAATTCATGGGGGCTGCAGTCACTGCTCTGCTCAGGAGCAATTTACATCTTTGTTGTATTTTAATTAAATTTCTGGAACACTGCAAGTTTTCACATATTAAAAAATGCAGAGTTGTGTACTTTGAAAATCCCTAGGTTCCACAGACAGCCGTTGCTACATTTCCTAAACACTCTGAAAGATGGCTCTGTGCCTGTGCCAACACAGACCTGTCACACGCCCGTCACACACACGCCTGTCACACACACACGTCACACAGCGCCCGTCATACACGTCACACATGTGCCCGTCACACATGCACCCATCATACACACGTCACACATGTGCCTGTCACACACACACGTCACACACGTGCCCGTCACACACACGCCTGTCACACACGTCACAGTGCCCGTCACACACGTGCTCGTCACACACAGGCCTGTCACACACGCCCATCACACACGCACCCATCATACACACGTCACACACACGCCTGTCACACACACGTCACACTTATGCCTGTCACACACACGTCACACACACGCCTGTCACACACGTCACACATATGCCTGTCTCACACACGCCTGTCACACACACACGTCACACATATGCTTGTCACACACGTCACACACGCCTGTCACACATGTCACACACGCCCGTCATACACGTCACACGTGCCCGTCACACACGTGCCCGTCACACACAGGCCTGTCACACACGCCCATCACACACGCACCCATCACACACGTCACACGCGCACGTCACACACACGCCTGTCACACACACGTCACACACGTGCCCGTCACACGTCACACATGCCCATCACACACACGTCACACATGCGCCCATCACACCTGTCACACACACACGTCACACACACACGCCCGTCATACATGTCACACACGTGCCTGTCACACACGTCACATGCGCCCGTCATACACATGTCACACATGTGCCCGTCACACACCACGCACGTGCCCGTCACGCACACACGTCACACACGTGCCCGTCACACACACGTCACACACGTGCCCGTCACACACAGGCCTGTCACACACATGTCACACACAGGCCCGTCACACACACACCTGTCACACACACGTCACACACACACCTGTCACACACACGTCACACACCTGTCACACACGTCACACACACGCCCGTCATACATGTCACACACGTGCCCGTCACACACGTCACGCGCCCGTCATACACATGTCACACATGTGCCCGTCACACACACATCACGCACGTGCCCGTCACGCACACACGTCACACACGTGCCCGTCACACACACGTCACACACGTGCCCGTCACACACACACATCACACACGTGCCCGTCACACACAGGCCTGTCACACACACAGTGCAGATGGCCACGGCACCCACACCCGTGGGTTCACTGTCCACGGAACGAATGCACCATCCGGTCCACGCTGCCCCTTCCTGGCGGCTGTGTCACCACTGGAAGCCACGGTCTGTTGCTCTGCGATCGTCTGCCCGATGTTGAGGGATCTCAGTCCTGCGCTGGGCGGCTCCCCGAGCCACGGGCGTGAGCGCGTTTTCCTGTGCTTCAGTGGTTTGCCTCTGGTTTGCCTCTGGTGACTGCAAGGACCTTGGGCCCAGGGGAGAGTGGCCACATTTGCAGACCAGAGGAGCTTGCGTTTCCTCTGGACCCTGTGCCCCGATACCCTGGGCCTTGGGGTGCTCCCAGGGTCCTTCCTGCAGCCCACAGAGCATCTGAGCGCCCCACTGACCTCATGGGGACATTCAGCAGACTACACGTGTTACTTCCCGGGCCCCCGCTGTGAAGGACGGTCCATGTTCCCTGTGACCACTGTCTGGGCCGCTCTGGCCACCCCTTTAGGCAGAGCTGGCCATCTTTGTTTTCCAGCAGCTTAACTGGGGAGAGGGAGGTGTTGAGCGGCAAGGACAGGTGTCAGGTCAAGGGAGCGCTCTGTGCCGAGCGTGCGGGAAGGAGGCCTCCAGCTGATGCCCTGGGGTCTCGCCTGGCTTCTCCCTCACTTGGAGAAGGCTGGAGTTGCTGCCCAAGTCCCCAAGATGGGCGCTTCCAGATCCCCCAAGAACATCAGATCTTTGAGCCTTAGGGCCGAAGGAGCCCCACAGGATGCTGAGGTCACCAAATGTCCCCCACCTGGAAGGGCCCCATGGCCTCTTGTCATAGACTCCAGGCAGACATTCGCTGCCTTGTAGGGGCAGCCCATGCCACTTAAAGACAACCAGACTTTCTAAAGTCCTTTAAACGGTCACCTGAAATGTGGCTGCTTGTCTGTGCTCCCTCCTCCCCTGGGGGCCGTGCAGAATGAGATGTAACCGGGAGGAAGGGACAGGGTGGAGGTGGCTGGCATATCTGCGGCCTGAGCCTGGGCGCATCCCCAAGGGAGCCCCTGAGAGCAGGACCCCACCTTCACAGCCGCAGTGCGGAGGGTCAGCCGGCCCTGGCAGTGGACCTGAGAAAGCCAGTAGCTTGAGGCAGACCTGGGCCAGTTGGAGCTGGGGACACGCACACCCCACAGAGGTGCAGTCACGGTGGTGGGTGTCACACACTGCAGGTGTCATGTCTTGCCATCCCCCTCTGCTGTCCTGTGCCCAGAGATGAGGCCCAAAGAGGGTTGGGGGCCTTTATCCCCTCATAGGTGCCTGGGCCACCTCTGAGCCTCTGGTACCTCATACCTCACCCCGCATGCAGGAGAGACTTCCCGAAAAGGAGAACTCTGGGGTGCGCTAGCCAGGTCACGCCCAAGCCAAAGTAAAAAGGCCAGCTCCTTGTCCCTATGGGCCAGCGTCCCTCGTCAGGACCCCAGGGGTCTTGGGGTGCAGCTGCCTCCACCCAGTGCAGCCTGGAACGTGGAGAGGGCCCCGTGGGGTCAGATCCTGCCCCCTCCCCAGGCTGTACAAGGCACCTGTGGCACCCAGGGGACCGTGCGCGTGCTCTGGGGCCTCTGTGTGCCATCATCAGTGGCGCTCTGGAGTGAGTTCCCCGCTCGCAGCCTGACCGTGCTGAGGCAAAGCCACTGGAAATTAAATCAAGTCTCAAGTGTTAAACCAACCAATTAAAAAACGCAATCACACGGAAACATGCATTTTTCAAAACTGTTGTTTGCTCTGTCATAATTAACGTACGCAGGGAGGACAGCCAGCTCCAGTGGGCCTGGGGAGGGTGATGCCTCTGTGTGGCTCTGTCATCCCTGAGAGTGCCAGGCCTGGGCACCGGCCTCACAGGGCTCCAAGGTGGAACCTAGAGCCTGGCCAGAGAGTGTTCCTGGCCCCCAGGCACAGGGTCCCGGGGCTGGCTGTGAAGTCAAGACCCCCCCAGGAGAAGGAAACTCACTGGGGCCTGGCCTGCCCTGGGTCCTTGCTGTCACCCAGTGCCCCTGCTTTCTCTCTGGTCACTCCCTGCCCCTCCTCTTTCCCAGGCGGCCTGACCATGGCTCGGGCCTAGCTGTGTATCTGTCCAGTCCCCACTGAGGCAGAGACACAGGAGGAGGCTGGGAGGTTCCTCCCGTCCGTGCAGAACCTCGCTGCGTGGGGCTCCCATCTCAGCCTGCGTCGTGGTCACAGGCCAGCAAGGGAGCATGCCTGAGGCCTCACAAGGGCACTGGTGTGGTGCCCGCTGTCAGGAGGTGGTTGTGAGGGTGGACGCTTAGCCAGGTGCCTGGGATGTTTGAACATTACCCCCTGTGAGACTGGCAGCCACATATCCACTCAGGACTGTGGGTGACACAGCTCCAGAAGGAGCGGGGTGCAGGTCCTCACAGCTACCACCTCGGTGCCACAAGGGGAATCCCAGCCCCGTGCGGGTCTGGCTCCTGCCTCTCCCCTCCTCCTCCTCCTCCAACCCAGATGAGCCCCTGGAATATTCCCTGGAGAGCGCGGTGGCCGGGGAGGGTGCCAAGCGATGTGACTGGCGGGCTCTGGAGATAGCCGGGCACCTGTGGTTGACCAGAAGGAACCAGAACACGCAGGTCGTCAGGCGTCTGCTCGCTCTGAAGGCCTGCGTGCCCCAGGAGGAGGCAGGGGTCCCACACTCCTGCCCACCTTCCACGTGAAGGAAACCTACGAGGGGCTCTCGTTCTTCCAGCCGCCAGTTCTGACACCAGGCAGCCCTGGAATATTCCGGGACCACCTCGTACACCAGGCCAGAAGGGACTCGAGCGAGGCCTGAGCCTTCCTCCTCCCGAGAGTGAGCGAGTGAGCGAGGGCTGGAAGCTGCAGGGACTTGGGCGGGGGCCACCCGAGCCTCATCCCTCCCCACTCCTGTTCATTTAGTGACGCTTATCTCTGCTCACACGGAGCTCAGGGGACGCAGACGGTGGCGATAAACAGACAGCAAGCAGACCGAGGTGATGAATTATCTGCTCAATAATTAACAAATTAGCCGACCGACGGCGGGGGGTGGGGGGGGTGCTGCTCTGTGTGCAGGGTGGGCCCTGCGGGAAGGGGCTGTGTCCTCTGTGCTCTGTGTCCCGTCTGTCTGATGTGGGGACAGGGGCCACCAGAGGGAGGCTTGGGGGAGCCGGTTCTTCCTCAAGCTCCCCGTGAGCCAAGTCCAGAGCACAGTCCTGCTGATGGCCACGCTGGACCCAGCTGAAGGTGGGGGTCTCGGGGAACCCAGGGACCAGCCTGGGGCCAGAAGTGGGACCTGACACACCTTCACCTGGAGGCCTGAGCTACAGAACATGGTGGCCTGTGTGCGAGAGGCGGGGGCCCCGGATCAGGCTCACCTCCCCCTGCCTGCCGAGAAGGCTCACGTGGGGGACCCCCCAGGGGGCTGTCATCCCATGCCTACCCCTCCTCTGCACTTAAACTCATCTGGCCTCACGCCCGAGGGGGCCTCGCCTATACCTTGAGTGTCCCCGTCTCTGGTCAGTGTTGACGGAACTCTGGGCCTGCCTCGTGAGCTAACTCTGGAAGGAGCTAGACCTGGGCTGTTGGGATGGAATGGACGTTTTTGGATTGTGGGGGACCCAGGGCCGGATGCTGCAGACTGGAGTTTACGTCCCCCCTCACTAGGTTCTGGGAGGTGACGCGGTCATGGACTGGAGCCCTCACGAGTGAGTTGGTGCCCTTATGACAGCGCCAGATTGCTGCCCAGCCCTCCACATGTGAGGTCAGGAGGAGGAGGGCCCTGTGGGAGGAAGCAGGCCTCACCAGATACCCATCTGCCTGCGCCATGGTCCCAGACTTCCAGCCCCACAGCTGTGAGACGTTCTGTCATGATGCGGTGTCTTGGTGCAGCAGCCAACAGGACAGAGAGAGCCCCCTTAGTGTCAAGCCACCACAGGCTGGCCGTGGCCATGGTGGGCATCCGAGAGTGTGCTCTGGCCCCTCTGTTGGGTGGCCCGCTGGTGACTGGGGTGGCCTGGCGCAGTGATGGAGTTAGTGATTACACTTCACAGTGAGCAGTGATAATCATGAGTCGGGGCAAGGAGCGCTGCCGGCCGGAAAGTCCATTTATTAACCAGATAAATGGCCAAAAGACAGACTTTGTGCCAGCTCCTGGCAGAGCTGCCGGGGGGCTCTGATAATGGGGCTGAGCTGAGTCCTGCCAGGCGGCCCCTGTTGTCAGCTGCTAGGACCAAGTCACAGGTGGAGGCTCCCAGGTGAGTCCCAGCCGCCCCGTCGCTGGGCCTGGGTGGACGGAAGGTGGGGAGGAGGAGGAGCCGTGGCTCCCAGCCGGCCTGGAGCAGCAGGGCCTCCCTGTGGGACACCCACGGCTTGGTGACTGGGGCAGCTGCGGACAGGAGCACAGCCTGGGCCTTTCTGTTTGGTCAGGGCACAGTCGTGGCTCACGGGCATGGCAGAGGTCTGTGCCAGGGAAGAACTTGGACATAGAAACATCCAGCTACTTCCTCCTGTCCGCTGCTGCGGCCATGTGGTCCTCGAGGCAGTGGGGAGGCAGGGGCTGCAGAGCCTTCTCGCCACCGCGGTGAACGCCCGTCAGTTCACTTAGACAGGCGGCCATCTGGAGGCGGCCGGCCCCCACCCCACGTCCCTGGGGCTCAGCCCAGGGGCTCCTTCCTCTGGGGCCATTTCTGTGCCCTTGCTCCAGCGTCCTGGGTTGGTGGCTGACTGTCCCTCTCCACATACCACAGGACCTTCCTTGTGGTGTAGTCCAGCTCATGGCTGGTTCTCTGCACGTCAAGTGGGTGTGTGGAGGGAGGGAGGGAGAGCGGCTCCAGGACACCCTCCCCAGTGGGCTCGGCCTGCGCCATCCTCAGGCCCCACTCCTGTCCTTGCCTCCTGCGCGTCTTGCCAAGGGCGGCCTGGGCCTTGGGGGCATCAGCTCAGTGGGCACAGGGCAGGGGCAGAGCCGCCACCACCTCCGGGTGATTTAGCGCCGTGATTGCTTCCTGACACGATCCCTCGCGGCCTTTTATTAGATTTCCCTCCGTTTCCTTCCAAACGCTCCTCGGAAATAAACACCTGAGGCTGTTACGCGCTACACCACTCATTTTAATTAACTTTTAAATCACATAATGTCACCTGAACCTCTCAGATAGCAGCTCTGGGCCAGGGTGGGGGCCGGCTCTGCCCCCCCATGCCTCCGTCCAGAGCCTGGGAAGTGGCCAGAGCTCAGCTTCGGGGGACTCGGAATGGACCCCCAGGGCCAATGAGGTGGTCCTGAGGCGCAACTGCAGCTCCTGGAGCTTCCTGGCCCCCCTCTCAGTTCTGTTTGCCTGATGGTGGCAGGGGCCAGGCCCTGGTCTGGGCCCGCTCCGTCCAGGGGACACGGTGGTGTCCACAGCCCGGCTCTGGCCCCTGGGCACTCCTCATGGGAAGGTGGCTGTTCGTGGGTCTCTGAGAGAGCAGCTCAGGGGCCCTTTTTCTGGGCCAGGGTGGTGGTACCTGCAAGAGCCTGGGCCTGCGGCCAGGGTTTTCCTGGAGGACTCCGCCTCCTGTGCGCCCGAGGGGCCAGAACCTGGGCAGGGCACTCGTTTCCCTCGGCCCCCGGCCCCCAGCTCTGTGGCGGTTTGGGCTGTGCTGCCTCGCGCTCCCTCTGCCCCGTGTCCTGGGCGCCTGTGAAGCTCGGCACGGAGCCTGGTAGGTGGCACACAAGTGTCGGTCTTCACTGTCACTGCCGCTGTGGCCAGTGGCAAGGACGCCGAGGCCCAGGCCACAGTCACGGTCACCTTTCCCGGCCCAGGGAGCTTCTTCTGTGTTCACCTTAGCAGCTCGGGGAGGCGATGGCTCTGACACAGGCTGGCAGTGACAAGCCGGCCACATGCACCCTCCCTGGCCAGTGTCTGGAGTTGGGGCCGTTCAGAGAAGGGGCTACCCGGCAGTCATGGCCGCCCCTGCCAGCGTCAGGCAGCCAGGAGGTGGGTGCCGGGTGCCCATGGACAGAGTCCAGGCACCTGATGCTTCACCTCTGAGCACAGGCACCCTGTCCACGTCAGGCAAGGACGCCCCCCTGCTTGAGCCCAGCGTGGTCACCTCACAGGTATGCAGTGACCCCTGCTGAGTTTTCCTGTATCCTGGCCTGGGTCAGCTGTGACTCTGGGGACAGAGCAAGGGGACTGGTTCCTGAAAGCGCTCTACCGCTTGAGCCGCTCCACCAGCCCTTTTTTGCTTTGGTTATTTTTCAGATAGGGTCTCACACTTTTACCAGGGCTGGCCTCGACCACAGTCCTCTTACCTATGCCTCCCGTGTAACTGGAACAACAGGCGTGTATCACCACACCTGCCCATGGTCTGAGATGGGGTCTCACTAACTTTCTGTGTAGCCTGGCCAGGATCCTCCCAATCTCCATCTCTCCAGTAACCAGGTTTATAGGGATGAGCCACTGTGACCGGTTGTGAAACAGGACTTTCTGTTGTGACCAGCAGATCCCTGCCTAGTGCGGCTGCTGTCCCAAGAAGGAGTCTGAAGCAGACTGCCCGGCTTCTGTATGCCAGCAAACGAGAGTCGAGAGAGAAAAACGCCTGGTGGAGTCGTTCCGGAAATTAGATTCCCCTTAAGGTCACGCGCTCCACTAGAAAATTAACCAATATTTTTGTAATCAAACAGGGCTGCTTTGTCCTTAGGGGAGCGGTGGCCGCCTGTCCGGCCTTCCTCATTTGTCTTGGATGGCGGCAGCTCCCGCGTGGGCTTCTGTTTTATTAAATAAACTTTCTTACAGCCGCCTCTGTGCCCCACAGCCAAGCGTTGGCATCCAGGGAACGAGGGGCCCAGGGTGTCAGGCTGGCACTGCCCTGCCAGGGCCACCCACCCTCACCACCGCGGGCACCCTTGGGGCTGGTCCACCTCTCTGTTCATGTCCTCCCCGTCCTTCAGGCCCAAGCTCCTCATCAGCGCAGGCAGAAGTGGGGGCCACTCAAGGTCAGCCTGGGCCGCACACACGGGTCCTGGCCAGGTCCCAGCGTCCACCCCACTGCCACCCTCTCCGCAGAGCGTGGGGGCCGGGGTGGGGGGCGAGCAGCGTGGCTCGTCCTCCCCCGCACGGTGCCGTGGCTAATGAGGGGTGCTGTGAGCAATGTTACCCAGAGCTGTGCTGTCAGCACTGCCAAGGGGAAAAAAGCCAGACACAACATTGCATGAAATTAGCTGCTTCTGTCACACGGAGCCATGTGCACACGTGGAGCCAGTCACACCCGCGGACGCTCAAAGACGGGACGTGTATAGACGGTGGCACCTCAGGGTCACGTGGCCTGGTGGCATTGGCTGGTTGAGAACAGGGCGAGGTCTGCCCAGAGATGAGTGGGATGCGTCCGCATGGTGTGGGGACGTGTGACACGGCTAGCGTGTGCACGCTTACACTCGCACAGATGCTGGAGGGGACGAGGACCGCCGCTGACTCGGAGTGGGCGCTGAGTGGCCGTCGTCTTTGTCTCTGTTTTTCTGGAGTGACATTTTGTAAAGAATAAGTATTTTTTTATTAGCAGAAATCGTGACCGGCTGGCTGTCCTGTTGAGGCCTGGCCAGTGTCAACACATGGGACCGTGTTTCCCTGCTCGCCTACCCCCAGCAGGCAGTCCCGTGGATGACCGGCTCCCACTGTGGGGACATGGGGTCCCCAGGATGCTGTGGGAACCAAGGTCACCTCCAAGGCTTAGGCTTGTCCCTGGTGGCCCAGAAGTAAGTCCTTTCCCTAGACAGGCAACACCTGAAACTCAGTCCTTCCCCTCCTGCTGTCCAGGGCGAGGCCTGCGTCAGGGCAAGAGAGTGGTCAGCGGCGTGACAGCCACACTGTCCCATCTCCGTCCTGCCCTCTGTAGGCCAGAACACGGGGCTCAGGCCTCAGCTGGGACAATGGATACAGGGACGAGCTCTTCCAGTGTCCACAGTGGACATTTCTGTGTTAATCCTTCTGGCTTTAGAGCCCTGCTTCAGATCGTTCACTAGTTCTCCATCCAAGACGAAATACGCAGACGGGGTGACAGCCATGGTCCCACCCCGAGACCCTGAGGCTGCTGGTGGTGCTGTCGGCCTTGACCAGTCAGCACCAGTGGAACTGGATCCTGGTGACACCGCTGAGTTCTGGCAGCAGAAGACACATCACTGACTGGGTGGGGTAGAGCTCAGCCGCTGTCCTGGCTTGGAGTGGACACCACAGCTGGACATGGGGACTGTCTTTGCGTCCTGGGGACAGGTCTGGAGCCTGTGAGGAACACAGGGCACTGGTGCGGTCAGCGGGTTTATTTATTTGCTGAATGGAAAAGGACAAACTCAAGCTGGAAAAGATGCATGGTCTTCAGCTCCCCAAGTCAGGAACGTCAGACGCAGGGAGGCACCCGCCGATGTGACTGGGGGGGTTGTTATTCTGTTCTTGGGGCCAAGGAGCAAATCAACTGCAGGACACACTTGGGCATTGTTTTTTCAAATGAACGTGGTCTTTGAAAAGGTAGCACGACCGCAGGACGGGGAAGCTCCCGTTGCAGGATGAAGAAAATCCCGTGGCTAGGTGCACACGAGGCACGTCTTCCTGGAGCCCCAGCACAGCACAGCCGCCCTTCCCTTTGGCCGGTTCCTTGCTGGGGGACAGTCCCTGGTTCTGCCACACACCCCCCACCCAAGCCAGGCTGCAGCTTCCTGGTCCCACTCCGCGTTCATGGCCGGACACCTGGGTCCCTATTGCCCTCCGTTCCACAGCAGCTTTTGGTCCCTACAGCACTTCTGTTCTGGAGGATGCCTGTCGGGTCCTTTGGAGGAGCCTGGGGCGCAGCCTCACCCCCACGGTGGCTTTGCCATCGCTCATCCCGGCGGTGGTTTGTGGCCTCCTGATGCCCCCACAGCCCTCCCAGCACACACAGCTGCACGCTGCGTGTCTTTGCAGAAGTGGGGGTGGTTGGGAGAGTCACGGGTGTCACCAGCAAAGGCCAGCACCGCAGACCTCGGGGGGCTTTGCTGTTGGGCACAGCAATCAGCCTGGCTGTGGGGGGTTCTTGGGGTGCAGGTGCCCTCAGGTCTGGACAGGGGATGCAGCAGGCCCACCTCCCTCGATTCTGGGCGCCTTAGGGCCTCAGGCACAACTCAAAGCCACCCAAGCACTATCACTCCTGCAGGGACACTGTGACATCTCCGTGATGGTGGGCACCGCCCTGTTCGCTCCCAGAGGCCTTGCCGAGAGCCAGGCTGAGTAGCTGGCACAGCTGCGGGGCCTGACACAGGAACGTCTTGTGGAGTGTGAGTGTGTCACCTGCCCAGGTCACTTCCTGGCTCTTGAATGGCCAAGAACTTGAGGATGGAGAGCCAGAGACGGCCAGGAGCCCATCCATCTTCCAAACAGCTCATTCCTTCCCATGAACCAGGCTGCACGTGTTTGGTTCCGAGCCAGCCGAGGCAGGCGCAAGGGCCATGGAGCCGGCCAAGGTCAGAGCCTCACTTGTTCCTGTTAGCATTCTGTGCACGGCTGGAGTGAGGAGAGCAGAGCTCGCTTTGGAGCGCCAGGCCCAGCGCCTCGGCGTCAGAAAGGCTGGAGGGGGCTGGGAACAGCAGAGCCTCAGCCCTGATCCAGCATGCGGTCAGGGGGTAAGTGACCACCAGGCAGGCATGTTGGCCACAGCGGGGCCCTGGGAGTGGGCAGCAGCCCCATTCCTGCAGGCTCCACTGCAGGCAATGCCCCTGAGGCTCTGTGGAAGCCCCCTGGGCAGGGCAGAGTCTGTCCTGATGGCCTGCCCCCCCCCCAGGTCCTTCTGACCTCTTCATGGGTCTCCTGGTCCTGTGCAGCAGAAGCACTTACCTGACAGGTCACAAAGCCACCACGCTCTGTACCAGCTGGAGATCACAGGGAAAGATGGGGTGTATGCTCACTGGGTCCCCAGGAGCTCTGACAGCCCTGGCCTGGCCTCGGCGAGTCTCACAGCTCACGACAGGATGTGACTTGAGTGAGTGGGGTCAGCCCCGTGGAAGGCTCAGTGACAGTGGCCAAGAAGCAGCTGACATTGCACTCCAGCAGCCGGCTTTGCCAGCCGCACTCCCTGTGCCCGTTCCCACCAGCTATGTGCTCAGCCCCCTCCCAGAAAACCAGCTTTCCCATGTGGCCCCTCTGCCCTTGGCCGCAGATGAGCCGTGGTAGAAACTGGCAGAAATTCAGGCTGATGAGAGGTTTTAGCTCTGCTGAGGTCAGCAGGAGCCAGCGTGCATTTCAGTGTCACAAGGCCGTGCCCTGTGGGTGGGAAGTGACTCAGCCTGTCCCGAGATGGGTCCGGGGCCCCTCCCTGACACCACCTCCTTGGCTCTCTCCGGGAAGACCGGGCCCGGACAAAGCCTGCCATTTCAGAAGTGAGCCTGGAGTCAGGTCTCCTCCCAGCCTTTGTTTTTGACTCCTTCATATTAAGAAGAAAAAACTCCCAGTAGGAGCCGTGCGCTGTGGCGACACGATGTTTTAATTACATCTCAAAATAGCCTTGCAGTAAACTGTGACCAACCAGCTGCATCAAGGAAGTCCTCACTCGCAGGCTGAGGTGGCCTGCTGATTACCTGCCCACTCAGCGCCACAGAGGCACGTGGAGCCACTGGTAACCGGGTGGTCTCGGGCCCCACCTGATCCCTTCATGGTGGCCGTGGGCTGGGCTGTGGGAGTCCCTGGTGGCAAGTCTTTAGCAGGAAGGAGAGAGGCACTCTGGATAGTTGATTTGTCAGCTAAGAACCTGTGGGCCAGGAAGGTGGAGAAGCGACAGAAAGGTGCCACCCTGCAAGGCTCACAGCAGAGCCAGGTAGCTATGGGGAGCACAGACAACCAAGGCGTCCAGATTCTCAGGGTGAAGAGCTCCAAGTTGTGTCACCAGAGATGCAGGAGTGGTCACAGTAAAAGTGACCAGGTTTTCCTCGTCCAGCCCTTGCCCCCGGGAGGTTCCCCAAGGGCTCTACACGCCAGTCACCCCCATGCAGACTTTGCCAGAAGGCCAGGCTGGAGCCAGGCCTCAGCCTCGTTGTTCAACTGTCTGTCTGACCCCGGCCTCTCAGACTCACCGCCCCACCCAAGGGGGAAGCCCTGAGTCAGCGTGTATACTGAGTCACAGCGAGGGAGACGTGGACAAGGAACCACGTGTGTGCACATGGCCTTTGACACAGGCCAGCAGCGTCCCGGGTCTGCACTGCGCTTCAGGGAGCCGGGCGGTGGGGAGTGGTCCAGACGCCCAGTGGAGGCGGTGCTCGGGGAGAGGCCCAGCAGTCTGTCCTGTGCAGAGGACATGCACACCTTCCCAGTGGCTCCAGGAGGGGTGGGCTGGGTGGCCGGCCCCAGTGCTGTCCTGCCCACCGTCTGGAGTCGGCTGCATGCAGAGTAGAGCCAGGCGGAGCTGCAGGCCTGGCCACGGTCTCTGCCTCGGCCATCAGGGCTGGAGCCCCAGAGCTTCTGGGTTTGCACCGCGGGGCTGCAGCCGGGCGGAAGCCGGGAGCCCAGGTGGGAAGAACCACGCGTGAAACAGAATCTGCTTCCACTTCCTCTGTTGCTTAATTAACAGCAGGGCAGTTGCAAAGTTGAAATGCAGCTTAAAAGCCTTTGTGAGTAATTAGTGTCAGAAACAGAAGATCTAGAAAGCCATAAGCTCACAGCTTGGTGATATTACCAAGTACAAATTAAAAAGAAGGAAGCAAGGTCCTTTCGAGACCAAATTCTCAGCCCTGCCAAAGATGAAAAACAAGGCAGTTTACAGAGGATGCTGGGGGACGGGCAGTCCACGGCACAGAGGGCGGCCAGGGGGCTGCAGGGCGTCCCCAGCCAGGGGACACCTGCAGCACCAGGCCTGGCGGGAGTCCTGACTAGAAAGATGGCACTCTCAGGAGGGCCCACTACGAGGACTGATGAGTGACCCCCCCAGGTCACAGGTGGGGATGCTGAGGCCCACAGCCCATAACAGGCCAGTGCAACCGGTGTCACAGCCAGGTACTGACCTCGGCTCTCAGGTGGTCACTTCAGCTGGCCTCTCCATCTGGCTTGACTTCGCATGCACTTGAGGTGAGGGAGCCATGCTTCTGGTAGCCAGTAGTGGGGTCACCTTTGAACTCGAGGCCCTCAGGGCCCTCCCGGCCTCTCCCCAGGGCAGCACAGCTCTAACCCCAGCACCCAATTCGCCTCGCTTGACCCGGACAACAAGCAAGCGGTCATCAGAGCAGGTGACCTGGATGGCTCTGGAAAGAGGTGGATTTGGGACCGTGCCATGCTCGTGGTTGTTGGGCCAGGCCAAGGGACAGTAGCTGATGATTCCGCCATCGGCCCCGGCGGTCGTGGTGGAGGCTTCCTTCCAGATGAGTCTGAACTGGGGCAGAAGAACCGGGTCCTGCCATGAGTAACTCCTGTCTTTGGAGACGCACGGCGCAGCCCATCGAGGCTGCTCCTGCGCCAGACACAGCCCTTGCCAGCGGTGAGGAGTGAAGCGAGCGAGCCCCCGAGTCTGCCGAGACTCCCCTCTGAGAGTCACGTCAGTCACGGGATATTTTTAACCCAGAACCAGCAAAATGTGCCTTTTGGAGGTGGTGGTGCCGGCGCACTCTGGCAGCTTCAACAGCAGACGGGCAGCCAGACTGTCGTTCAGGTCCCCGGGCGCCCCAGCGTGGCTGTCCTCAGGCTGGCTGGACAGCTGTGGCCATGTCTCCCACCAGACACTTGTGTGTCTTGCAGGCAGTCGCTGCCTGGCCATCAGTGTCCCTCCGCCCTCACCTGGCCTTTGTGGCTGCTCGTGCCTTCTGGACTGTCCCCTCGGCGGGGTTTGGACTGACTGTAGCCTCACACTCAGCGTCCTGCAATGTGGGCAGAGGGAGGCAGCTGAGGCAGTGACGGGCATTCAGCACCCAGGCCCCCTGTGGGGTCTGTCCCCAAGGTCCCTGTCACAGAGTGGGGAGGTGAGGCTGGAGGGCCACTGGCCACTCATGACCTGGTATGACCCTCCATGGACTGAGCCAGCCGTGAATGGAGACCACACTTGTCTCAAAATGTGTGTGGTCCCTTCACCGCCCATCTCTAAATGGCCGTGTGGTGACAAAGGGTGAGTGGGGCTCCCGTGGGGGGACAGAAGCACCCACGCTGAGTAGAAGTCACACACACAAAAATGCTGGAATGTGAACGTGGAGAAATTCTACATGTTACAAAGTAAGGAGAAAAAAATGGGCTAGGCAGTGGCCCAAGTGGTAAAAGCACCTGCCTAGCAAGTGCAAGGCCCTGAGTTCAAATCCCAGTACCACCAAAAAAGAGAAAGAAACTAAAAGTGTCCAGTTTGGAAAGATTTTCCAATGCCAGAAACCCAATTAGGTCCACTCAGAAGCTCCTGGAACCACACAGGAGCTTGGCGTGGCTGCAAAATACAAGGTCAATACACAAGGGAGTTGTCTTTATGCAGAAGCAAGAGAAAAATTAAAAAGCGGTGTCTTTTATATCAGAAAACGAAATACTTAGGGTGAGTGACAAAAAGACGAGAGACACCTGCACGGAGACAAGAGGACACTGCTCAGAGAAGCACTTGGCGTTGGCAGGTTGGTGAAGACGCCGGTGCTGACCCGGCCACCCTGGCAGGGTAGGTGCGCTTACCCTTGCCAGGCTTTTATCGCTGTGACTTCCGCCCAGCACAGCCAGTTTGAGATCCACCCGTGCTGTCCTTTCGGGGGCCGAGCCGTGGTCCGTGGCACGGATACGCCGCAGTCTGCTCATCTGTCCACCCGCTGCTGGACCCCCGGTCATTGCCACAGTAACGCAAGTCTGCATCAGACGCCACTCCTGTCTCCTGGCTGAGAACGTCCCTGGCGGTGGAGGTGCCGCGTCACACATGGGTACTGCTGACCTGTTCGCACGGTCCCATGGGTCACGCTCTCACCAGGAGCTGGCGCAACCGGTCACCCCCACGGCAGCCATCGCAAGAGGAGCCGTGGTGGCCCGATGGCTGGTGATGCCGAGTGTGTGACTTGTCTGTTGGGGACGCGCTGACTCGCGTCTTTGGCTCGCGGTTTCACTGGGCTGTGACTTTCTGTGTCATTGCTTTGAGGTTCTCTGTGCATCCTGGCCCCGGTCCCCTAGGGGATGACACAGTGTGGCGTTTCCTCCTGGCTCCGCCTTACCTTTCATTGTCTCCGAGTCATCGGTCCTTGCTCCTCCTGGGAGCGCCTCTGCGTCACAGCTAAGATTTTCTTGCGTGAGTTTTAGTGTTGTTTTCACTCCCGAGTCTGCGGTCCATTCTGAGCTGATTGTTGCACCTTGTCCACGACGAGCCCAAAGGCCTGTCCTTCAGCGTCAGGACACCCGGCTGTGCCAGAGTCACTGGCTCAGATGGCCGTCCTCTCCTCACCAAATGGCCTTTGCACCTTGGCCAGAGTCTGTTCCTGCTCCTTTCATGTGTGTCTGCGCTGGCTGCTGGCGTCCATCGACCCGTCTGTGCAGTGCCACACGGGCTTCGTCACTGCCATCGGGCGGGGTGGTGTCACCCTCAGCTTGGCACTCTTAGGGGTTTGAGACGCTGAACTCCTTGAGCTTCTGGACACCCTGTCCACTCAGCCTTTCGTTCTACAGGATCTCGGGGGCCGCACCACCTCCGTGGGTCATTCTTAGACAGAACCCGTGTCTTCACGACGAGCCTGCCAACGCCAAGTGCTTCTCTGAGCAGTGTCCTCTTGTGTCCGTGCAGGTGTCTCTAGTCTTTTTGTCACTCACCCTAAATATTTCGTCTTCTGATATAAAAGACATCGCTTTTTACTTTTGAGTCTTCTCTTCTGCGTAAAGACAACTCCCTTGTGTGCTGACCTTGTATTCTGCAGCTATGCCAGCGCTGTCTAAGAACGACTGGTGACGTCCCCAAAGGAGCAAAGGTGTCCTTTGTTCTGCTTTTGTTTCAGCAGTACCGGGATTTGAACTCAGAGCTTTGCACTTGCTAGACAGGTGCTTTTCCACTTGAGCCACACCTCCAGCCCCCCCAACCCCTTTTTTTCTGGTCTAGTTATTTTGGAGACGGGATCTCGCTTTTTGCCCAGGACCACAATCCATGTCTTCCCGCCATCATTCGAGATGACGGACACAGGCCACCATGCCCAGTTGTGTGTTGAGATGGCATCTCGTGAACTTTGTATCCCAGGCTGGCCTGGGGCCGTCACCTCAGCCTCCCCAGTAGCTGGGATTATAGGCATGAGCCACTGCTTCCAGCTTCCTCGGTACTTTCACGCCATCCTGAATGTCCATCTTCGTTTTCCGTCTGTCCGAAGGGCTTCCTTCAACGCTTCCTGTAGCACCAGCCTGCTGGCGAGTCCCGTCCCACCGCCTCCCCACTTCCATTGTTCTCGGCGAGAGGCTTGCTGCCGGCCCTCCCTGTCCTCCCGGCTTCGCTGAGACCCCGTCCTTACTCCTGGTGTTGACGGTGTGACCACACGTGTCTTGATACCGTTTCCTTCGCTTCCTTTCTGGGGGTTCAGTGACCATCGGGTATTTTGGTTTAGGCTCCCTCACGTTTCAAAATTTTGGAGCCATTATTTTCTTTGGGTTTTTCTTTTTTTTCCCCCATGCTCGTCTGCATCAGTCACGTCACTGAAAACAGATGACACCAAAACTCAGAGCCTCCGCTCGGGTTTCACACTGCCGCGCTCACCTTGAGTCCCTCTCACGTGACATTGCCAGGATTCCTTACTCATGGGTCACGGGACCGATGGCCTCGGTTCCCCAGTGGCTGGGGCCCACGGTGGCCACCGGCATCACCAGAGCGCCAAGAACCAGAGGGAGAGTGAGCCAAAGTCACAGCGTGTGTCACGTGACCTCAGAAGTGGGTCACGCTGAAGGGCGGGGAGTGACACAGGCCATGACCCCGGCGGTGGATCCTTGAGAGCCACTTCAGCCACTGCCTCCGTCTCTGGCCTCTCTTCCTGGGACCGCAGGTACGTGTGTTCAGCCATGATGTGACCCTGCCGTCCACCAATGCCCCTTTTCTGTCCCCTGTCAGATGGCTTCTCTGGCGGTGTCTGTCTCTTTCTGCCCTCAGTCCACCTCTGCGCTGCCTCACAGGGGTCGTCAGGCCACCCCGGCTCTTTTACATACCTTGACTTCTGCTAGACCTGGTGTCCACTGCGGCCATCGACTCTTCCCGTGAGCCGTGCCTTCCTGACCCTTCCTGACCACCCATGGCTGAAGGCACGGTGGCCTCTCCTCGCTGGTGTGGGTGTTCCCGCCCTCCTGAAAGTGTCCTCGACCCTGGCTCAGGGACACCGTGAAGCCACTTGGCAGCGGTTTGGTCCTTCCTGTCTTGGTTTAGGGCCCGGGAGACGGTGCCTGAGTAGGACTTAGGGCCCACGTCACCCTGTTCCTGAGGACAGAAGGGCCCAGGAGTGCCAGGCTCCTGGTGTGGCTGGTGGGCTTTGGTTCTGTTGAGCTCCAAGTGCTCGTTTTGTGGGGTTTTCCCTTCTAGTCCTTTTGGGGTTTTCCTGGTCTCCAATAGCTATCTGTTTTTGAGCACTGGCCTCTTCTCTGACACGCGTATGGACACTCTTCGTGGTCCTCTGTCTTCTCCCTTCCTCACACTGCCCTGCAGCCTCTGGCCACCTAGGTCACCTAGGCCCAGCCCTGTCCCCTCAACATAGGGAGGCCACTGGGTTTTGCCCTGGTCCCCTCAGGTCCAGGGACTAGAACAGTGTTTTGTACCTGGTGTTTCATGTTCAGCTGTTTGAGATGCTGAGGAAGTCCGTCCCCGTGTCCCCACCTAGGCCGGAGCCTGCCAGCGTGGGAAGCAGGCTGTGTCCCCTGCAGGAGGACAGCGAGCGTCTGTCTCCGTTTCACACAGAGGAAAGTCCAGCTCAGAGAGGGAAGGCAGTGTGCCCAGGGCCACACAGCAAACAAGAGGCTCAGGCAGGGTCTGCACCCAGACCTTCCCTTCCGCTCCACCGCAGCTCGTGCCAGGCGAGGCCATTGCGCTGAGCTTGGCAACTCCTGCGTCCTGGCCAGGTGGGAGACAGGTGGTGAGTGGCCTCCTGGCCTTTCCTCCTGCTCATGTCCCCCTGAGCGGGGTCGCTGGGAGGGTCTGTCATCTCCCCAGTTAGAATTGAGGTGGCGAAATGGCTCGTGCCCAGGTCTCCCAAACCCCCGAGTCTGGGATGGGGGAGGCCAGCCATCCGTCTCTTCTGTGGCACTTCTGCAATTCCAGGGGAGAGGGCCTGCTGACCCCCGGCTCTCCCTCCACTCCTGTCCTGCTCCCACCCGCCTCTAGCACACCCATGGTCCCCGTGGCCCTGTGTCCATTCCAATGGGCAAGACTTGCCAGGAATTACCACCAGGCTCTGCCCTCCTGCCCCCCTGCCCCCCTGCGCTGCCGTGGCTGCAGGAGCAGCTGTGCGTGGCTAAAATGCCCACGAGGACAGCGGAGCACCCTGAATAGAAGGCGTAATAGTGGTAATTGGTGGTTTGAGCCTCATCTGGGTCTGCAGGGCGTCCTTGCCCTCCCCGCCTGTGACTCTGGAGGAAAAGGTCACCCCTAGCCGGGACAGTGGACTCCCCAAGTGCGGGTATAATTAGCACAGGCTGCGTCTGGACGCCTGCCTGGGCTCAGATCCGAGGCGCTGGCCGAGCCATTCCCCGCGCTGGACGCGCCGTCTTTCTGCTGCTGCTCTTTGGGAGTTTGAACCAGGCTTTCCCTGCTCTGTCCCGGGTGTCCTGACCTGGCTAGTGCCACGTCCCTCTGCTCAACCCCATGGCCTGTGTCCAGGCCTCCCGGGGCCTGGTGACCAAGGACAGTGAGGGAGATGGGAATGAGAGCCATGCCTGGCACCAGCGTGGCCACTTGGGACAGAAGACCCAGCCCCTGCAAATGGGACGTGGTCCGGCTCACTTCGCGGTGGTGGTCATCTGGCAGGCCCAGGCCTGGGGGCCGCCGTCCCCCGTGGGTGGGGTTAGACTTGGCATGGGCTCCCTCGGCTGTGGGTGTCACCGCACCTTCGGCCTTGCCTTCAGCCCAGTGCCTCTACAAACTCCCTGGCCAGTCTTGCAGGCAGGACTCAGGTTGGTCAGCGTGCCAGGGACCTGCAGGTTCTGGGAGGCCACGATCGGCACCTCGGTCTGATGGCCTCTGAGCCCCAGGTGTTGGGCAGCTTCCCCGATGGCACACACAGTGGGCTGGGTGGGAAGTGAGGACGGGAAGGCCATCACGCGCACAGGTGGCGCCCAGAGGTGGCTGTGGGCAGAGAATGTCTGGGGCAGGCCTGGGCAGCCCCTCCTCTCTGGACCTGGCAGTCCTCTGTCCCTTCCTCCCTGGGCCAGGTACCGTCACTCCCCACCGCTCCCTCCTGCACGCAGCCACACGCTGTGGAACTCAGGAGTGACTGGGCTCAGGGGGAGAGGGACACCTGGGTCACTGTCCAGTTAGGTGTGTGCATGGGGCCTGCACGGCTGAGCGAGGAAATTCCCATGCCACCTTGGACCCAGCCACGGCCAACCTGCCTTCCCTGGCCACAGCTGCGGCTTCTGGTCCAGGCCTGGGAGCTGGTGCAGGAATGTCACTGGGGACAGTGAGCAGGTGTGGGGCCAGTGAGGACAGCGGCCTCCTGACGGGACAGGCCTGGCTCTGGGAGGCCTGTTGTGAGGACAGACCAAAGGCCAGGCCAGTGAGGCTCCATCCTGCGAGCAGGTGGGCTGTCAGGGACCCCACGCTAAACGAGAGCACGGACGCAGGTCACGGCCCAGCTCTGCTAACGGCCGCCACGCAGGGAGCCGCCCTGCGCCAGGCCCAGGTTGATTCTCAAGGGACTTGTCCCATGGGGTGTGCGCGAAGTGTGCCCTCCCCGTCGGGAGCCCAGCCTGTCGTCTGCTCGGGTCTTTAATGGTGCCAGTTTCTGAAGGGGGCCAGAACCGGGGCTTCCATTTTCACTTGTCTTTTTGGATGGTGCTTTTTGTTCAAATCTGAGATTTCTTTGCCTTGTCCTAATCCCGAAGACTTCCTGGCTTTCTAGGCGGGTGCTTGACGGCTCGAGCCACGCCGCCAGCCCTGAATTGCACTTGGGTTTGTAAATCTGCCCGGAGGGACCGCCACCGCTCTGCCGTCCCCTCCCAGAGCTGCTGAAGCAACGCCTGAGGGTTTTCACACAGTGACGGCCATCACTGCGCCTCCCTCGGCACTTTGGAAGCGGTGGCCCTTGCTTCAACCGCTCGGGTGACAAAGGCACACCAGCGTGTCACCGCCGCCAGAGCCTCGACTCTGGCTCCGAGTGCAGGCTGTGTCTGTCGCCCATGGCCGCTGGTTCTGGGGCTGGACACCCTGACTCCATGAAACTCCCATGCAGGTCACTCGGTCAACCTTGATCTCTGCGTCTCGTACGACGTGGAGCTGGACACGGAGCCCGGCCAGCGTGAGGCTTGTTTGAAAGAGTTTAAGCAAAGCCTTGGCGGGCAGGTGGTGCCGTCCACCCGGGTGCATTTTATTCCTGTCCCCTGGTCCCCTGGGCTACAGCTCAGCATGCTTTCCAAAGCCAGTTGCCTGACTCGGTGGGCGTTACTGTCCCCGTGTCCTAGAGGAGCCCGACACCAGGGTCCCCTAGGCCTGTCTGCGTCTGCGGGTTTCTTCCTGAGATGGCGTAGGAATTACGGCTGTCGTGCTCCTGCTGAAATGCGCTCTTCACTCCTCTCCTGGCATTTTGTGACCTCCGTCCGGCCGCTCTGTGGGGATGGGGTTGGGTTTCGTGTCGAGCTTGTTTCCTGCCGCCTCGCTGCACGGTCCTAGAGCTGGACTCTGTAGGGTTTTCTCCTTCCCAGTCTCCAGGCTTCGTTTTTCACCTTGGGCCTCCATCCCGGGCTGAGCACAGGAGCAAGGCAGCACCCTTGACCCCTGACCCCCGACCCCGCAAGGTCACAGCCAGCCTCTTCCGTGGAACCTGGCGTCAGCCGTGGGTCATTCGCGGCTTTGCGTCAGGCCGGCGAAGCTGCCCGGTTCCTTGCTCGCCGGGTCTCCTGGGTCTTTCCGGGATCATCTCGGCGTCCTGACTTCTTGGATCTCACTGGCCTAGCGCGCCACAAATAAAAGCCACCGTCCCAGGCGTGGCATCCTTTTTGTCCAGCGCTGGACACGGTTTCCAGTGCCTGAGGAGGACTGTCACATCTGAGTCCCTGGAGACGCTGGTCAGTGCCGAGCGGCCTCTCTCGTTTTCTGGAAGTCATCGTAGATTGACTCTTAGATGGTTGGCAGGGTTCTACGGTGAGACGATCGGGACGGGGACGTCCTTTCAAACGGGTTTTTAATCACAAGGTCTTTAGTGGCCACAGGGCTACCCAGACCTTCCGCTGTCCCGGCTGAGTTTGGTGGCTTGCGGTGTTCGAGGCTCGTGCATTGTGGGTTTGTGAGCGGAAGGTTTGCGTTCCCCTGTGGTGGCGGGGCTGCCGTTTTGTGCCATCTCTACAGTCGTCCCTTGCGGGCGGGTGGTGTTGGGGTGGAGCCGCCCTGGGTTTCCGCAGTCCTCTCGTGTCCTGTCCGCTCTTGCCGCTGTCGTTCTTTCCCCGCGTCTGGGGTGGGGCCTGATCCCGAGATGGGCGGTGACCCCAGGTCCCTCCCCTAGACGCCCACGACTGTCTCTCACTCATCTGCCTGTCCGTGCGTCTCACTCCCCGGTCTGTCTGTCCTCCCCTGGCGTGTTCAGAGCCGAGCTGTCACTCCCTCCCTCTGGGGGCTTTGCTGCCATTTTCTCTCCTGACTGCTGTCCCCTCTCCACTGAGGTTTCTCTGCCTCAGCCCCGATGCCATCCACGTCTTCAAAACAGTGGGGGACGCCTTGCTTCCCTGACCACAGAGCCCCGTCACTCACAGCCCGTGTTGAAAGGCCCCGGTGTCGTGTAGGACCTGTGCCCGGCGTTTCACCCTTGCGGGGATCAGGTTTGGCTCCATGCGCTGGGTTTAATCTCCCCCAAGCGTCTCCATTTACGGAACTTTCCAGTGAGTGCCCTCGGCAGGTGACCCTGGCACTGGACAGGCCCCGTGACAGGTGACTGCACAGAGCTTGTCACCAACTCCTGTCATCGAGTTGCACAGCACACCCTGTGCTGTGACAGCCGGGCCTCCGCCTCCCAGGCCCAGCCTCAGGCCTCAGGCCTCGGCCACAGACCCGGCTCTGCTGTCACAGGTGCGAGGCGGAGGCCCACGGCCAGGTGGCTCTGGCCGAGCACAGTGGCCACCAGGCAGCAAGGGGCTTCATTAAGCCTGGGTTGTGTTTGTGTCCCCCGGGCGCCCGCCAGCCACAAGGCCGCTCGTTCCTCCCGAGCTCCGAGGGGAGAGGAAGCCGGAGTCGGCTATGCCGCGGCCATAACCGTTTCCAGCCACGGCCACCGTGTCTTACTGGGCAATTTGCTTTTTAAAAATCGTGCTCTAATTTTCAGCGAGCAGCCTAATTATGGTGATTTACAAGGCACCTGGGGACCGGGTGGCATTTGAACACAGCCGAGGCTGAACGTTGATTGATCGGCAGGACGTAGCACAATCTGCTTGCTCTGATAAGCCCTGGCTGCTGCCTTGCCAAGGGGGACGGCACGCCGGGGAAACTGAGTCAGGAGAGGAGGCAGTGGAGGGCCCAGGGCAGGGGCTGGCACTTCGCAGAGCCACCTTTGGGGGGCTGAGAAGAGGGGCGCACCGGCCACTCCTGCCCTCCCTGGGCACGATGCCCTCTGTCCCCAGGGTGCCTGGGAGGACGGGCCAGGCCCATGCCGCCCACACGGGGAGCCATGGCCCATGGGTCACAGTGGACTTTCCGGGGTCTCCTGGCCCCTGCCCGTGTGTGACAAGCCTCTGTCCACAGTGCTGAGGGCCGGGTCAGGAAACTGGACCTGAGAACCCGGGACCTGGAAGGCCGGCTGGGCACCCGGGAGCCCCTGGAGTCTTGGGGGACCCTTGTGGCCCCCTCTGACATTTCGGGGAGAACGACCCGTGTCCCGAGCTCAAGGCAGAAATGAGGATTTTCTCCGGGTTTGGAATGGTTTCTGCTGACCCTGCGGCCGGGGCGGCGAGTGAGAAAACGGGAGAGCGCGGGTGACGAGCCGATGGCGGCAGCTGGGGAGCCGCCTGTGCACCAGAGCCACGCACGGAGCACTGGGGTCTCCAGGGACAGCCACGGCCGGGGCTCCCCGAGTCCCCCCTTCTGTGGTGGGGGGCAGCCAGTCACCGTGGTCACCGGCACATTCACAGTTTGAGCTGACCCCGCGAGGAGACCCCGTCCCCTGGGCAGGCGCCCGACCGCTTGAGCCCTTTTTTGCTTTTAGGTATTTCTCAGGTAGGGTCTGGCGTTGTCCCCCAGGCCTAGCCTGACGGTGATCTTCCTGCCACACAGCTGGGATGACAGGCGGTGGCGCTACACTTGTTATTGAGATGGGGTCTCGAGGCCCAGGCTGGCCTTGAAGTGCAGCCCTGGTGGTCTCTGCTTCCTGCCTAGCTGGGATTACAGGCGTGGCCTACTGCACTGTGCCACGATTCTCGGTGACACCGTTCTCAACTGTTTGCGTGACATTCCCCTGTTCTTTGCACCTTCTGGGTCACTGCTGCATCTCCCGTGGCTCACCAGCTCTCAGTGGGGCCGTGTGTGTCTGTGAGCGACGGCTCTGCTGAGTCGTCCTCGGTCAGACCGTGGTTCTGGAGAAAGCTCGGGTGCATTTCTGTTCCCACCTGGCCACTGTGCAGTGGTCTTTGCAGGTGGCCTTTACTCAGCCTGGGCCAGTGAGGCCTGGGCAGAGGCAGGTGAGGCTTCTGGGCAGAGATGGCGGGTGGAGATGGAGGGCGGTGGGCACTGCTGCCCTGCACCTTGGGCCCCCTCAGGCCTCTGTCCACGCCACCCAGCTCCCCCACTCGTTCCCAAAGGGACCCTGATGAGCTGCGGTCCTGGCAGCTTCCTGGGCACAGGAGGACAGACCCGCCACGCCCTCCCCAGGTGTGAGACATTTAGGGAGGAAGCAACAGAAGGGGTCAGTGTGGGCCCCAAAGTCCCCAGCCAGAGCCAAACCTCTGTGGATCACCCTGGGCTGCCTGCCCCCCACTTCCCAGCCCCAGACTGTCCCCCTCCATCCACGGGCGGCTGGTGCGCAGCACCCTGGCTGCCCAGAGTGGGAAACGAGGCTGAGAGGCCCTGCTCACTGAAGCCCACGGAGCCCGGCAGCCCAGACGATGTCCAGGTTGTGCCCTGGGAGGAGTGGGCACTCAGGCCCCAGCAGGAAGAGGCAGGGGCCAGCCACAGCCAGGAGGGACAGCCAGGTGGCCCCCACGGGGCCGGTGCTTCTTCCATTCTGGGCTGGGATGGGCTCCTGGGCTCCCACAGCTTTCTGGGCACAACAGCCCCTTCCAGCCCAGGCAGAGGACGGGGAGAAGTGACCAAGAGGTGGCGGATCTCGGTCTCCCAGCTCCAGAGGCCGTGTCTTGCCCCCTCTGGCCCAGGCTGCACATGCCCAGGGGAGCTGTCCAGGACAGCAGCGGGGCCGTCCTTCCCTGTCGCCGGGGGCACGTGGGAGGGAGGGCACGGACCTCCAGCTGGCCATTGCTGACCGCCCTCCTGTCTTTTCCGCGCAGGCCACAGGCCCCTCGGGCTCCAAGATGCAGCTGCTGGAGACGGAGTTCTCACGCTCGGTGCCCGAGCTCATCGAGCTGCACCTGCTGCAGCAGGACAGCATCCCGGCCTTCCTCAGCTCCCTGACGCTCGAGCTCTTCAGCCGCCAGACCACAGCCTAGCCACGGCCACCGCCTCGCTGTGCTCCTCCATCCGTCCCCGTCTCCCCCTTCGTCCTGCTCTGGGAGCTGCCTCCCCGCCCTGCCCCGAGGCATGGCCACCCAGCTGTCCCCACCTGTCCTGGGGCAGTGGGTGGGGGGGTGGCACTGTGGACAGGAGTCTGAGGTCGTCACCCTATGAAATAAAATTTCCTGTCCAGCGCTTTCTGCCTGGCTCTGTGTCCACCGCCCACGCCGTCAGCTCCCTGCCGTGATGCCCACACCCGACCCAGGCCCTGCCACCTTCCCCTGGACCCTGGGATGGCTGTGCTCAAGTCCAGCAGAGATGGGGGGGTGGACTGGAGTGCACAGCACTCAAGGGACACTGCCTGCCTTGTGTCCCTCAGAACCTGGGTGGCACGAGAGGCCCCAGGCAGGCCTGGCTGTGGCAAGGTGGACGGGGTCAGCGTAGACAAGAGCACGGCTCTGCTACAACTGCTGTGTGACCTCGGACAGGCGGCTGACCCTCTCTGGGCCTTTTCACTAGCCGGGCAGGGCAGCCGGAACCTAGCGTGTCCGAGGCCCCACCTGTCCTCACCCTGCCCACCCCTCCATCCTGGGCACTGGTGACATTCCCACTGTGGCCTCGGGCTGGGTCACACCGTCCCCATGGCTCCGGGATGTCCCTTTAGCATGGGTCCTGGGCAGCGGGGTCATTCAGGAGCACAGGGTCTAGGGCGAGGGGTGACTTCCCAGAAGACCCAGCTAGCAGGGACAAAGGAGCGAGGGCCACACCTGGCAGACAGCACCGGGGACCCGGGGCTGTGACCCCACAGAGCCCAGCCCTGCCCCGCCACCCCGGGGATGGCGCCTCTGTTAAGGGGCCGGGGGCCGGGGAAGAGCTCAGGACATCCAGTGACTCGAGCGTCCTGCTGTCCCTGAGCTAGGACCGGAGCCACCATGACGGGGGGAGAGGACTCCACGCGTGCTGGCCGAGGCTGGGCCTAGAGGGGGAGGACGGCCCTTCTGCCCCTGGCGCCCGTGGAGCCATGGGGTCGGGGCAAGGCCTGCAGTAGGTGGCTGTGTCCACCAGGCCCAGCCTGCCGCCCCCAGGCCTGTTGTAGGTGAAATCGGCCAAGGCCGGGGCCACCAGCAATTACAGCTGTGCTGAAAGTCCGGAGTGTCCGTCTGTCTGTCTGCAAGGGCCCGTGTGCACCTGTGTTCGTGTCCACGCTTGTCAAGCCCCTGTAAACTGACCTGCAGGAGCCCTGGGCTGGTGTCCCCTGTTCCAGGCCAGTCCTGAGCCGCAGGTGGCCATGGGACCGGCTGGCAGGATTGGGGCTGAGGCTGGAAAATGGGGAGCTGCAGCCCCTCCGCCCCCAGCACAGGGGACACTGAGACCCCAGGACTGAACTCACCAGCACGGCCTCGTGACCAAGGACCCCGCGGTCAGTGCACAGCCACAGGCCCAGCTGTGCCCCAGCCATGTGTCACCCCAAGACTCACGGCCCAAGGCCAGGTCTTCTGACTGGGCCACCGGCCCACCGTGACCACCCCATCCCCACTGCCACAGAGCTGGGTGGACCCTCAGTGGCGGAATGGCCAGAGTCCAGCCTCCCGTCAGCCTCCTGGCCGGGGTCTCCCACCGTCCTGCCTCCGTCCTCCCTCCCAGCCAGAGGTCCCTGGGCCGAGGGGCTCGTCCCCTGCCACCGGCTCCCCCTCGAGTGGACCCCCCAGGGCTGACCTCCCACCCAGCCACGGTGACAGACATCTGTCCCCAGACGTGGGTTTGCTGGGCAGAGCTGGGGAGGGCAGAGCAGCTGGCCCCGTCACATGTGCCCCTCCCGGCTGATGTCACATCGTCACGTCTGCCGGGGGATGGCAATGACGCAGGAGTGCACCCAGGACCGGGCCTTGGCAGCCCTGGGCCAGAGACGGTTCCGGCCAGCTCCTTGCGGTGCCCGATGCTAAATGGCTCTTAAGCCACTAATGACTGATTTTAAGGGATTAGTGTCACCGCAATAAACTGTAATTGCCAGGACGTAACGGGATTTGCAGAGCCGTGCCACCTCCAGCTCCCCTGCCACCAGGATGGCACCGCCTGCTGGGGACCCTGGGGCGGCCAGCGCTGGGCACTGACCTCGTCACTCCCTAAGCAGCCTGGCGCGCGGCCCTCTGCCAGCGAGATCAGATCGCGAGGTTGTCCCCAGGTCCCTCTTCTGCCGGCGCGGAGGGACCAGGGACGGCTGTGTCACAACCTGTGTAAGGTGACCCCAGGTGGCACGGATGGCTCTCACCTGACCGATGGCCCCCAAGTCCCCAGCCCATGACACGCGGCCTGCAATCAAGTTCCATCTGGTCAGGAGGCCGGGCCTGGCCACAGCCACGCACGGCTCGAGCCCAGCTGCGGCCTCAGCCCCAGGGTCCTGGACGAATGGCCCAATGCGTCCTGCTTAAAATGTATGTCACCAGGCCAAGGAGGGCGGGGCCTCTGTCCTGAGCCTGGGGACAGGGGACAAAGACCACACGCGTCCTGGGCCTCAGGCGGCCATGGAACCGACTGGCTTTGGGCCCGGGGGAGTGCGGGGCGGGGGGGGACGGCCTCGCCAGGGTCACCCAGCGAAGGCCACACCACGGTCACCTGTGCGGCGTTTTCCATCTCCTTTTCTCTCCTTATCTTTCCGCCGCGCGATCCTAACGCGTTTTTACCGTGAAAGCCGACGCCCCCCTGCCGCCAGCGTCCGCGTGTGGCCGTGGCCTGCGCTGGACCCCACACGTGACGGTGGCTCCCCGGCGTGCCTGGTCATTAAGGTGACTGCTTTCTTCTGCGGTCTGCTTCGAAATTTGCCACGGAGCCATGGCGGATGGGTTTCTTTGGGGACATTGAGTCCACAGCCCTCGGGGAGACTCGGGGACCCCGATTCCCGCGTGAGCCAAACCACCGGCCTCCCCAGCTGGCCACTCCGCCATCCGTGTCCCTGTTATTTTGGAAAAACAAACAAAGCAGCCACGTCCCATGGGTCCACCCCACGCCCCACCGTCCCGCGAGGGACAACGGTGACTTTTCGGGACAGGCAGCCCCACGGTGTGGCTGGATTTGAGATGGGGTCTCTAAGGAGGTGATTGCAGTCAAATGAGGTTGTGGGGTGCCCATCCCCCAATCTGACTGGGGTCCTTAGAAGACTGGGACACACAGACACGGGACATGAGGACACGGGGAGAGGGTGACGTCCACAAGCCCAGGGGAGAGGCCTCGCCAGGAACCACACCACCTCTTTCCTCGGGGGATTTGAACCCAGGACCCCGCGCTTGCCGGGCAGCGCTCTACCCCCCGACCCACACCCCGGCCCTTTCTGTTTGCGCTCGTTTTCCAAATGGGATCTCGAGCCTCCGACCGCAATCCTCCAACCTCTGCCTCCCGGGTCTCGGGGGCCACGCTGCGCCCCACCCTGCCTCCATCTGCGGCTTCGGCCTCCAGCACGTGAATTTACCTATGGCGGCCATACTGCAAACCCTTCTCGCTTGTGGATCGGGGCCGTCTGGAAAAACTCTCGCCAGGCCGGGCGTGGAGGTGCACGCCTGTAATCCCAGCGCTCGCGAGGCCGGGCCAGGCAGAGCAGGGTTCCAGGACAGCCCGGGCTCAAGATGAGAGGAGGAAACAATGCGCCATAATCCCTAGCGCAGACCCGTGCCGTTTCCCGTTTTCGCCAGCGGCTCGGGCCTCTCCCAGCGCGGCTGTGACTTCTCAGTGAGATGGGGTCTCACGGACTCCTCGCCCGGCTGACTTGAACCTCGGTCCTCCTGAGTAGCTGGGATTACAGGCGTGTGCACCGGCGCCCGGCATTTGGAAATGTTTTTTTCTTTAGTTTTTATCAGTTAGAAAATTTTTAGTAGCCACATTCAAAAGAGAGGCGTTGGAGGTAAATCGTGGCAGTGTCTCGGTGACAGCACATTTGTGACGAGTGACCTCATGTCAGCCGATGGACACAAAGCTGCGTTTGCTCGTGGAACGCGGTCTTTTCCGCAGGTCGGACGCGCCACCTCGGGGTCTTGGTGGCTCTGAATTGTCCCTCAGCAAGGACGGAGGGGACTTTGCGGCCACACGCCGTCCACGGGGCAACTGGTCCATTTGACCAAGAAGAAAACCTGACCCGGGAGAAGCTCCATCCCCACCAGACGCCTGCTGACAGCCAGGCCTGGCGTCCTCCCGGGTTGAGGGACAGAGAAGCAGTGACAGTGGTCACCGTGTCCAGGATGGCAGAGCCCAGCGCTGTGGCCTTGGTTTCCCAGGCCAGGTGTCCCTGGTGTCCCCAGCCCAACATCTCGGTCACTGGCTTGTCCCTGACCTTGAGGTGGTGTGGACAAGTGTCCTCCACCCTGCGTTGTCACATCTGGGAAGTGACTCACAGCTGTCACCGCAACCAACCCGACACCGGTGACACCAGTGACACTGGACAGACGGATTTCTTTTTAATATAAATTGGAAATTTGGTCACAGTGGCCATTCACGGTGACCACGGTCCTCGAGGGACACATGCAGCCTGTGACAATTAACTCAGGGTCATTGGCATCGGATGACATCTTAACCCCTTTGGTGGCCGCGGGCAGGGGTCAGAAGTCTAATGCAGAGCCTGGGGGAGCTGGGGACACTCGGCCAGGCCTGTGGCCACCATGCAGGGGACAACGACCCCCGACCTTCAAGAGCCACACAGCTGGTGACGTCGCCGCGGTCACTGCACACGGGAAGCGTGCGGCAGACTCAGGAGAAAGCGAAAATCGCGGGGGACCCGAATGTCGCTGTGGGCTCAGGAACGCCGGCTTCCTGCGTGTCCCGCGTGCGTGCGCGTGCCGCGCGTGTGCGCCCTGTGTCACGTGTGCCCGAGGCTGGCCTCACGCCATCGTCCGGGCAGCAGGGATTACAGGCGTGCGGATGGCGCCCGGCGCCGTGCCTCTGAGGAGCAGCTCCAGCGTCGCGGGAGGCTTGTGACTTTAATTAAGTGGGATGATCATCGAGTGACTCTGCGTCGGTATCTGATGGGCTCGTTTCCTTCTCCAGCTCCATCAGCGCGTGGGTTTGTGAGATTAGTGAGCACCGCACGGGGACGCCACGGGCTCCCAGCCGAGAATCCAAAACAAGTCGGTCCAAGCAGCTGTCCTCCTGGGACTCCCACCGTCCACGGTGGCCGTGTGTCCGTCTGTCCCCATCCACCCGGAGCTGACGGAGCGGGAGCCTGGCCCTCAGCTTCGTCGTGATTCCAGGCCGCGGTTTCTGCTGTGGCCTCGATGGGGACGGAGGCTCGTTTTTACACATCAGAGCTGTCGTGCTGTCATCCACGGACGGACGTCCGGCTGCCCTGGGCTCTGGGTGGCAGAAAGGCCTGGGGCACCGGGGCACACGGGGACATTGCCCTGGGACACTTCAGAAGAGACCAGTTCAGGTGACCGACAAGGGACAACACCACAATCATTGGGCTCCAACCAGGACAAAATGGCGGCTGCATTCCCTGTCCTTGGACAGAGAGGAAGGGACGTGGGGTGGGGTTTGAACTCAGGGCCTCGGGCTTGCCAAGCAGGCGCTCTGTCACTTAGGTGGCTTCCTGTGGCCCTTTGCCTTTGGGGTTTTTTCAGATAGGGCCGCACGCGTTTGCTGGGATTGCAGGCGTCACCGCCCAGCCCGGCTCCTCGCCCGCTCTCTGTTCGTCTCTCTTCAGCGTTGTGACGTTTGTCAATCGAGTATTTGACGGTCGCGCACTGTGGCGTCTTGTCTAAGCCGTCCCGCCACCGCGAGGCCTGAGATACGTCCTGTGCTTCTTCCCGAGTGACTTGTTCACGAGGGAGGCAGAAATCCAATTTCATTTTTTCCACATGAATAACAAATCATCCCAAAAGCATTTATTAAACAGCCGTGTCCCCCGCGTGTCCCCCCCGCCACCATAAATCAGGCGTCCACGAGCGAGCGGCCGGCGCCGTGCTCCGTTCTTCTCCTGAGTTACCACAAAGCATCTCAAGAACCACGGTCACCACGTCCCCCTCACTCATGCTGGTTTTTCTCTAAGGATTCTTTGTCCAGGATAAGAAAATCCCACCCTGCAACCCCAGCTACTCGGGAGGAAGAAATCAGGAAGAAAAGTCCAAGAGACCCCATCTCGACCAGCAAGCTGCGTGTAGTGGTGCACAGCCGTGGTCCCAGCCGTGCAGGAGGCGTGGGCCGAGGCTCGGCCTCCTGCACAGCGTTGGTGACGTCCACACGGCGTTGGATGAGACATGGCCCTGACCCAGGGGGCAGCGGGGGTGTCCGTGGGGTCGCGGCCCCAGACAACCGGTCACTGAATGGAGTCAGGCAGGATCTGAAGTCCCCAGAGGCCACATGGTTGGGGCCTGGTCCCCAGGGCGCAGCGCTGCTGGGACGGTGGCCAGGTGGGAGGTTTGTCTTGAGTGCCGGTCTTTTGGCGGCACTGGGATTTGAACTCAGGGCCTCACGCTTGCCAGGCAGGTGCTCTAACGCTTAAGCCCCTCTGCCAGCCCTTTCTGCTGGGGTCATTTTGGAGATGGGTTTTGCCTGGGCTGCCCTGGTACCTCGATCCTCCTGGTCACAGCCTCCCACGTGGCTGGGATTACAGGCGTGAGCCACCGTGCCCGACTGACTGCCCTTTCTGTGCACCCCAGGCTGGGCTTGAACTCATGACCCAAGCGCTGGCATGACAGGTGCACCACGGCGCCCACTGAGAGTGCCTCGACTCCCATCAACGATGAGGGTAAACGTCGACATTTTGGATGTCCGTGAACTAGAGCCATTCACGGCCGGCCGGGCACAAACCTCGCGACTCTGAAGTTTGAAAAGCGAGTGTTTTTAAAATAATTTACCACGAGCTCTGTGCACAGCGAAGGCTTTAAGCAATATTTCGTATTAGGACCAGGCGCGAGGCTCACGCCTGCAATCCCAGCACTGGGAGAAGGAAGCACGAGGAACTGGTACGGCACAGAGAGACCATCTCACAAAAAGGAAAAATACTTAGGGCTGAGCATGGTGGTCACACCTGTAATCCCGGCTGGGACGGAGAGGCAGACCGGAGGACCCTGGCTGAAGGCCAGACTGGGGAAAACGTTAGAGAGACCCCATCTCAAAAGCAAGCCGGGCGTAGTGGGGGCATTCTGTAATCCCAGCACTGGGAGGCAGAGGTAGGAGGATGGGAGCCTGAGGCTGGTCCCCAGGCAAAGTCAGGAGACCCCATCAGAAAGACAAACTGACAGCAAAAGGACTGGCGGAAGGTAGAGTGCCACAAGGCCCCGAGTTCAGATCACACAGCCTCGACACCCACAGCTAATTAGGTGCCATTGGTGGGTGTCCCTGTAGAGGGACGGCTTGGGGCAGAGAGACAGACGGGACACGGTGGTGACCATGGAGCGGGTGGCCATCCGCAGAAGGAAGGCGCCAGTGTCAGGTGTCTGCAGACACCAGGGCCCTGGCCAGGTCATCAGTGGGCAGGGGATGGAGCACTGGAGCCATGGGACGAGTTAGCCAGTGGCCTTTGGGGGACAGTTGCTCAAAACAGCGTCAGACGTCTGGTCAGCCATGCGGGAGAAAATGCCACCACTGCCGCTCCAGGGCCGGCGGATGCAAAGTCCAGAGCGATAAGCATTCAGGTAAGATTTGCACAGAGGGAGCCGGAACGGCAGACGGGGCGGGCGCCGTGGCGCACGCCTGTAATCCCAGCCGCTCGGGAGGCTGAGGTCGGGAGGATCCAGGTTCCAGGGCAGAACACGCGAACGGTTCCCGAGACCCCATCTCCAAAACAACCGGCGCGGGGTGGACTGAGGGTCCAGCGCCGGAGCGCCTGCTCTTCAGAGGCAAAGCCCCGAGTTCAAACCCCGGTCCCACAAGAAACAAGAATCTTAAGAAAAAGAGTGACGTGTTTTGCTGCATTGTCACAAAAAGTCCTCTACATCCGAAATGGCACGTCCCCAGGGTCTCGTAGTGGACTCACCACTTTGGTTGGGGGTGAGGCTCGCGGGGCAGGTGCCACCCAGGTAGGGGTCCTGCCGCCCACCTGGCACCGTCCACAGATGGTGACGCTGGACGCTCCCGTCCATGACCTGTGGCAGTGGTGCCATGTGACCCAGGCTGGTGCTTCGGGCACCACGTCCCACGTCCTCTCCTGCTGCCCTCAGCTGTCCCAGGGCCACCCCCTTAATTTCTCACCAAGAGCCCCTATTCCAGGCTCTGCTTCGAGGTCCCTGCCCCGGAACAGCTCCCACTGTCAGGGGATCTGGGGACTTGGAGGACACAGTGGCCCCCAGCAGGTGACACACGGACCCCAGGACAGCCTGGGTGACCAGAGCTGAACGGACGGGACACGGGCGCGTTGCCCGTGAGCGCAGAGCGCCGCAGGCGTGTGGGGCCCAAAGGTCTCCGTGTGGCGCCCGAACCCCAGAGCCTGGGGTCTCGCGTCCTCCCCTTGCGTCCCGGCAGCCGCGGGTCCACAGCGCTGGGGGCCCCGTCCCCTGGTGGAAAAGGCAGTGCTGCTGACCATGGAGATCGGCATGGTGGCGCGTGACCGGAGGGAGGAGGATCACAGTCCACGGCCAGCGCCGGGCACAAGTGTGAGGCTCTATCAGAAAAAAGGGCTGGGGCCATGGCTCAAGTGGTGGAGGGCCGGCCGCGGAAGTGCAAGGCCCTGAGTTCAAATCCCAGTGCCACCAAAAAACAAAAAAGAAGGAGGGGACGGTAACGGGGACAAATGGCTAAACGTTAAGAACATCTGAACATTCCCCGTATTTAATGAAAGTCATAAATCCACAGATTCAAGAAGTCAGACCGAAAACTGAAAAGCAGGGAACGCGTGACTGGCGGGGACCAGCATCCGTGTCCATGGAGACCGGAAAGAAAATGTCCAGACGAGATGTTCCTGCAGGCAGGACGACCTTTTTGACAGGACTGGGGTTTGAACTTGGACTTGCGCCGCACCTCCGTCCATTTTGCTCTGGTTATTTTGGAGATGGGGTCTGGTCTTGAACCGTGATCCTCCCGATGTCGGCCTCCCGGGTAGCTGGGATTACAGGCGTGTGCCACTGCACCTGCCCGGCTCTGATGTCCAGCCACACCTGTCTGTCCTCGGGGTCGGAGGGGACCGTGCTCCGGGTCTCCACTCCTGGGTGACCCTGACGGAGGCCCCTTCCTGCCTGGCCTCTGCAGCTCCCGTCTGTCCTTCAAGACACTGAGGATCTCGGTCCCCGGACAGCGTGGTGGCCTCCTGTGCTTCCGCCTTGACACCGTCAGCCTGGATCCTCGGGGAGCAGCTGCCGCCTCGAGCCCCGGGCTGGGCCTTTCCCGTTTGTCTGTCTGCCTCCCACCTTGTCAGCTGTAGGGACTACCGCTGGGTTCCCTGTCTCCTGCTCGCCTGCCGTTCTCTTGGGGACCCCAGAAGGACATGGGAGAAGTCAGGGTGGGGTTCTGGCCAGCTGTGGTCTCCATGGATTTCCCCCTCCAGGGCCCAGTGGACCTCTCTCTCCTCCCTGACTCTGGTGGCAGGTCACCTCCTCCACTGTCCATGTGGACCACGTGTGCTGTGGGTGGCTTCCTTGTAGACACACTGTTTGGGATGTCACCTCTTTCGGGGGACAATGGGGGATTCACCCTCAGGGTGGAGGATGGGTTTGTTGATGTCTCCAGTGTGGCACACAGCAGGTGCTCTGTAATTGAGTGCTGGCTGGATGATGGATGATGGAAGGACGGGCGGGTGGACGGGCGGATGGACGGGCGGATGGACAGATGGGACCTCAGGAGGCCACCTCAGGTTTTCTGCTCTTGTGCTCTGCAGCCCGCCTGGCAGGGTGACAGCCGTGTGTCTGCCTTGCTTTTGGCCTCTGTGCCCAGGTGCCCAGGTCTGCATCCCACCCTGTCCAGACCAGTGCCCACGTGCTCCTGGGGCAGTGACCGTCCTTTCCTGTCACTTTGCTCTAGGCTGTCCGTGGAGTTATTCCTCAATGGCCTCCAAGACGGTGGGTTCCGAATGCCCACGTGGGGTGACAGACGCGTGGGGCAGAGGTCCACCCTCCCAGGCCCGTCCCCAGCAGCCACCTTTGGACACGTGAGCGAAAGCCTGCTCCGTGGCTGCTCTCACCGTGCCCCGTTTTCATGGCCGCGATGGGGTCCGCACCCCACACTGGGCACGCCAGGCGTCTGAGACTTTGGGATGCCGGGGCTCACTTGGGCACAGTCACAGGGCTGATCCTGGGTCCGAGTCCCCGTGGGGTCCGAGGCCACCATCCTGCAGACAAACGAGCTGCTCTCTGGGGCGGCCCCTGGAAACCACTTTGAGCTCTGAGCCAGCCCCCTCCGCCATGTTTCCTTCATCCTCCCCCACGCTCAGCCAGACGCCGTTCACCATCGGCCTCCACCCCATCCTATCCATGGTTTCCCCTTTCCTCCCCCTAACACCACCCCCAGGAAGCCCTCCTGGGTTCTCCCACCCTTACTGGAGCCGCACGCACTGTGCTGCCCAGAGCTGGCCATGTCCTCATGTCCAGTGTCTCTCCGCCACCCCTGTGAGCTCCCAGAAAGCCGAGGACTGGACACTCCTGGGTCCACCCAGGGATGGGCACTGAGCCCTGCACACAGTAGGTGCCTAATGAATGCGTATGTCTCCTGCTGCCTTGCCAACTCCACCCTGGCCTCTTTCAGCAAGGACGAGGTGGTGTTTGGGGCCAGGTGTGGGGCACACACGCAGAATGGAGGTGGTGGCTCCCGTGGACGGCTTTGAGTGCTGGCTTGGCCCCCACGGTGCTCCTGTCACCTGTCTCTTTGTCCCTTTCCAGCCCTGCCATGTCTGGCCAGCTGCCTGGCCCATGGGGCTGACACCCCTCTTCTCTGTCTTTCTTCCCAATCCCCTATAAATAAACCATTTTACGTCCTCAACTGAGGAGGCCTGGTCACCTTCTGTCCCATGACCAGAGCGGCTATGTGACCTTCGCAAAGCAGGCTGCTCTCTGGACCTCTGCCCACCAGCCCTGGGTCGCCCCCGGCTACCCCCGCCCCCAGCCCGGGCCTGACCACAGCATTCTGTCCAGGCAGCTGACGCCATCAGGTCCCCGCTGCCCTCTGGGACCCTCTGGAGGGTGCAGAGCTGGGGAAGGGGCTGGCCTGGGGCCTGGCGGGTCAAACGGCGAGGCCCGGGGTACATCATCCCCAGTAGTGGCTTCCTGTGGAGGGGCCACTGAGGCCACCTGGGCTGGAAGCCCCCTGAGGAGGGCAGAGAGGCCATGTCCGCAGTTCTGTGGCCCCCAGGGGACGCGGGAGCCAGAGGTGGCCCTGGGGCTGTGTGGGGTTTCTGACCCTAGGCTGGAAGGAGATACGAGGAGAGGGGTCAGTCCCGTCACTGAGGTGGCTCCTCGAGGACCACTCCCTGCCTTCCTCCTCCCTCCCCGTCCCCCCATGCTTCTCTTCCTCCCCCTAAGTCCCCAGGACCCTGTGGCCTCCGTGGTCCAGGTCTGGCCGCCTCACGTCTTGTGTCTGTCTTGGGAGACCGAGATCAGGAGGATTGAGGTTCCAGGGTGGGGGATGGAGTTCAAGAGACCCCATCTCAACAGAAAAGCTGGGCATGGTGGTGTGTGACTGTCACCCCCGTGACAGCAGGAAACATAAAATAGGATCGGGATCCAGGCCGACCTGGGCAAAAAGCGAGACCCCCAGCTCCAAAAACATCTGAGGACATGACAGAGCGCCTGCTTTGAAAGAGTGACGTCCTGAGTTCAAATCCCAGTCTAACAAAAAAAAAAAGCTCGGAGCAGGGGTTACCCTGGGCGAGGGGGTGGCAGCTCAGCCCCAGAACCTTTCGGGGTACAAGGGATGAGTCCCGGGGAGGGCAGGGCATGGCATTGGGGCATGAGGTTTCCGTCCACCAGCATCAGACCAGAGAGCCACCGAGGGCCACACGGGGGAGGGGACAGGGCGAGATGCTCCTTCCCTGCAGAGCCCTGGCCTCCTCTCCTGGGATGGACGCACCGCTGGGCCCCCTCACGCTGGCAGGGACCACAGGGCTGTGACGGGGTCGCCCTGGCCAGCCTCGATCTTCGCTGGGGTCTAGGGGAGAATGGGGTGAGCCAGGCCTCAGCAGTAGGCAGCCTCGCAGGGGGACGAGCCAGCGCTGCCCAGCGTGGACTCTGCACGGGACGGGGCTGCCGGGCAGGGGGTGAGGAGGGCTCCACTGGGGGGTGAGAGTGGGGTCTCGGCTCCTGGTGGAGGCGTGGGGGTCTCCCAACATTTCAGAGCCCCCCAAAAGACACACCTTCCAACCACGGCATGCACAGACCTACACCACTGTCCCAGGTCCCCTGGCTGTCCTAGGCCCGTCCACCCCTCAGCTGTGGGGAGCCTGGTGGCATTGGGCCTTGGGGTCCCCCCGCCGAGACCCCGCACGCCCAGGGCTCTGCATCTGTGACCCTCTGATGCCCCCCCTTCCCGCCCCGTCCGTGCCAGCTCTGGACCTCAAAGCCACCGAACCTGGGGTCACCAGCCTCCCTATGGGTCACCTCCACCCACCCATGGCCACCACTCAGCCGTGGACACAGAAGACCCCCACCCTGTCCCCAGAGCCGCGGTAACAAAACCTACGACAGACGGAAGTTCGGGTTTGTCCTTTCCAGTTTTTTAAGTGGCATAGTCTGCTTTTTTCTTTCTCGTTTTACAGCAAACGTTGCAAATATAGAAATTTTTTCTGTACAGCAGAACCGGCTACAGTGTTCACCGGGACGGGGACGGTGGGGACACACAGTGCTTCCCAGCCCACACCCTTCCCGCCACCCCGACCCGTCCGTCTGTCCGTCCACAGGCACAGCCTCCGCCCCGCCGGCCCCTGCCCCCGAGTCCCGCGCCGCAGGCTTCAGAGGCCACTCGGCCACCTGCGTCCACTCTGTCCCTCTGTGGTGGCCACAGGGACAGACGGAACAGTCACCGAAAACCACTGGCCGGGAGGCCACGCGCGGGGGCCACAGTGGCCGCGGCGAAGAGAATTTGACTTTTGTGACTTTTTTAAAAAGGAAGGAAACAGAGAGGAAGAGGAAAAACCGAAGATGAGTGAAAATCCCGGCCGCCACCCCCGCCCTAAGACACAGTTTTCCGGAGTCCCCTGCGTGCGTGTGCGCGTGGACGGCGTGTCCACGCCAGGTGACGGGGTGACATCGCGGCGCAGGCTAGACGAGCATCGAGACGTGGACCGGTCACCATCCACCCGTGCGCCCGCCGGCCCCCCGGCCCCCCGCCCTCCCCGAGGTCCCCCAGGCCCCGACTCCGCCCTTGCCGCGCGTGTCCACGAGCTGGGTGCCGTGGTCAGTGTGTCACGGTCGCCGCGGTGGAACGTGAGTCCCTGTTGGTCCAGTGGGGTGGAGGGGACCGGGTGGCCGGCGTGGCGCGTGACTCAGGACTTGTGCTGGGCAGACACCCCCTTCCAGTAGTCCAGGATGTCGTGCAGGTCCTCGTCTTTGGCGAACTGGACTTTCTTGCGGAGGGCGTGGCCGGCCGCCATGACCTCTTCGTCATCCTTGTGTCGCCGGCGGTTCAGTCTCAGCCGCTCCCAGAGGCTCGGGGTGGCCCGGCAGGCGTACTCGGGGCTGGACGAGTAGCTCAGGTTGTGATACTGAGGGGACAGCTGGGAGTAGGCCAGGTCCCGTGGCCGTGGCCGGGTCAGCGGCTCCAGGATGGACGCCTTGCGGCCACCCAGGGCCTCGTGGACGGGCGGAGGCAGCGGTGGTGCGGGGGGCTCGGCCGGGTGGGAGCCAGGGTACGAGTGGCGGTGCTCGCCGTACGGGCGGCCTTTCTCGGCCTCGGCCCTCAGTGTGGTGGCCGCGGGTGTCACAGTGAGGATGGCCTCGGGCACCGGGGAGCTCTTCTCGATGTACTTGGCCTCTGTGGCAGAGGCCGTGGCTTTGTGCACGGCGGTGGCCGTGATGGCGGCGGCCTCGGCCCGGAAGGCACGAGGGCTGCGCGTGGAGCCGCTGGACAAGGCGGTGGCCCTCGGAGGCCCGGGCACGGCGGCCTCCGCGCTGTGGTGCCTCTGCAGGCCGCGGCCGAAGGCCTCCTTGTACCCGGGGGACAGGAAGCCATGCTTGGCGGCCAGCGGCTCCGACAGCAGCACCAGCTGTGGCTCAGCCGTGCACGCGGCTCCGGACTTGGCGCCCTGGAAGGGCGTGGACTCGGACTTGAGGGCGTCGATGCAGTTGTTGATGATCTGGTTGACCTTGTCCACCTCCTTGGCGATGGTGGAGATCTCGGCCACCGAGCTCTGGCTGTCAGGGCCAGGCCGGCCCAGCTCGCAGTCCCTGTGTTCCGCGGGGTCCCCGGTACGAACCTCCATGTAGTGACCTTTGGTGGCCTTGGGCGTCTCGCCGCTGTCCACCAGCTTGTACTGATCCACCTCGCTGGCGGCGGCCGGCAGGTATGGGATTCGGGCCACAGCCTCGGGGCCCAGCAGCGGGCCCTGGGACAGCGGGGCCAGGCCGGGAGCTTCCATCTCGGGTCCGTACTTGAGCTCGACGATGGTTTTCTTGAGGCCGCCGCCCGCGGCCACAGCGGCGGCCTTTTTGTGCGCCTCGTCCCGTCTCCTGCGCTTCCTCAGGCCGTAGTAGACGGCGCCCAGCACGAGCACCATGCCGAAGAGACAGCCCAGCGTGGTCATGATGTAGTGGGTGGCCGTGGACGGGCTGGGCACGGGGCCCGGCGGGCTGGGCGGCTTGGGCAGGCAGATGGTGAGGCAGGTGTGGTTGTGGTGCGTGCCCGAGCTGGTGGACACCACGCAGTAGGTGTAGTTGGTCAGCGTGTACAGGTTGGTCAGCCGGATGTCCTCCTGGGCCCGCGTCAGCTTGGACACGGTGGACGACTTGCTGTTGTTGAAGTGCTCCAGCGTGTACATGCGGTTGAACGGGCTGGGCAGCTGGACCGTGATGGTGGCTGAGTTCTGGGTCAGCTGCTTGACCTTCATCAGCGGCCTGGCCTCCGCCTGGGTGGCCAGCGTGGGCAGGGTGACCAGCGGCGTGGTGCCGTCCCCCGAGAAGCATTCGTCCTCAGAGCACGGCGGGTCGCTGGGCTCCTCCGGCAGGAGCGGGGGCGGCGGCGGGGGCGGCGGCCGGGGCGGCGGCTGGGAGCGTCCGGGCTGAGGGCCGCCGGACGCCAGGCGAGGCCCGGCCACCTCGACAGCGTACGAGTCCTCGGTGCAGACGGACTGCAGCTTGCTGAGGATGCTGTGGGTGCCGTGCTGGCCCTGGCCCAGCAGGAAGTAGCCGGCGTAGACGGGCGGGGACTCGCACTGGACGCGGTCGTGCGTCTGCGTGGCGTTGGTGAAGGCGGCCAGCCAGCGCAGGAAGCCCAGGAGCTCGCAGGAGCAGTAGAACGGGTTGCTGTACAGCTCGCACACGGACAGCTTGGCCAGCCCCGCGAAGGTGGCGCTGCCCAGCTGCTGGATGCGGTTCATGGACAGGTCGATGTTGACGATGTTGGGACACTCCCAGAAGGCGCTGGACATGACCACCTCGATGAGGTTGGCCTGCAGGTACAGGTACTCCAGCTTGCCCAGCCCCCGCAGCATCCCCTCCGTGAGGTTGCGCAGTCGGTTGTAGCCCAGCTGCAGCACCTGCAGGTTGAACTGGCCGGAGAAGGCCCCGTCCTCGATGTACCCGATCTCGTTCTTGGTCAGGTTCAGGTACGTGAGGTTCCCGAAGCGGCTGAGCGAGGCGTACTGCACGCTCCGGATCCGGTTCTCGTTCAGACGCAGGTCCACGATGGTGGCGTTCATCTGCTGCGGGATGGCCTCGTAGGGCGGCTGGTTCTGGCTGCAGATGGCCAGCCACACGAACCCCTTGTCCCCCTCGATCAGCCAGCAGTCGCCCTGGGCCACCCCGCCCGCGTGCAGCAGGGTGGCCGCCGCCACGCACGCCCACAGCAGGCTCCACCCGCGCCCGGCCATCGAGACGGGCCTCGAGGGACGCCCCGGTCAGCCTTGTCCCAAGGAGGGGACTGGGACCGCGTGGCCTCCCCCAGCCGGAAGGGGCGGCGGGCGGGACGGGGAGCTGGCCGCGCTCTCAGGGGCGTCCTGCGCCCGGCCGCATGGCCGCGGGCAGCGGGTGCTGGGAGGGAGGACCCCCCCCCTCACGGTTCGCAGCCCCCCGTTTTCCGTCCGGGTCCTGCAGGGGCCGCGGCCTCCTTCCCCATGGGCCTGCGTGTCCTGTCCTGGCAAACGCCGTCCCTCCGTCCACAGGCGATCCTGGCGTGAGACAAAAAAAGGAAAGACAGCCGGTCACAGGTGCCACACTGAAGGCCACAGGGACAAAGTGACCACCACCCCCCCCCCGCAGCTTTTGCTGTAAAACTGGGGACACCCTCACACAGGGACCTCAGAGCCCAGGGCACCCGAAGTGACCCAGAAAGGCCGACATCTCCCCCAATCTCTGTCCTCGTCTGCCAAGGGGACACAACGTCCTCTTCACGGCCAGCGGTGCACGTGGCCTGTGCGGTCCCGGGCAGACGAGACCCAAAGTCACTCGGCGTACAAGAAGAGGCTGTGTCCAGGACGCACCTGAGTGACCGGATGGACCCTGCGCCCCCCCACCCGGGGAGCTAATGACATTTCTGGGCCCAGAAGTGGTGGTGGGCACAGCACCAAGGGGGCGTCCACGAGTCCCCCTCAGCGTCCCAGGCCTGGGCTGAGTGTCCTTCCCTGAGTGTCCAGCCTTGGCAGACACAGGAATTGTCCAGCCAGGGCTCAGGTCACCTCCCAGGCCTCGGTGTGCCCGCTCTGCCACACGGAGCCTCAGTTTCCCCAGATGAACCAGGCGGGTGCCCAGGACTTGGGGCCGTCCCTGTCCCGTGTTGGGGAAGCCAATTCTACCAAGAAGTCCCCTGGCTTCGCATGGCCTCGCAGGGACCCCTCTCCCTGCGTCCCCCACCTGAGGCCGCCCGTCCACCCCGGCCCTGCTCACGCCGAGGGCTCAGTGTCCCTCCTGACGCCTTGCGGGACGGCGCACGGGGCCAGGCCCACCCCACACAGTGGCACCAGCTGGGGTCCTGCCGTCCCCTCTTGTGACCCCAGACACCTCCTGTCCCCCGTGTCCCCCGCAGGAGGGAGACCCTTGCTTGTTAGCGTCTGGATTTACAGCGGCCCTGTCACTGTCCCACGGCCAGGCTGGCGGCCAGCTGAACGCTGTCACCAATATGGACGCCTGCTAAGGAGGCTGGGATGAGAACAAAACAAAATGACACAAAATGGGACACGGCGCGGGGGAGCCCCGATCTAAAGGGGGGGAGGCCGGCGGCCCCAGGGCTCCCCAAGTCCCCAAGGAAGAGAAGATGGCCGCGCAGGCCGGCCGTGGACGTGACCTCCACAAGGTCTGGGAAGGGCTTTGGGCTTCACCATGGCCGGGAACCTGCGCCAAGGCCGTGGCTTCTGTCCCTCGGCCTCCTGAGAGCCCCTCGCTCTCTCTCGCTCTCTCTCGCTCTCTCTCTACCCCCCCAGCGTAATCAGCCTTAATCTCTCGCTCAAAATAACCCAAAGTCGGTTGAGCAGGATTAAAGTCACCAGGCGCCCGCGGCTCTGCACACATGTCCTCCCGCCGTGTCCACCCACGGCCACGCTGTCCCTCCTGTGCCCCACGCCCTCCACAGGGCCCTCCCATGGCCCCAGGGTGGTGGTCAGCTCCCTCTGTCCACTCCTCCATCGGACGGGGCTGGCCTGCACCACAGGGGGACGGACGGGGACAGACCCTGGCTCCGAGGACCGGGCAGGGGACGTCCCAGGTTCCAGTCCTGCACCGCCCCCAACCCGGCCCCGTGGCCAGGCAGGGTGGGAACGCGGTGGCCGCAGCGTGGCCAGCAGTCCTCTGGTGAGGAAGGGCAGCTCTGTCCCTCCCTCAGGAGGCCTGACCTTTGCCCCCTCTGAGGCCCTCAGCCTCAGCCCTGGGGGACCCCAAGTTCTCCTTACACTCCTCCCTTCGCAGGTGGGGAAACTGAGGCGCGGGTAGACGGACTTGCGCAAGGCCGTACAGTCGATCGGCCCCAGGCTCCTCCTGTCAGGGGACGGGGCGGGGGGTGGACACTGAGCAGGTGAACTGAGTTCTGACGTCCCTCAGAGCCACACGTGCCATGTCAGGTGGGGGACAGTCACCTCCCCAGGGTCTGGGCCCAGAGGCGAACGGCTGCCATAAGATTTGGTCAGTCACCCCCAGTGGGCTCTGGACGGCCCAGGACCTCTCCCTCCCTGGCCCACACCTGCCCCTCATTCTGTGCTCAGTTAGTCACTCATCAAACCCCAGTGGCCAGAGTGGAGGGCCAGGCTTGGCCAGGCTGGCTCTCTCGCACCTCGAGCAGGTGGAGGGGAGGAGCGGGGAGGGGGCTCCCCACCATCCGGACTGTCCTCCTCGTCCAGGCGTCTGCACCCGGCCCCACCCGTGCCGCCTTCTCCCGTGTCATTTCATCTCCTGTCACAGCCCGTCTGCACAGACCCCCCACAGCCACCTGCCACACGCAGACACGCTGTCCAGCAGGGGTGGCCACCCTGGTCCTCTGTGGTGACACCACGAGTTACTGTCGCACCGGAGGGGGGAGGGGCCAGGCATGGCAGCTCACGCCTGTAATCCCAGCACGGGTCGGTCCCTGCCATGGTCCTCAGAGCTGGGGGCTGGTGTGGCCCCAGGCTCAGGGCCACCTGTCCCTAGTGGACGTGGTTCTCGGGGAGTGAACGGCCATGGAAAGGACCTTGGGGATGAAATGAGCTGAACTTCCTGACAATTGAGAGTCTAGTGTGTCCTGACCACACCTGGTGTCCCCATTGCAGAGGGACGGGGGGGGACATTTAGGAAGGGGGGGTCGCTGGCAGGAAAGAAGGGGTTGAGCAGAACTGGGGGAGGCATTGCATGACCTGGGGCGGCAGGTGGGGTTCAGCAAGAGGGTTCTAGCAGGCGGGCAGGAGTTCGTTAGGCAGAGAAGGGGGTGGGCCTCCCTGGCTGAGGACAGAGCTGCTGCTCTCCAGGCACCGTGGGGCATCCAGGGTACGGGCAGGGGTGGGCAGCGGTGGTTTTTGAGGTAGGGTCTCTCTTTGTAACCCAGGCTGGCCTCGAACTCTCAATCCTCCAGCCTCCGCCTCCCGGGGGCTGGGATTGCAGGCGTGCACCGCCATGCCCGGCTGTGGTGCATCTTGACCACATGCGCAGTTGTGCAAGCCTGTGTCCCCACGCGCGCGCTCACCGCTCCCGCACGGGGCCACAGGGACAGGGACGGGGACCACGGGGACAGGACGCAGCGCGAGGCTGGCGCCAAGTCCCTTCTGCCACATCTACCCTGCTCAGCCTCTGCCGAGGAAGTAAAGATGGCGTCCCGGCCTTTCTGACTTCTCGTGACGACGTGCCTTTCACACGGCCGCTGTCCCTGTCCTCGGTCACTCAGCCAGGCGCGGGCAGCGGGGACGAGGGACATTCATTGATCGACACCGTCCTGCTCCGATAAATCAATTTCACTGGCGTCCCGGCTCTGCCGGGAGCTCTGCCGCAGAGGCCATCGGGGCCGGGGTGGCCGTGCTGGACCGCACTGACCCAAGCCAGCGGGATCTGTCCCCAGAGGCCATGTCAAGGACGGCCTTAGGCCAGGGCGTGAACGTGGCGCTGTCCGGCTCCGGCTGTGTGGCCTTGGGTCAGTCGCTGGCCGTCTCTGGGCTCCTGTGGACGGAGCCCATGGAGCCTGAGCTCGGCAGCGGGGCGGGGAAGGTGGACAGGCCTCACCTTGTACAGGGGAAACTGAGGCCCAGAGACAAGGACCTGGCCGAGGCCCTGTGGGGAGTCACGTCCAGGGTCAAAGGTCGAGCAGGGAGGGCACTGAAGCCGGATGACCTCGTATGTGACCTTGCCTCTCCTGTGACCCCCAAGCTTCCCCCAGGACACCTGTGAGCGCCTGCTGGATACCCAAGCCCTCCGCTGTCCAGGGAGGCCAAGGCAGGGGTCGCGGGTCGCGGCCAGCCTGGGCACAAAGGTGAGACCCCGTCCGAAGGTCATCTGTGGCGAGAGGCGCTGGACGCGGCTTGCGTGGGGAGCAGCCACCTAGTGAGCGCCAGGCCGAGTTCGAATCCCAGTGCCGCCAAGAAAGGAAAGGAAACGCCTGGAAACCATGTTGTCCCGCGGTGACAGCGTCCAGCGTGCGCAAACCCTTGGTCCCCGCACGGCTGGGTCAGTCCCCAAGGTGTCCGGTGGCCCCAGAACTCCCACTTGGCCGGGGTGGCCGGGCCTCTCAGAGTGGTTCTGAGGACGGTCACCTGCAGATGGACCTCGGCCTCCGCCCAAGGCCTCCGCTCACCACCTCGGCCCAGAGAGGGACGTGACTGTCCTAGAGTCACACAGCGGGCTGAGGCGGAACCAGAACCGGGACCGGCCGGTTCTCCGTCCCCACCCGGGCGACTCTGTCCCTGACAGCTCGGGGTGGCCGGGGTGACCCCGGACCGGTCATTTTGTCCCTCCGTCCCCAATGCTGGAGCAGAACGCGGACAGACAGACCAGATTTGTCACTGAGCAGACAACAGCAATAGGGATTTCCCGGATGGGGAAACTGAGGCACAAGCCAGGACTGGGGCCCACCAGGTGACCTGGTCATCAGAGTGGACGCCAACTGGCTCCAGGGTGCTCGGTGACAAGCCGGGGCCTGCGGTGTGGACGGGAGACGGAGTCCTGAGAGGGCGAGGGGGCGGAGGGACCCCAGGGGGCACAGAGGCGGCCATGGCCCCGTGGGTCCCGCCAGGCTGACCACGGCCACCAGCCCGCCAGACCCAGTCTTGGGCGCCATCTGCAGGGACCAACAGAAAGCCCGTTCTTGCAGCTCCTGGGGACAAGGGGACTTCGGGGAAACTGAGGAAGGCAGAGAAAGCTTGTAGCCCAGGTGGCCACCTTCCCCGTCCCTCAGGGTCCCTGGCTCTGACCCCACCCAGCCTGGCTGCAGGACCCTGTCCTCCCCGACATGGGTGAGCAAGGGGGCGGCAAGTTCGAGGTCCAGCATGTCGGCGGCCAGGACGCTGTGGGTGAGAGGCAGTCGTGGACCTCGTGGGCAGGAAACGAGCTCGGCGACCACAGTGCCCTTTCCAACAAGAAGCAGACTTAGCTGGCACAGTCCTTTTCCCTTTGCCTTGTCCACCTCTTTCCTGCCTGGGACGCAGACGCAATGACTGGAGGTGCCGCAGCCGCCTTGAGACTGTGAGGACAAATGCTAAAATAACAAGGTACCTGTGTCCCCTGCGTCCCCTTTACAAGAGCGATGAACCCCAAGGTGGCCGGTTTCGTCTTCTGGTGCAAATTCAGAGCTTTCTCAGCGTGAAATTTTGACTGGATCAGAACACCTCGATGCATTTTGTTTTCGATGGAGTGCGGCTGACCTCGGTCCCCAAGCCTCCTCGCCGTGACGTGAAGACACAGCTGTTCAGAGGTGGCTCAGAGGAACTGGGCCGTGGACGAGGCTGGCGGTCAGCGAGGACGGAAAGTGCAGGTCAACGCCAGCAGCGGCTGCCCAGCTGGACATGGCGGGGGGGGTGTGGATCCTCCAGAGGCTGGAAATTTCTAGGAACCCCAGAGTCGGGGCCCAGCGCTGAGTGGGGTGGGGGTGGAAGGTGTCCCTGTCACCTGGCACCTGGCACCTGGCACCTGTCACCGAGCTGAGCCACAATTTCCAGCCGAGGCTTCAACAGCTGACCTTTCACTAATTAGCTCAGGCCGTTTGCTGGGCAGCTGGACGTGGCCACCGTGGTGATGTCACCCGCTGTGATGTCACCTACTGTGTCACCTGCCGCTGCATCACCTGCCACCATGTCACCCGCCACAGGCAGATAAATGGCTGTGTCTTGGGGGGTGATGGTGAGGATGCGGGTGAGGACCAGGGGACAACGGTCACCCAGTGGCCTTGGTCGAGTCACCAGGATGTCACCCAGCATCACCTGAGACCCTGTCCCCATTTCTCAGAAAAAAAAGAAACTGAGGCAGGTGGAGGTGATAAGTGACCTCCATCTCCACCCTCTCCCCAGGACCATCCCACCGGTCACTGCCACTGTCCCTGCTGCAGGACACAGAGGTGTCCGGCCAAGGTCTTCCAGGGTCACCAGAAACGCAGCTCTGAGGGAAGAGGCCTCGGAACCAGGAAGAGCCTGAGTGACACCGGAGGCTGAAGGGACCGGGGAACGGCGTCCACCCCCGGGTTCCTGAGGAAGCCTAGAACGAGCCGCCTCCGTCAGCCTGCAGGAGCCCAGCGCCATCTGCTCTGCCACCTGCCTTCCCAGGTAGCCAGGCTGGGAAGCATCCCAAACATTCATTCAACAAACAGTTACCCAGCAGCCTACCACCTGCCGGGCTCGGGAGGCTTCCCAGGGAAGAGCAGCGACTGAGGCAGAGAGAGAAAGAGAGAGAGAGAGAGAGAGAGAGAGAGAGAGAGAGATCCTGGAAGGAAGGAAAGAGGACATTTGTGGATCCGTGTCTCAGAGGCCACTGGGCACCTAGAGGCTGGCAATGCCCACCATGGTTCCCTTCTTTCTTTCTGGCGACACTGGGATTTGAACTCGGGGCCTCACACTTGCTGGACAGGCGCTCTCCCACTTAAGCCATGTCCCAGTCCTTTTTCTTGCTTTATTTTTTTAGGCCGGGTCTCACACTTGTTTCTTTTTTCTTTTGTTTTTGGCCTGGGACAAATTCCCGTCCTCCCGAGTAGCTGGGATTACAGGCGAGTACCACCATGCCTGGCCCCACGGCTTCCTGGACATCTGAAGCCCGGCTAAGGCTCCAAGTTCCAAGTGTTAAAAAAAGAAGAAAAGAAGAAGAAAGAAAGAAAGAACTGGCGGCGTGCAGCGCCGTCGTTTTCAGCAAGCTCAACGAGTAGAATCCCTTGCTTTTTGAAAACGTTAGCGAATCCCGTCCCAATTTTTGATTGGCACGGATTAATGATACCAAGCGGTTTCCGATTGACAATCGCCCCGCAGCGCCTCCCCTGGTCACACGCGGTACTGCAACCCAGCTCTGCTGGACAAGGTTTAGGAGGCCGGTCAGCGCTGACCTGGTCACCTTGGCCGCGTCACACACACACAAGGGCTGTCCCTTGTGCAAGGGGTGGAGACATGGGTCAGGACAGGCCCAAGCAAGGCCCTAAGCACCTACTTGGACCCATCCAGGGTCCTGACCCCCCATGCTGCCTCGTCCAGGCCCAGGGCAGCCCCTGTGGCCTTTTGTCTGTCTGTCTGGGGCAGCGGCTCTGACCACAGCTCAATACCTGAGCCCTGGTTGGTCCTGTGGACGTCCAGCTCGGCCGGCATCCTGTGCTGGGCCCCGCCACCGCCATGTCTGCCTCCCAGGGCTGAGCGCAGGGTGAACGAGGACGTCCCTCACCCACGGTCACAGCCGGCCTGCCCGTGGCAAACCCTGTCGGACTGTCACCATTTCAGGACACAGGGGAGCAGCCGGAGCCCCAAACCACGTGGGACGCATGGTCACTTGAGCAGACGGTCACTCGAGCAGAGACAAATGCAGGGACAGAGGAGGACCGGGTGGCACAGCCAGTCCTCGGTCATCTCTGCACCACGGGACACACGTACGGCACAGAGGACGGGGACCTCCTGCTGCCTTGGCTGCACTGTGAGGACAGTGAGGGCCGAGGACCTGGTGTCCCCTGAGCTGCTGAGCATGGGGCAGCAGGACCTGTGTCCCCACACCTGGCCGAGCTCTGGCTGCCAGGCTGCTGCCCGGGGCTGGGGTGGGGACACAGGTCCACTGGGAGCCCTGGGCGCTGAGTCCAGGGGACAGTGCCTCCATCGTCCCTCTGGTACCTGGACCTCCAAGAGGCCAGAGCTGCCTTGTCCCAGATGGGGTCCGCCACCCTGGGTCACCTGCTGCGTGGGACCAAGTGACAGAGCAGACAGAGCCCTGGCCCCACCAAGACCGGCGCTGGGGACCTCACGGCCAGTGTGGGGCTTGGGGAGTCGGCCACTGACCGCACCTGGGTCACACCACTCATTCATTTGCCCAGGGAGCAGAGGCTGAGGTGCCATCCGTCTGTCCCCCCGTCCCCACCCGCGCACCGGGGCTGGAAGGAACGTCACCTGCCGGGGATGCACAGAGTGGCGCGTAAACAGGACGCGGAGGACGGGCGAATTACCTCACGGCCAGTTCAGTGACGGGCGGGTGACACGCAGACAAGGACCTGCCCTGGAAGAGGTCATTGAGCGAGGTCACGAGGCGTCCAGCCTGGGCCGAACCCCGTCCTTCCTTCCTCCCCCCCCACGTCCCCTCCCGGTCTCTCAGCCAGAGCCGCTGTCCCCCCCAGTCCCACTCAAGGTGGCTTCCCTGGGCCACCAGGCTGCTGGGCTGTCAAAGGACAGAAGTGGACGCAGGGACCCCAGGGAGAAGCAGGAGTGCAAGTGAGCAGTGCCTGCTGTATACACAGCCCCCCTTGGCAAAGTGTCCCCGTCGTCACAGACGAGGACACTGAGTTCAGAGAAATTCATGTGGTGACCCAGTGGCACAGCTCTGGGTCAGCACCAGGACGCCACTCGAATTTTCACAAAAAGCTGCCCAGATGGACGGAGAAGAGAGAGAGAGAGAGAGAGAGAGAGAGAGAGAGAGGCGGAGAGAGAAAGCCAAGCCCTGAGTGCCAGGCGGGGCTCCCAGGTCCCTTGGGTCTCGCGCCAGTCAGGGCACCTGTCACAGAGCCTCTGGTGTCCCAGGAGCGTCACCCGTGTGATGCCATCAGAAGCCCCCTCGGCTCTGTCCCCGAGCTCTGGCGCAGTGTTCACCTCTCCTCCCCCCAGGGCTGGTGCTGGGTGCGTGGCTGGGGCCTCAGTGGCCTCTGGGACCCTCGGTGGCCTCTGGGGTCTCGGGCGAAGCCTGGGACAGGAAGGAAGGTGAGTTGGTGGCGCTGGCCCATGGCTCGCGGGTGACTCGGGAAGCTGATGCGGCCGGGGCCCCGGGCCACTGGGGAGTGGGTGGACTCCATGGGCTCGGGGCCTGAAAGCAAGACGGCCCCGCCAGCCGGCAAGCGTGGGTGGCACCGGCGTCACCAGGAGTGACATGGGGCTGGCATGTGACGACCTGTCCTCGCAGGCCCCTGGAACACCGTGTCTCGGTCTCCCCCTTACAGGTGGTCTGGAACCCCAGGCTTGCAGCTCAAACGTCCACCTGGGAAAGCGCTCACCTGGCTTCATCCATGACTTTTGGGGGTCGTCAGGTCCTCACCGAGGTGGACACCAAGTCCCTGTTTTGCACATGGAGAGCTTTTCAGAAGGTAAACGGAGGCCCAAACCCCGCCATCGAATTGCGACAGGTCCAGCCAGGCAGGGCCCTGGGATCCCTGGCACAGAGGGGGAAACTGAGGCACGGTGAGCGCCAGGAAGTACGTGCAAGGTCTCCCTCTGCCCAGCTCCAAAGCACCGTGGCCACTCGGTGGCTAGGGGGACAGCGGCTGCCAGGCTGGACGGGACAGGGAAGCGGCACCCCGGCACCCTCCCCGGGCTGAGGCAGGGACGCCCCAGATTCCTAGGACGGGACAGGGACGACTGGGGGGAACCAACGGCGGAACCTGACTCTTGCATTCCCGACACATCTCGGCAGAACAAACAACAGTAATTACTCAATTTGCATTTTTTCCGCATGCTGACGACAGCAGTGTAGCCTCCCGCACAGCTGTGCGCACGCCACCCGCCGTCCCCACCCTCACCACCTAGGGGGTCACCTGCGCTGACCACCACCACCGCCCAGGACCTGCCAGCTGCCCCTGCTCCTCCAGGCTCCATCCCCCGACCACGCACGTCCCGTGTTCCCTCCCCTGTGTGTCCAGTCCCAGGGCACCTGCCAGGCCCCAGCCTGGGATTTCCGGTCCAGAGCTCTCCAGCTCCCTCCTCCCATCACAGCCCAGCCGTGGTCACCTTCACCACCATCCTGAAGGGGACAAGCAGGTCCACACCCCTTTTCCCCCCCTGCAGCCCCCAGAGCTGACCCAGACCCCTGGTGCACAGCGCTGGCCCTGGGGTACAGTCGCCTCCCTTGTTTGCCTTCCACTGGACGCTGGACACCCGGGGTGCCCACGCCTCATGGGGACTTCTCGGGGGTGACGGATCAGGGGGCCTTTGACTCAAAGGTGTCAGCTGAGGGATCTTGGGGTGAGAGGTCAGGATGGGGGAGGGGTGGACAGGGCTGACCTGACCCCTACGCCCAACCTAAGGCCCCACTCAGGACCCCAAAGTCCCCAGTGCTGTGGCTGGTGGGCATCCTGGACGTGGACCCCACTCCTAGGAGACCTCAGAGAGCCTCTGTCCCCCACCACCTTCCTCTGCACGCACCCCTCATGGGGACTTGGTGAGGCCACCTGGCCACTCATGTCCTACAGTCAGGAGGATCAGGGCACTCAACTTTCACCCAGGCACACCCAGGGTCCTGGTGGCCCCAGGCCCAGGTGGCCACTGTCCCCAGGAGCCCACAGGAGCACCGGGCCACACACGGCCTCTGCACCACAGCCTCCGCGGAGGCCCAGAGCAGCGAAGATGCCCGAGGGCTGGGAGGGGGGCGGTGGCCTCGGGCAGTGGCTCAGGGATTAGCCAAGGACAGGACCTGGACCCGCAGGGCAGGCAGGGGACAGGGGAGGGTCCCCAGAGCCCGGAAGGGAGGGCCGGTTGTCCAGGACGGGATCCAGAGACGTCCACGCCCAGACACCGATGCCATGGAGACTGTGACAAGGGTCAACCCCGAGGGCTCCCTGGAGGCGTGCACTTCCCGGGGTGTCCCCTGGCGATGACCGCAGCTCTGCCAGGCGGGAACGACCCTATAGTCGCCCCAGGCTGCAGATGCAGAAACCGAGGGTCCAGAAACTCCTGGACCCTCACCCAGAGGGGCCGCTGGCCGCCGGTTCCCGGCCACAGCCCTCGCCAGCCCGGGGACGAGCTGACCTCCGTGTTACAGGTGGGAAACTGAGTGTCGGCCACAGCAAGAGCCAGCCCGGGTCCCGCGATGTGACCACGCCGGGCTGTGGGGATTTGCTTCTGACTTCAACCCAGGCGGAGGCAGTGGGCCGGCTGGCCCGGTGGTGATGAGGGTCCCATGGGCCCAGCACGGGCGACCACTGCCACCACTGCCACCTCCAAACCCGGAGACCTGCCGGCTGAGGCGCGGCTGCTCCCCACTCCCAAAGCGTGGGCGGCGATGAGCTCCTCGCCACAGCCAGCCCCGCCGATTCCAGGTGGACAGCTGATGTGGATATTAAACCATAAAACACAGCGATGGGCGGAAACAGAGCCCAGTACTTACCGGGCCCCGGGAGAGCCCGCTTTCCCGGCTCGGAAGAATTCAGATAAATTGCACAAGAAAAGAGAAGCGGAGTCATCCAAATGAGAACATGGGAAAGGAGCGTGAAAAAGCACAAAATGAAAAGGCACCCCGCGTGGAGGGAGAAGGGAGTGATGGCGACTGTCGCCAGGAGGTGAAGAACGAGCAGAGAGAGCCGGGCACTGGGGCTCACACCTGCAATCCCGGCTACTCAGGAGGCAGAGATCAGGAGGACTGAGGACTGTGGTTTGAGGCCAGCCTGCACAGATAATTTTCAAGCCCCTATATCAAAAAAAACATCACAAAAAAGGCTGGTGGAGTGGCTCAAGGTGAAGGCCCTGAGTTCAAATCCCAGCACCGCAAAAAAAAAAAAAAAAAAAGGGTGGAGACACAGACCCCAAAAAATGACAGTCAATTTTCAACCTCGGACCTTGTCGGAGAAAATGCAATCAGCTATCATTTATGTTCATCAAATTAACAACCGTCTGAAGAGTGCTACGGAGCACGGCAGAGCTGGGGAGGCCACGGTGACACTGGAGACACCGGTGACACCGGCCCCCGTAGTCATTTGTCAATAGAAAGCACGAGCTTTTGCACGTCACCTACACCGGTGACACCCCGTGAGCGGAGAAGCTGGAAATCCCCTTCAGAAGCAGACGTGGCGACCTCAGCCGTCACAACGAGGCAGGAAAAAGAAATGGCCAGCAGTGTCACAGACCAGGTGCAAGTGACAGGACGGCAAGACGGCAGGACAGCAGGACGCTGGGGGGAGCGCACGTCGCAGAAGGGAAATGCCGGTGAAAAGTCCACCTGAGCCCGTTCTGATTTATGGAGGAGGCCGGGGCGAGAGCAGTCCTCAAGGATGGCGCCCTACGCAGCCAGTGGTCACTGGCCGGGCACCACGGCCAGCGCCTGTAATCCCGGCTCCCCAGGAGGACGGCAAGTTCAAGGGCAGCCTGGGCCAGGTAGTGAGGCCGTGTCAAAGAAAACATTTAAGGAAAATATGCTGGACGCCGGCCACTCCATCCTGTGGGCCCCATGAGGCACTCCTCCGAGGGACAGTGCGGGGGATGGAGGGTGGAGGACAGGGGACAGGGGATGGGGGACGGGGGATGGGAGACGGGGGACGGGGACAGGGGACAGGGTCAGAGACGGGACGGGGACGGGAGTGTTCAGAGGTGTCACCCTGACCCCTGGACAGAGCTGTAACCTCGATCCCCGCTTATAGAAATACGGAAACGAGAATTCAAATTCGTTTGTTTGCCAGAAACGAAGGCCGAGGTTCCCTGGGAGCCCAGTGGGATAAAAATCTGGTGAGCTGTGAGAGAGAGAGAGAGAGAGAGAGAGAGAGAGAGAGAGAGAGATCCAGGCAGAGACAAATGCCGGGAAGACACAGCTGTGACTAAATGTCCTCACTGGTGACAGAAAGTCACACGGACGGTGCGGCCTGTGTCCCTCCCACTGGTGTCCACTGGCCCTGGCCTGGCCTGCTCTGGTGGGAAATGCGCCCCCCCCAGTTCCGCCCCGTCCGGCACTGGACACCTGTCCCTTCCCACAACCCCGAGCCAGGCCAGCGCTGACGTGACGGTGACAGTGACAAAGGGGTCCATGGAGACTTGTCCTGCCCTGTCCCCTGGTTGTCCCCTGGTTGTCACTCTGTCCCCTGCCACCAGCCTCACCTGTCCACCTGCCCCCCCCAGGGATGGTGGTGTCTGGGGACGAGGACGTTGTGTTCTGCTTCACGTCCACGTGAAAAAGAAAGTCCCAGAAGGACAGTGTGGGGGGCGGCATGGACAGCGTGGAAAGGGCCTGGAATTACATGAGAATCACAGAAAATGGAGCAAATGTGCAAACGTGCCTGTGGTCACACTTCTCCCGCCTGAGGACAGGAGACCCGACCCCAAACACTCACCTGTGTCCCCGCCTCAGGGAGGGGACAGTGGAGGCCGAGAGAGGGGAAGGGGTGGCTTGTGCCCCCCTGTGGCCAGATGCCGCCCAGGGGCAGAAGGGCCACTGTCTCTGAGCACCAGGCTCTGCCTCCCCCAGAAGGAATAGCAGCCTGTCCTCCCGGCCATCGTCCCTCTCGGCTGTCCCCAGTCCTGACACAAAGCTCAGGTCAGCAGCCAGTGGCTTCTCCAACGCCACTAGGGCGAGTGAAGGGTAGCCGGGCCTGGGCAGCCTGATGCAGTCCCTCCACGTCACCGCCTCCAAGAAGCCTGCCTGGCCTGGATCTGCTAGTCAGTCTGCTAGCAGCATCAGCCACGGTCATTTCCAAAGAGTCCACGGTGACCTCCCTTTCCTGTGTCACCCACTAGCCTGAGAGCCCACCAGGCCATGCTGTGGCTGGACTGGGTCCCCAATTCCCCTGTGCTGAAGCCCTGACCCCACCATGAAGGTTTGGAGGTGGTTAGGGGTAGATGAGGTCGTGAGGATGGGGCCCTGTGCTGAAGGGTTAGTGCACTCTCTCTCTCTCCCTCTCTCTCTCTCTCTCTCTCTCCCTCTCCCTCTCTCTCTCTCTGCCACGTGACTCACTGACTGACTGACTGACCACACAATGGCAGGCTTTTCTGCAAACAGGAAGCCGGTCCTTTAGCAACAGCTCCAGATCTTACACTCCCGACCCAACTGCACAGCGACAGCCGTCTGCCCTCGGGACAGCCCCGTGTCCACAGCCTGGCCCAGTGCTGTGCCTGGCGCTGCCTCGCCATCTTGTAAGGAAGGGGCCGTGTGCAAAGTCCCCTTCCACGGCACTGACTGTGTTTGTCATCGTGGCAGAGAGGGACGGGAAGCTGGAGTTTGTCCCCTCAGGACGGGGCACCCCGAGGTCCCTATGCTGCTGCTGTGGACAGCAGGGTCAGGGAGCCCCCGGGATTGAGACCAAGCAATTTCAGTGGGGACCCGGTGTCTCCCACAGGGTCAGCTGACAGGGGCCTCAAAGTCACCCCGTCCAACTTGGGCCAGTGGGCACAGCGACAGTGACACCACAGTGTGGGGGCCAGGCACCGGGGCAGGTGGCTGTCCAGCGTTGGGGGGGGCTGGCTTTTTGGGGGGTTGGGGGTCCTATGTCCAGCATAGGGACATCAGTTTGTCCTGTGGAAAGCGTCTGTCTGTCAGGGAATCCTCTCCTGGCCTCACCCGCTCCTCCCTCCAGCCTCCTCCTCCAGCCCTTTGTGACGTCACCGCGGTTGCCATGGGAACTCTGCCAGCTGAGCTGGGTGACTTCACAGGGGAAGGTCCCCACCGCCAGCCAAGTGACAGGGGGAAGGACGGAGCCACCTGGCAGAGGTGGACAGGTTTTAAGGCGACCAACCCCCCATCCTAAGCCAGGTGCTGGAGATGGGGGAGGTGGAGGTGGCCGGGGTGGGGGGGACAGGGGTCAGCGTGTGTCCCCTCTAGCAGGAGTGAGTGTCTCCCAACCCAGAAAGTGGGCTGGGATTCCCTGGCTGGCTGTCCCCAGGGTTGTCCAAAGCTAAACACAGTCTCACGGCTGGACCAGACGGGGGCTTCTGACAGGTCACCCCACACACAGCCTGTCGCCTTTGCTCGGGGAACCCCACCTGCCTGGCTGCCCTGGCGGACCTGTCACCTGTCCCCCCCCCCACCGGCCTGCTCACACCTTGCCAGGAGGTTGCCATGGGGACAAGCAGGAGGGGTGAGCGTGGGTGCACCGCGGCCTGGGGACACCGGGAGGACAGGCACAGGAGTGGACGGTCAGCGCTGTGTGTCCCCACAGCTCACGCAGACATGTAGGCGTGCGCTCGCCACGCAGGGCCTCGGCCCACACTACCCGCACGCCCACCCCGCAGAGGTGCACCCCGCCTGGCGCTGTCCTGGGCGTCCCCGAGGGGACACCGCCCCTTCCTTCCTGCCCCTTCCAAGCCCCAAGTCTCCTGAGCTACCCGTCCCCTGCAACCTTCTGCATCCCAAGAAGGCTTGGGGACATTGAAGCCACTTCTACCCAGAGCCCAGCGCTCGTCACTAAGGTTCTTCTGCACGGTGGTCACTTCCTGGGGGCCCCCAAGGGGGTGCATCCTCACAGCTATGTGGAGGTGACCTGTACCCACTGTACAGAGGGCAAAACCGAGGGTCAGAGAAACAGTCCAGGCAGCAGAGCAGGGTGGGGCCGGGCGGGCGTCCTCCCTGTTCCCTGCAGGGCAGGTGGAAGGAGGCCGCAGCTCAGCTGGTCCCCCCCACCCCGTCCCGGGCTCCTACGTTAACTCCACGGCCTCAGTGGGAATGGGGGATCTCTCGTTTGCAGTTAAGCCGAAAGAACGAAGGGAACTTGTCCAAGGTGACAGAGCTGTTGGACTGTTCTGGAGCTGCTGAGGACTGGGGGGACCCCCCCCCCCATGCACGCGCAGAGCCCCAAGAACCAGAAAACTTCCTGCACGGAGGCCTCCACCCCAGCCTCCACCCCAGCCTCCACCCTGCACGGAGGCAGCTGCAGCAGCAGGTGGAGGTGGCAGCAGCGGTGGCGGTGGTGGCCGGCGGGTCACCAGGCCACGCTTCCTTCCTGTGACTTGGTATCTGATACTGACAGTAAAGAGCAGAAGCCAATATAATGCAATTTTCTGTGTTTGGAGCGCTGTGGTCGCCTCTAACCGTCAGTCTGGCTTTTCCTGGCTGCGACTTCTGGGCTCCAGGCAAATGTCCCCTTCCCCCTCCTTGGTGTCCCCCCCCCCCGGTCCTCCCCACCCCCAGGATGGACAAGGAGTGGACACCAGGGACAGCCCAGTCCCTTACTGGACACTCTGGGAGCCCAGCCCTGGCTGGCAGGCTGGACAACAGGGCCTGGCCAGGCTAGCAAGGGTGGGGGACACTGCTCCTCGTTCCTATACCCTCGGGACACCTCAGTGACCCTCGAGGACAGTTATCACCAGCTTCTAAGATTGAATGAGCACTTGGCATATGTGCCACCATGCAAAGGGGAAACTGAGGCTCAGACTGCACAAGGGACCTGGGAGGGGGCAGCAGGAGCCAGGAGGGCATGACACGGGGTCAGGAGGCCCACCAGTTGTCCTGCCCGTCTGGCACTCCTGGGGCACCGAAGCTTGGCACTGCTGGGCCCGGCTCGGCGGCAGACGCTGCTGGCCGGGAATGCAGAATTGGCCGTAAGTAGCTCCGCGACTTCATGGCCGGGCATCTCCCTGTCCCTGACTGCCCGAGGCGCCGGGCCACGCCGCTGAGGCCTAATGAGTCGTGAAGGTCTATGTTTCAAAGTTAAGCATCGCCCGGGCCCAGCTGTGCACACAGCCTGGCGACACCCCAAGATGGCCTCTGGGGGAGGCTGGCCTCCACCCTGCCCTCCCCCATCATCGCCCACCCATGACCCCAGGAAAACTGCCGAGTGGCCCACTTGTGGGACACACAGCCACAGCCCAGGGTGGACAGGCGTAAGTGGCACAGCACAGGCCCAGCCTAGAGACGTCGGGAGAGGCGCTCGTTTAACTCTTGATCCAAGAGGAGGACACTGGGAAGGGTACTGGTGTCAGGGACCCCAGGGCCTCACCCAGCTCTTGAGCTAGCCCAGACTCAAGAACACAGTTGGTGCTCAATAAATGTGTGTTGCCAGGAATAATTCACCCCAGGCAGGCAGCCATGCGTGGGACTCCAGACCCCTGTATCCATGGCCCACGCTTGGAGCGCACAGATTGGCCTCTGCCTGCAGGGGTCATGTGACCCCATGGGGTGCCTGGCCAGTGCAACCCCACCTGTCTGGGGGTGAGGAGGTAAGAGGGAGCTGGGCCTAGGCTCAGGTAGATCTGGGTTCAAGACTGACTTCTGCTACTGCCTAACCCCAGGAGCACAGTCAGGCCACTTCTCCATATGCCATGTGGGATATGGTTATAGTGCCTTCAGCTGGGGCCCCACGCTCCCCGACTTCCACGCCTTTGCCCATGGAGACACCGTCTTCCTCCTGACCTGTAGAGACACCTACATCCAGCGGCAGCCATTGTCCACCCACCATCCACCATCCATCCCCAATCCACCATCCACCATCCATCCATCCACCCACCCATCAACCATCCATCCACCCATCCACCCACCCATCCATCCATCCATCCACCCATCCACCCATCCACCCACCCATCCACCCATCCATCCATCCACCCATCCATCCATCCACCCATCCATCCATCCACCCATCCATCCATCCATCCATCCACCATCCATCCATCCACCCACCCATCAACCATCCATCCACCCATCCATCCACCCATCCACCCATCCATCCACCCATCCACCCACCCATCCATCCATCCATCCACCCATCCACCCATCCATCATCCACCCATCCACCCATCCACCCACCCATCCACCCATCCACCCATCCATCCATCCATCCATCCACCCATCCACCCACCCATCCACCCATCCATCCACCCACCCATCCACCCATCCACCATCCATCCATCCATCCACCCATCCATCCACCCATCCACCCATCCATCCACCCGCCCATCCATCCATCCATCCACCCATCCATCCACCCATCCACCCATCCACCATCCATCCATCCACCCACCCATCAACCATCCATCCACCCATCAACCATCCATCCACCCATCCATCCACCCATCCACCCATCCACCATCCACCCATCCACCCATCCACCCATCCATCCATCCGCCCATCCATCCATCCATCCACCCATCCATCCATCCATCCACCCATCCACCCACCCATCCACCCATCCATCCACCCACCCATCCACCCATCCACCATCCATCCATCCATCCACCCATCCATCCACCCATCCACCCATCCACCATCCATCCATCCACCCATCCATCCACCCATCCATCCACCCATCCACCCACCCATCCACCCATCCACCATCCATCCATCCACCCACCCATCAACCATCCATCCACCCATCCACCCACCCATCAACCATCCATCCACCCATCCACCCACCCATCCACCCATCCACCCACCCATCCACCCACCCACCCACCCATCCACCCACCCATCAACCATCCATCCACCCATCCATCCACCCATCCACCCACCCATCCATCCATCCATCCACCCATCCACCCATCCACCATCCACCCATCCACCCATCCATCCACCCACCCATCCATCCACCCATCCACCCATCCACCATCCATCCATCCATCCACCCATCCATCCACCCATCCATCCGCCCATCCATCCATCCATCCACCCATCCACCCACCCACCCATCCATCCACCCATCCACCCATCCACCCACCCACCCACCCACCCATCCATCCACCCACCCACCCGTCCACCCACCCACCCGTCCATCCACCCACCCACCCATCCACCCACCCACCCACCCACCCACCCACCCACCCGTCCACCCGTCCACCCATCCATCCACCCACCCATCCACCCATCCATCCACCCATCCACCCATCCATCCATCCATCCATCCATCCATTTATGAAGCCTGAGTCAAGAATCTGATGGGCAGAGATAGAGCCCAGGTCCTGACCCAGTGCACTCTCAAGACACCAGGTGCTCAGAGGCTCAGGGACACTGATTGTGTTATTTCCTTGACTCTGACCCCAGTCTTGGGGTAGAATTCCTAGAACCCGGGGGACAACAAGGGGACATCCCTATGGGATGTGGGACCACAGGGACCCCACAGGCCTGCCAAGGGCCGTGTGCACTTGGTCAAGGCCTTGTTCTCTGGAATGTTCTCTCCAAGCACGGGCCACATAAGGGGCCATCAATGGACAATATGGCCACCAACCCCGCCCTGTCTCCCTCCAGTGCCTGTGACACACCAGGCCTCAGCCCCTGCTGAGGTGGGACCTGGCCTTCCCAGAAGAGCGGGGTCAGAGTGCAATCAACAAACCACACATACCCCAAATGTACACACCTTTGTTAGCAAACCACAGTGGTGGGAAGGGCCGGGCATGGTGGTACACACCTGTAATCCCAGCACTTGGGAGAAAGAGGCAGGAGAATCACAAGTTCAAAGCCAGCCTGGGCAACATAGTAAAATCCCGTCGTTTAGTCCACAAAGAGGTAGGAACAGGAACGCTGACAGCAGACTACCCATAATCCCCAATAGCAGGAACAACCCAAGCACTCACACTACAAGAGCCGAGTGGAATACTACACAGCCCCGACAATGGGCAAACAGCACCAGTGTTCACAGATCGCATGTGCGTTGGGTTGAAAGGAAGCAGGCAGCCTGGATGGACTCACCATGTGGTTCTGGTCACAGCAAAACCCGTCTGTGCGTCACAGTTCAGGCGTGTGTCCCCAAGGGGGGTGGGACGTGGGGACACGGGACGGGGGACTGGAGACACGGGTCACATCTCACTTTGTAGGAAGTGGTTCGTATATGGACTTCATCTTGTTTCACAGAGCTACATGTTACTTAAGTGTCCCGTCCCCGGTCAGCGGGTGTGGCCACTGTCACAGAACCCCACTCAGGACCCGTCCCCAGGACCGGCATCTGCTGTGGACACTGGACAGAGGGAGGTGACCGTGACATCACGGTGCGTCACACGGCAGCTTCCCGACTGAGAGGCTGCAGGAAGCGAGGTGGGGGAGGGGACGTCCCCGTCCCTGAGCGACTGACCTCTGACCCCCCGGGCAGATCCATCATGGACAGTGGAAGTGACCTTCCTGTGTGGGGACCAGCAGCCAACTGCCCTGGAGTGGCCACAGAGCTGGGGGACACAGGTGGTGACAGGGCCAGAAACCAAGTCACAGTGGGAGGAGGGGACAAGGGGGAGGGGATGAGGGAGGAGATGAGGGGGAGGGGATGAGGGGGGAGGGGACGAGGGGGGATGGACGAGGGGGGATGGATGAGGGGGGAGGGGATGGGGAGGGGATGAGGGGGGAGGGGACGAGGAGGGGATGAGGAGGGGACAAGGAGGGGGAGGGGATGGGGAGGGGAAAGAGGGGGGAGGGGACGAGAGGAGGGGATGAGGAGGGGACAAGGAGGGGGAGGGGATGGGGAGGGGGAAGGGACGAGGGGGGAGGGGACGAGAGGAGGGGACGAGGAGGGGGAGGGGATGGGGAGGGGGAGGGGACGAGGGGGAGGGGACGAGGGGGGAGGGGACGAGGGGATGGAGGAGGAGGGATGACGAGGGGGGAGGGGAGCGGAGGAGGGACAGCCAGCAGAGCCACCGTGTCACCTTCGGCGGGGGGACGTGGACTCACTTTCGTGCAGATGGGTCTGGACCCACAAACAACGGCAGACAGGAACATTTGCAGCCGTCGGGGTGAAAACCGCATCGCGTCCCCCACAGGCCGCGGTCTAAGCGGATTTCCAACACAAAACTGTAAGTGCGGGAAGGAACGGCAAAGACCCCGTGAGAAAGAAGTCATTCAACAAACGAACACCGTCACTGGGGTGTTAGGTACAAGCAAAGACGCCAAAGCAGCCATGACGGGAACGACGAATAAACCGAACGACCGATGGGGAGCGCAGGCCGTCCGTGTTGAACCAGGAGTTGAAACGTAGAATAAATGACATTAAAATGTCTCTAGCAGGGAATCGAGGGAACAAGAACAGCAGGGCCGGCGCAGTGAGGCTTGCCTGCAGTCCCAGCCACGCGGGAGGCAGAGGCAGGAGGATCGTGGGTTCAAGGCCAGCCTGGGCTCCGTAGTGAGACTCGGTTTCAAAAAAGAAAAGAAAATTCAGATTTATACGACCTAATTGCAAAACTTGCCACAAAGCCACAGTAACCGAGACGTGATACATAAAAATGGACTTTGACCGGGCGCTGTGGCCCACGCCTGCAATCCCAGCTGAGGGAGGAGGACTGAGGTTTGAGGCCAGCCGAGGCAAAAAGTGATAGAGACCCCATCTGGACAAACAGGCCGTGTGTGGTGGAGCACCTCACAATCCCAGGCGTAGGTAGGAGGATCGAGGTCCAATGCCGGCCTCTGCTGCTGACCTATCTGAAAAATAACTAAAGCAAACAAACCAAAAAAAGGGCCGGGCTGTGGCCCAAGCATAGAGCGTCTGCCTAGCTGGCGTGAGGCCCTGAGTTCAAACCCCAGGGCCGACATTCGCGAGTCCCATGTCTGATAAGGAGTCGTGTGGGGTCTGGGCGGACACTCACGGTGCTTTTGAATAATTTTGAAACACAAACCCATTAAAAATGGTCCGGGAGGAACGTGGGAGGCTGTGGACATGACTCAAGATGTCCATCCCCCCCTGCACACCTGCAAGGACGCCTGTAATCCAGGCTGGGCCGTACTAAGTTCACTAAGGATTTAAATGAACAATTTTCCCAAGAGAAACGCCAGCCACCAAACACCTGCCTGACGCATCGCACCCCACACCGGAAATACCCGAACGACTGCCCAATGGTACAGTGGACTACTACTCAGCCATCAAAAATAGCTCTCGACGCACTCCACGCCATGAATGAATTCCAAAGAAAAAAATCCTACAGCAGGAAAGCGGCCAGACGCTGGCGACCCGCGAGAGACATGTGACTACAGACGGCTGGTGGACGTGATGGTGCAGAAATTACCCCACGGGGAGGCGCTCAGGTGAAAGCAGAGACCCTACGACCGGAACAGGTGCCATGGCCTGGACACAGGTGCCGTAACGCACGCCTGTAATCCCAGCTACTCAGACAACGTTCAAGGCCGGCCGGGATAAAAGTCAGTGAGACCCCATCCCAACCGGCAGGCTGGGTACAGAGGTGCACACTGTAATCCCAGCTGCAAGCGAGGATCGAGGAAAGTTCGAGATCCTACCTAAAAAATAACTGCAAGCAGAAAGGGCTGCCCAGCAAGCGTGAGGCCCCGAGTTCAAACCCCAGAGCTGCAAAAAATCCATCTCTTGATGACCTTGGACCCCTCCAGCTGAGCGGTGGCCCTGCTGCCTGGGGTTCACGGACCCGCGCAGAGTGAGCTCGGGGTGAAAGAGGTGCGACTGGGCCGCCGAGGGACATCAGAGGCCCTGCGTCCTGGCTGTGAGCCGTGATGTCCGGCTCTGTGCAGCCCCTGTGCACCGAGTCCTGCCTTCCTCCCTCTCCCTCTCTGGAGGCTCCGGTACCATCGGGAGGTCCCTGGCGGGCTGGGGAGACGGCAGGGGACACCTGAGCAGGACGTGGGGGTGTGGCCGAGGGCAGGAAGGGGACCAGACCAGGAGGGCCATGTGGCCTTCGTTCTGTGTCGTGACCCCAAATGTCACCCCGGTGGGAGTCACCCCAGCACAGGGGACGACCTCTGGTCAGGCTCTTGGGGGATAAAGGAGACTCTGGGCCTCAGTTTCCCCCCGGGCCTCATCCTCCACACGTCCTCTTCCCTGGCCTGGCTGGCCTGGGGTGGCCCAGGGTTCCCAGACCTCCTCCCCGTCTTGTCCGTGACAAGGTGGCTTCTACCCAGGTGCCCCGGGTCACTTGTCCATCACTTCCACGTGCACTGTGTCCCTTGTCCACCGTGACGCAGACTCACTCGTAAAGAACCCAGGGGCAGCACAGGGGCGAGGGGGCCACACGGAAGGGTCCTGGATACTGAACCCTGGTCAGCAGGGAGGAAGCGGGTGACCAGAAGGCACCATGGCAGGGGAGGCTGCACTTTGAGCAGCTCCTGGGCCGGTCACTAGGGGGAGGGGACAGCCTGCCTGCATGGAGGCTGGAGCCTGGAGGCTGGAGCCTGGAGGCTGGAGGCTGGAGGCTGGAGGGTGGAGGATGGAAGGTGGAGGGTGGAGGCTGGAGGGTGGAGGGTGGAGGGTGGAGGCTGGAGGGTGGAGGGTGGAGGGTGGAGGATGGAGGCTGGAGGGTGGAGGATGGAGGCTGGAGGGTGGAGGATGGAGGCTGGAGGATGGAGGCTGGAAGATGGAGGCTGGAGGGTGGAGGCTGGAGGGTGGAGGCTGGAGGCTGGAGGGTGGAGGATGGAGGCTGGAGGGTGGAGGATGGAGGGTGGAGGATGCAGGATGGAGGGTGGAGGCTGGAGGCTGGAGGATGCAGGATGGAGGGTGGAGGGTGGAGGTTAGAGGGTGGAGGATGAAGGATGGAGGATGGAGGATGGAGGATGGAGGATGGAGGATGGAGGATGGAGGCCGGTCCACCCAGGAGCCAAACTGCTCCTCACTCAGGGCCAACTCGCTCCTCTGTGACCAGGTCCTGTCACCAGCTGTTTGGCTTCCTGTCCCCTTGAAAGGTCCAGCTCTGGGTGTGATGAGGTGGTGAGGGTCACGTGGGCCTGGCCTCCTCGCCTGTGAAATGGCCCCACCTGCAGGCCGGGTGAGGATTCAGACGCCGGCCTGTCACACGGGCACAAAGGTCTCCCGTGTCCAGTGGCTGCGGCAGGACAGGGCAGGGGTGACTTGTGTGGGACACTGGCCTCCATGACAGCTGTCGGGTCTCAGGACAGAGGCCACACTGGGGGCCGCCATCAGCTCAGCGGGGGACACACAGGTGGACACACAAACGAGCCGAGATGCCCGTCAGGCGACCAGCGCTCGGTCGGCCACCTGCGTCTCGTCCCCAGGTCCCCCGGACGGGAGCCGGGCAGCAACCGGACCCAGCAGGCTGGGGACGTCAAGGACTTCGTGACCCCGCACCCCACCCCCGCTGGGACAGAACCACGGCAGGTGACGTCTTCATGCCTGCGTCACCTGCCTGCTGTGGAAGGGGACGGTGGCCAGTGTCCCCGCGGACGTTCACAGACAGGACCTCAGCCGGGTGCACCGAGGAGACCGGGGGTGGGGGACTTGTCCCTGTGCACCTCGAGATGTCACCGTGTGTCACGAGGGCTTGGCTGTGGGCACCTCGCTCCCCACGGGGACCGGGCCTCAGTTCCCAGGGGAGGTAAGTGGGGAAACCGGTCAGTCGGCCGTCCGTCTGTCTCTCCAGCACCAGTGTGGTCACCTTCCCCGCTCAGGCCACCCACGGGGTCCCCAAACCCGGGTCTCAGTCCCACTCGGCCCCAAAAAGCTTTCTGTGCTTACAGTCGGGACGGCTTCCCGTGAACTCTGACCCTTTGACCTGTGACCTCCCCTACTGGCCCGGCCACGCTGGCCTTGCCCGAGAGGCGGCCCCATCCCTCCGACTGGACGCCACGAGACCAAAGCGACAACGCCCGCAGTGGCACAGCCGCTTCGCCCGTTCCGGGTCTGCAGTGACCACCAGCCACGTCTCTCACAGGGGGAGGCCGAGGGGAACGGTCACACCCGGCCACCCAGGTCACAGGCGACACCACCTGGACCCCCTGCCCAGGGCGACCTCATCCTGGACCAGAGACCCCGCCCTGGACTCAGGAATCACAGAGGGGTCAAGACCCTCAGTGTCCCCAACACAGCGTGGACACACACGGCTGCTGCTGGCCGAGCCCAGCCGGACGCGGCGAGGCCTCTGCCTCCTTCTCAGCACCCGTGTGCGTCCACCAAGGACCCAGAGAGCCCGGCCAGGGGGCCGGGAGCCCCTTCCGGCCATGCTGTCCCCGGCCAAGGCCAGCCGGGAGGTGTCCACCAGGGGTGGGCGGGTGGCTGGCCGTCGGCCTCTGTGACTGACTTTCATCTGGCCCAAAATAAAACTCGGGTAAGCAGGACGGATGGCGGCCACCGGCTGTCGCTCAGCTCCTGGGATTCCCACGCCGGCAGGATCCCCAGAGACGGGGGTGGCACTCGGGGCCTGGGCACCCCGTGGGGGACAGGCCGGTGGAAGGCTGTCAACTCGGTGACCGGCAGGCCCTTTGGACGGGCAGACGGCAGAGGTGGGTTTCCGGGGCTGAGGGTTTTGGGGGAGCCAGGCTGAGGGGGCTGAAAAGACCCTGGCCCTCTCCACGCTGAGGTGACAGATCAGGGTGGGGGACAAGTGTGACCGGACACTCTGCCTGCTCCAACCTGGCTCTCGGTTTCCCTGTTTGTTAAACACAGGGGCTGCAGTGGCCGGGCTGTGGTCTGCCTGACCCCATTCCTCCAAGCCTCAGCCCAGTTTTGGGGGGCCAAGGTCTTGCAATGGAGAGACCAGACCCTCCATTCAGGGGGCCAGGTCCTCGTGGCCGGGAGTCCACCCCTGGAGGGCGGGTGGACATGTCTGCAGCAAAAACGCCCAGGGCAGCCGTGTTTGAAGCCCACGTCCATGGTTGGGGGGGCAGTCGCACCCTCCAGCCCTGTCCCCTGACCCCACCCTCCTCTGTCCACTCCCCCAAGCTGGGAGCAGGGAGAACCAGGACTGGTCCCCGGCGGGGAGACCCTGAGGAGAGACAGGTTGTGAGTTGTCACCAGGGAGGCTGGGTCATCGGGACTCTGGGGCCCCACCAAGAGTGGCCACACAGGCAAGGAAAGGGCTGCTGTGCAGTGAGTTTCCCCACCTGCTCCTGCTCACCCCCCACACACAGGGGAACCAGGCTCAGCCCCTCCTGTGTCCTGCCCACCCAGGACATCGGTCCTGCCCGGCTCCGGCCGGACTCGGTCTCCTTAAAGCCCTCCTCCAAAACCAAGCCCAGCCTGGCCCGGGATGGCCCTGCAGGGGAGGAAGCAAGGCCTGGGTCCCAGGTCCACCACTCACTCTGCTCTTTGACCCCGGCCATGGTGGAGCTTCTGAAGAACGAGGTGGAACCGACCGATCTCTGTGGGAAAGGAACCTACGTGCCACGTGTCAGGCCCCTGACCTCCCCTCTGGGGTGGCCGACGGAGAGCTTGGCAGAGCCTCAGGGGACAGGGTGGGGTCCACGGAGCCCGATGCCCAGGCAAATCTGCAGTGAGGTGCAGCATTGCCATCCCTGGGGCCACCGGCCAGCATGGAGCGAAGGGGGAACAGGTGTCCCCAACAACCGGGTGGCTCCTGCCGTACCCAAACAACCTGTTCTGAACAAACAGAGCAGGACACAGCCGGGGTCACTGTGCAACCCTGGACCACGTCCTGCCCACCTGGGCCTCTGTGTCTCCATCCAGCTTGGGATGAATGACGTCAAAGTCCTCTGTGGTGGCTTCACCACTGGCCACGTCAACAAAAGCCACCCAAGGCATTGACACCTGAGGCTCTGTTGGCAGAAACCAAATCCAGTACCGAAAACAAAAAAGGAAGGACCACAGGGTGGGGGGACAACATGACAAACGTATCCAACGTCCGTGGTGACGCCCAGGAATTGCTGGCCCCGCCACCGGGTCCTGCGGACGGCTCCAGGGCTGGCCTGTTTGCTTCTGCAGACAAACACGTTGGAGCCCCAGGCCGGGCACCCGGCTCAGAAAGTCCCCACGCCACTCAGAAACTGGGTCCCCTGCGCACGGCGTCCCTCGGGGGTACAGGGACTACAGGCTGGGGGCCTGGGGGCTGCGACCTGGGGATCTCAGCCAGGTTTCCCAACCGTTTAGGAGATTCCTGTGCTGGAGACAGACAGACAGACAGGACACAGAGCAGGGGCTCCAAATCTGTCAGAATTTTGCACGACTCCCGAGTCGAGGTCCAAGGCTTCCCGTGGGGTGTGACTCAAACCCAGGCCCTCCTCCCAGCGCTGGTCCCCAGGGGGACCTCGGCCACCTGCTCCTTGAGGGGAGGGAGAAGTGGGGACAGCTGCACGCAAGCGCCTTGGAACTCTGGGGTTTCGGAGGGCTCCCTTCCGGGGAGGTGGGTGGTGGGACTTCGCTCTCCCTTCCTCCATCCTCTGCTCAGCGTCCCCCCCGCCCTGCCCCACCCCAGGTCTGTCAGGGTAAGGTGCGGTCCCGTCTGTCCCTCTGTCTCTGCACTTCTCGGAGTCACGAACTGCCTGAGCTGGGCCTGCTGTATCATGACACAGGATGCTCTCACAAGCTGGCTGTCGCTGCCACTGTCGCTGCCACTGTCACTGCCCGGGTGCACGGCGCCCAAGAGAGCGGGAGGGGACAGGGACGGCATGGCTACCAGGTTTCTCACTCAGGGACTTCTACACAGTAGGAGGGGACAGAGCTCCCGGGCCACCAGGTGCCCCCCAAAAAAACCAGAGGACCCAACCACTGGGGTCCTGGCCAGGCTCCAAAGTCCCTCAAATCCAGAGGGTGCAGGGACGTCCTCTCTAGCAATCTGGGCCTCGTGCAGGCTGTCCCTCCATCTTTGGGGAGGTGGCACACAACCCTGAGATGGGACTGGCAAGTCCCTTTCCTAAATAAAAAAGATGACAGCAGCAAGGACCTGGAGGGACAGAGGAGGCCAGAGGAACGGCTAGGCACAAAACATAAGATTACTTGGTGGCTTTGAAGTGACAGGAGCCTTCTTAGGACTGGGTGGAGGGGTTGGGGTTTTTGGAGGCTGGGGAGGGCAGCTCTACAAAGGAGCCCTTGGGAGAGACAGAGTGGGGACCTTCATCCTGTGTACCTGCTCCTGGCTCTGTGTCCTTTCTGTCCCCCCAAAACCCCAAGATCTCCTGGGAATGGTTGCTGCACGGCCCCCAACCCGTCTTAAGGGGGTGAGAGGCACCTGGGGTCACCACCTCCCAAAACACACACACCCCAAGCCTGGAGGCAAAGGCCCCCCGACTCGCTCTTCTCAAAAGACATGACCGTTAATTATGTCACCATTCTACAGATATGGAAACTGAGGCTCTGAGACGTCTGCCCCAAGGTCGCGTAACTGGTACCTGGAAGAGGCTGTTTTTTATCTCAGAGGCACCAGTTCTTTGTGGAGGAAAAGGGGGTGCAGATAGAACCCCGGGGACCTCCCAGAGCCACAAGAAGTCAGATTGGGGAAAGCTACTTGCCCTCCCCCATGCTGCAGAGAACTGACCAGACAACTGACCAGAGGACGGGTCCATGGTGGGGGGGGGGGCCACCACGCTGGTATCAAAGTCCCCCAGTCCCATACCTGCCAGGGGCTTGTGACAACGGAAAGTGGCCTCCCCCGTGTGTGGCTGGACAGTCCCCTGTGCCCGGCAAACATCGCCAAGGAGGGCTGACTGACTGACTGACTGACTGAGGGGCACAGATGGAGATGGAGGAGAAGGGGGGTTGCAGGAAGGACTTGGGTAGGGGGATGGACAGGGTGGGGTGCGGTGGGGAGGGGGGAAAGGAGAGGTTCTTGGGGGGCTGCGATGGCGGTTGTGTGATGACTAGGGAACCCCAGATCCGACCCGGTTCTACCCCTAGAGCCAGCCGGGCGCAGCGGCCACCAACTTGCTCCAACTTTGCCGGGGGCGCGGGGAGCGGGGGGGCGCGCGGGGCGGGGGGCGTACGGGGGCGCGCGGGGGCGCGCGGGCTGACTTGGGGAGGGGTGCGGGGGGGGGGAGACAGGAACGTCCCGTGTGTATGGAGGGGGGACAGCAATGTCCCATGATCGGTTCCCACCCCCCACCCCCCTCCTCCAGGGCTGTGGGCTCCGGGCTGCCCTCGGACGCTGCGGGGCTCCGCGCTTACCTAGCCGTCCCGGGGTTGCGCCCGCCGCGGCCACCACCACTATCACCACTGCCACCACTGTCACCACCGCCACCACCTCCGCCACCACCACCACCGTCCTTCAAGCTCCAACTTCGCTCTCAGATTGAAATTCCTCCCCGGCTTCGCCCATCGATCTGCGCGCGCCCCGCCCCTCGCCGCGCGCACTGGGGGGGATCGGCTCCTCCTCCTCCCCTTCCTCCTCCCCTTCCTCCCCTCCCCCTCCTCCCCTCCCCCTCCTCCCTCTTCCCCCCCTCCTCCACTCCCCCCGCTCCCTCCCCCACCCCTCCCCCTCCCCTCCCCTCCCCCCCGCCGCGCCTCCGCCTCGTCCCCGAGCGCGCGCGCGCTGAGGGGCGCAGGGACCCTGCCCGCCGTCCCCCGTAGGCGCATCCCAGTGAAAAGGGAAGGAGGGGAAGGGGCGGTTGCTGCCTGGCTGAGCCCTGGGCTCCGACCCCTCAACTCACCACGTTTACGCAAAAAAAAAAGCCAAAAGGTTCTCAAGGATCCGGGTGGGTCCAACCCAAATCCTGGAGGGCTGGAGGCGGAGGAGGCGCGCGGAGCAAGGATTGCCACTGCCCTCCCACCTCTCCTCTCCTCCACTCTCACTCACGCTCTCTCTCTCACCCCAACCTCTGGGATGACTTCTGGGGGTCCGGTGGGTGTGGGGGGCTCTTCTGGCTTAGTGTGACACCCACAACCTGCCTGTGCGGCAACCCCGCAAGTGGCAGGCAGGGAAACTGAGTCAGGAGAGGCCCCTATGAGATGGAGCCCAAAGATTGCCTGGACCCTCAGATCTGAGCCTTCTGGACTCCTCACTCTGGTCAGCATGGCCTGACAGTGCCTTCCCTGGATGAGTCCGCTTGGGCTCCTGACCCACTCGTCCTCTCCTCAGGCAGCTCCTGTCCCTGCAGGCGTCCCCTCCCTGCTTCCTGTCCCCCCCCCCCCTCCTGCCCGCTGCTGATTCCCGGCCTCAGTACCCCCGGCACGCTCTGCGCTCTCCCTCTCTCTCTTGCTCTTGCTCTCTCTCGCTCTCGCTCTCTCGCCAGCAGCTGGGCAATTCACAGAACATACAAAAGAGTTGACTCAATTCGAAGACTGCAAATCAAGATAAATCCTATAGTGTGTGGGACCAGACACAGAATGTGAATGAGAGCCTACACCACCGGCTTGTCCCGTGTGGACGCACAGGGGCAGCACTGCGGGTCCACCCAGAGCGGGGATGGGGCCGTGGGCTGTTAGCTGCCTTCCCTTGCCAGGTCTTTCAGAGCACTGGCCGAATTCAGGAATTTCAGGCTGTGTGGCCTCGTCTTGCCAGCTGGATGGGTGCTAAGAAGGGGGTGGGGGTGCTAGGATAAAAGCCAGTGTCATGGAATCATATCCCAGATTGAGGTCGGGTGAGACACAGAAGGGCACCTGGGTCCTTGGGGGCATCCGAGCTTCACCTTTTTCTCCTTCAGCTGCCCCAACCTGGACTGCTGTCACAGCCAGGCCCCAGGTCAAGGGCAATCAATACTGCACTTCTGGACATGCCAGGCCTGAGTCCAGTGACCAGGGTGGGAGGTGAAGGACACCCTTTCCTTCCTGCTGGGGGTCCGAGAGGCCTCCCCAGCTGTGGATGCACCTAGAGAGAGCGTCTCCCCAAGTCCCCCTGGTCACTCGTGGAAGGTCCTCTCGTCTGGCCAGCCCTGTGCAGGGATCGAGCAGAAGTGGAAAGACGAATCCCTGGAAGAGATGGCTGACTCCCCAGAATTGCAGGCTCCCCCGGGCCTGCGCGAAAAGGGCAGCTGGGGCTCTGGAAGGAGTCCTAGGCTTTTGATGGGTGTCACCTGTGTACCCGGCACTGTGCTGGGCACCAGCCCAGAGCAATGCCTCCACCTCTGTGCAGCTCCCCAGGCGCAGGACAGGAGAGCCCCTTTGCCCAAGGGAACGAATCAGCAGAGGCCAAGGTCCAAGAGCCCGAAACTGCCCCACTGGGGAGGTCAGTATGTGTACACTCAGGCTTGAGGGCCTTTTGGGCAGTAGAGGTCAGCTGAGGGGCGGGAGGGTCCTCAGCCCGTGCAAAAGCCAAGGGCCCAGATCCTAGGGAGGAGGGGCAATTGGAGGTGAGGGTGGCAGGCAGGGGGTCAGGTCCTCAGGTTGTGCCCACCGCCCCAAGGGAGGCTTCACCAACGGCGGTCACCAGTCTCGGACCCTCCAGGGGTCGTCCCTCCCTCTTGGCCGAGCAGATCGGAGGCCTGTGTGTAAGTCAGTAATTCTATCACAGGCGCAGGCACCCAGGTGAGGACATCTGTCAGGGACCCAGTGCCGCCGGGCTCCATGCCCCCCTGTCTTTCCCCCAGAGCAGCAAAAAGGATGCACAACCTGTGTGGCGTTGGGGTCTGGGAGTTAATGGGAGGGGGCAGCACCGGCGGCCGCACTCTGGGGACAAAGATCTCCAAGCTGCTTTGAGGGTGGGGGAGCTGGGTTCTGCAGACCCCGAGATGAGAAGAGAAAGAGTCCCCCAAATGTCAGACCCCATTCCAGCTCTGACCCGAGCGTTGGGGTGGAGCGGGGGCGAGGTGGAGGGGCAGTGGATTGTACTGAGCTCTCAGGGTGCATGAAGGCGAAGCTGGAAGGAAGGGCATTCTTCCTGCATCTGCAGCTGAGGTACACCCCAAAACCTTCCAGGAGCTACAGACCCCTCTGCTATCCACAGCCCCCTAGCCGCCCCCCCACCAGCGACTTCCTCCATGCCCCTTGGATGGGGTGGCCATGGACCCATGGGGGCGGAAGGATGTGTTGGCGTGGGCAGTGGGTCACCAGGACCTGAGTCTGGTCACCGCAGGCTGGCCCCAGAGTCCTCACACCCACCCGGAGGAGGAGGAGGAGGAAAAGGAGGAGGAGGAGGAGATGGACGAGGAGGAGATGGAAGAGGAGGAGGAATGGTGTTCAGATAGCCCAAGTCCAGCCCGGGCCCTTGACGACGGGTGGCCACAGTCCAGACCGTGCAGTTTGGGAAGAGAAAAAGTTGGGGGGGGGTGACACCCTGAAGCTGGAGAGTAGGAGCTCAGCAGGGTACAGAGAGGAAGGATGGACAGGATGGGGACTCTGAGAGCTGGGCAGGGGTCAGCTCTGGCTGGGGTCCTGCCCCAACCCACAGCCAATGCCTAGCGACACCCACTTTCCCAGCTCAGCCGGGAGAAGCTCAGATCGCTGGGCACCTATTAATAGCCACAAGCAGCAACCCGGTGGCCTGGCTGGGGTGGAGGCATGGGTCCTGCAAGTCCCCCCCATTCCAGACTCCAGTTGGGAGAGGGGGTGGGCCACCAATCCTCCCAGGGAAGGGGAGGCCCCCCCATGGCTCACTGCCCAGTGGCGTCTGGACCACAAGACCGGCTTTCAGATTGGGGGATCAACTTGGGGTGCCACAGGCTACCCGGGTGCAGTGCACAGCACCCCCTCCCCTGCTCCCTGTCCAGCTCGCCTTTGCTTCTCTGTGCGCTCTGCAAACTTTGGGGGTCCCCCCTGCGCCTCTTAACCGAGGGGTGTGTGTATGGGGGGGACAAGCCCTCGCCCTTCCAGCTGAGGCGTGGGGAGGGAAGTTTGTCCAGCCAGAGTCTGCCACTGGGGAGGGAGAACTTTGGGTGCACCAGCTCTGAACCCGGTGGGTGGGGGGAGCCAGGAACCACAGACTCAGCACCGCATCCAAAGCCCCACGGAGGGGCGGGCAGGGGGGACTCAGATGCCCAGGACAGGGCGCGGGGAGGTGGCCAAGGCTGTGCGAACTGCTGGGGACCCTGCGCTCCCCCCCCAAAAAAAATAAAACCCAACCTGGAGAGACTCTTCCCCGCCCCCCTGTCCTCCATCCAGGGGTGGGGGGACCTGTCAGACCTGTCACCCCACAGTTGGGGCACAGGGGACCCCCTGTCCCCTCAGCCCCCTTCCTACCTGGGCCGGGGGCTGGAGCTCGGTGTCCGGCGAGCGGAGCGCGGCGGAGGTGGCGGCGGTGGTGGCGGCGGCGGCAGTGGTGGTGGCAGTGGTGGTGGCAGTGGTGGTGGCTTCCCCTGCTTCCTCCTCGTCGTCGTCCTCCTCGGGACTCGCCGGCTCCAGACAGACCTCCTCCCCCTCCCGCGCCGCGCGCCCCTCCCGGAGCCGGTGGAGCCGGTGGAGCCGATGGAGCGGATGGAGCCGAGCTCGGCCTGCGCCCTGGAGCCGATGGAGCCGATGGAGCCGGAGGAGACGAGGGAGCCGGTGGAGCCGGTGGAGCCGGCGGGTCCGGGCTGCGGTGCTCACTGCGTCAAGCGCCGGGCGAGCGCGGGGCGGTGGCGGCGGTGGTGGTGGTGGCGATGGGGACCGCGCGCTCGGAGCCCTGGGCCAGTGACACCGAGGGGCCGGGCGCGGTGGCGGTGGTGGCGGTGGTGGTGGCGATGGTGGTGGCGGTGGCGACAGCGCGAGGTTGTAGCACATTCTTTCAGAGCGCGAGCCGGGCTTAACGTGGGAGTCCGCGCGGGGAGGGGGCGGGGGACACGCTGGTGACTTGGGGACCCGGGACCAGGGACCGGGATGGAGGTGGTGCCCAGAGAGAGCGTGTGGGGGGAGACACGGGGAGGGGAAGTTGGAGCGAGCCTTAGGGGCGGCTTGGGAAACCAGAGAAGCAGACATGCGCCCCACCCCACTCACCCGCCCGCCCGCCCTCTCCTCCTCCTGGCGCGCCCCCCGCCCCCGGCCACCCCGCGGCTTCCCCGTGGAGCAGGAGTCCCGGGAATGTCATGGGGTTGGAGACCCTGGTGGAGAAAGGGAGGTGTGTACGTGAGGCTGCGAGGTGCACGCGCGTGGGGACGCGGGGACCGTGGAACTTGACCCGAAGTCAGACCCTGTACGGGCGCGCGCGTACCCCACCGTGCCCAAGCGCAGCCCGCAGGGGCGCGCGGTCCGTGGGGCGCAGTGCCGGGGGTGGCGAGGCCCTCTGAGGCCCAGTGTCCTCGGGGAGCTGCTCTCCCTCTCCAGGACTCTGACCCCCTCTCCTTGCCCGTCTCCGCCCATCGCTCGTCCCCACCCCCAAGGCTGGAAGAAGGAGAGGAGGTTTGAGGGCGGGGGTCGCGAGATCAGCCTGGCATCTTGCAGGTCCCGGAAGGTTCGGTGTAGCAGGTTCCCTGTCCCACCCATGCTTCTATTTGGGGATCCAAACTCGCTCCCTTGGGTACTAAGCCGAGGTGACCCTGGCAGCCTCTGATCGCCCCAGAGCTGCCTGGTGGTTCTCACTCCCGACCGCCCCTTCCCCAGCTCTCAGCTTTTGCATTGGGTTAATAAAAAATAAATTAATTAAATTTAAAAAAAATTTTTTAAATCCCAAATCAGGCTCAAGAGCGCCCTCGCCGGGCTATGGCCTGAGCCAGCTTTCCAGCTGTCACATTTGAAACTGTGGAGTCCTGGACCCCAGCAGCACCGGGGTGACCCTTTGCACCGGTTCCCAAGCTGCGCCCCAGACCTTGCTGCCCCGGCCAAGGTAGAGCCAGGTGGTGGCACCGCTGCCCGTGCCAAGGGCCCACATTGAAGGGGAGGGGACCCCGGGGAAGGGTGGGGTGGGGTGGGATGGGGTGGGGGGTCCCGCCCTGGGGTGTCGCTCCTGGAACAGGCTGGGCCTGGCGCGTGAGGCTCCAGCAGTGCAGCTGTAGGACCGGGATGGGTGCGCCCGGGCTCCGGTCCCAGGTCCGGGCTGGCCTCTTCTCCGCAGCGGATAAACTCTGCCCAGCCTGCGGTGCCTGGCTGCCAGAGTCCACACTCTCCAGCCCTGGGCCTGGACGAACTCGTCTGTCCTGTGTGTGAGACAGGGAAAAGGACACCCCAATTGGGGCTGGGGTGGAGGAGGGTCTTTCACCATTTCCCTGGACTCCTGGACCCCAAGGGTGCTGGTCAGGGATGGAGCCATGGCGTTCTGGGCTGTCCATGTGCCTCTGGAGAGCCTGGCCTTGGGGTCAGGCTGGTAAACACCCCCCCTTTTCTCGCTGTCCTCTTCCCCAGTATGTCCTGACCCAGCTCCCCAAGAGGCCAGGACACCACGGTCCTGTATTTCACCCCTAATGTCTTCTGCGGCTCTTTGAGCTGTTGAAATTGGCTCTGGCTTCCCGGGAGGGGACTGAGGAGGCCCTGTTGGCCCTGGCTGGACAGCTGCAGCCCTCCAACAAGGCTGGACATCCCTCTGCTGGCAAAGGGAGACCCAGGCCAGCCGCAGGGAGGAGGTGAGCGAGGAGGTGAGGCATCCTGCTCTTGGCTGTCTGCCAGGGCGCCTCCCTTCCTCTCTCTCTCTCTCTCTCTCTCTCTCTCTCTCACTCTCTCTCCCCTTCTCTGCCCCGTTTCCCTCCCTCCCTCTTCCCTCCCTCTCTCTCTCTCTCTCTCTCTCTTCCTCTCTGTCTGTTATGTCTCTCTCCATCCCGTCTGTTTTTCTCTCTCTCTCCCCAAACCCCTCTCTCCCCATCTCTGTTTCTCCCTCTTTCCTCCCGCTCCATCTCTCTCTGTCTCTCTCTGATGCTCTGCCGCCTCTGAACGCCACCCAGCAGACACATTACCGAAGGGCAGTCTGTGGCGTGGCACCCACAGGACGTCCCCCCCCCGTGGACACCCCCCACCTCAGTCCTCACGAGGGTCCGCCCTGGACAGGAAGGGCAGGACGCCCGACACCCCGACAGGCAGAGGCCCCACTGAAGTCGGGGCTGTGACGTTACGGCCGGTGCACCTGCTGTGGTCAGTCACGGGGTGCCCGGCCTCACGCCCTGGTCACCTGCACCCCTGGATCCGCACACATCACTCACAGACACACCGGGGGACGGTGGTGAAACTGAACTGAAAGTCACTGGACATTTGCACCTTGGTCAGCCCGTCAGCCTCACGACACCCCAAGAAAGCTGCTGGATTTCACAGCTGCTAAAACTGAGGGTCCAGGACTCAGGGACCCGGCCAGGGGTCAGCATAAACTGGTAAAGGGACAAATCATATTTTTTTTTGAGACAGTCTCACTATGTAGCTTGGGCTGGCCTTGAACTCACAGTCCTCCTGTTGGGATCTCCCTGGAGCTGGGATTACAGGCGTGGACTTCCATGCCCAGTGCTCAAACAAGGATTTAAGTCCAGATGGCCTCTGTACCTCTGGGCATCCTGAGATGCTCTCTGCCCCAGGCTGATCCACTCCGAGTCCCAGCGCCCCACTCTCACCGGGCAGAGGGGTGACAGCAGAACTGCTGGGAAATGGGGCTTACCCCGTGGCTTTCCTGCCCCTCACCCCCACAGCTGGCTCCTGTGCCCTCTGTCCACTAGGATGGCCGGGTTGCAAGTAAATGACTGAGATAAGACAATGGCCGGACAGAAGGAAGATAGATGCCTGAGACTAATATGGAAGGGGATCCCCCATCACCCAGAAGGTCACAGTGACAGCAACAAACTTGCTTAAAACAAAAGCCACAGCCAGGTGCAGTGGCTCCCACCTGTAATCCCAGCCACTCTGGAGGCAGAGATCAGGAGGATCGCAGTTCAAAGCCAGCCCAGGAAAATAGTTCATGAGGCTCTAACTCAAAAAGTTCCCAAATAGTTCTCAAGACCCTGTCTCAAAAAAACCCATCACAAAAAAGGGCTGGTGGTGTGGCTCAAGGTGAAGCCCTGAGTTCAAATCCCAGCACCACAAAAAAAAAGCCATAAAGGGAACATGGAAAGACCCCCATTTACATCTCGGGGAAAAACCCCGTTCCTCTCTACATAAAGAGCCCTCAGGGATCAATTAGAAAAAATAGCAAGAGGGAGAAAGGGGGGCCTTACAAAATTGAAAGGGGACAAATGAGCCTCAGAAGCAAAGGCGGTGACTTTGCTCTTGTGACAAAGACACTCAGGAAACCGTGTTTCTTAGGAATCCGTCCTCATTCCTGTCACCGGTGCCAAGTGAGAACCGCTGGGCACAGGTGACTTGCTGAGCAGTGGCCGTCCCCAGACACGCGGACCTCAGGTGCGTCGTGACACCCCAACGTGCAGACGGGGCGCCCCAGGATTTCCCTCGGGGACAAAGCCGGGAGCAGACCAGGCTAGGCGGTGCCATTTTTTTAAATTATGTACCAAAAGGGGACGGCGCGATGGCGATTGACTTGCTGTGTGTGCCCGGGACGATGCAGGGACCCCTTTTAGGGAGTGCGGGGACCGGGGACAGAGGGTCACTTCTCTAAAGTCACTCGTGGCTTATCTCTCTGTACGGTTGTCAACAGGGCTCCACGGCCTGTGACCCGTGCATTGTCACTGTGCCGGTCCTAATGGATCACAGTGACACCGTCTGGGAACGAGACCGACTTTTCTCTGTAGACCCCGCAAAGGGGTCTCGAATTCTGTGCCATGCAGACTGAAGGCAGGCGTGACAGTGACAAATCGCCAGCCGTCACCTCTCATCCCTACGTGACTCGTGTGACTGACGTGACCTGATTAAGGCGACCCCACGGGGCAGGTCAGGACTTGAGCCTGATGCCATCCGTCCCCAGCCCTTACCTTTGGTTACGACGCGATGGGGTCTGACATTTCCCCCGGGGGCAACTGCACCAGGATCCCCCACCTGTCCCTGCCCTTGGCTGCAGTCGCAGCGGGGCGCCACCACGCCGGGCGATCGGGTGAGATGGGGTCTCCACAGCTTTTTTGCTTGGACTGACCTCAAACCGTGATCCTCCCAATCTCTGCCTCCTGAGTGTCTGGGATTACAGGCGGGAGCCACCACCCCGGAAGGTTTCCTGTGCACACATGGCCGCGTGGTAACCGTGACTTTTTCAAGAACCCACAATGCTTTTTTTTTTTTGCTGTTTGCAAAGCATTTGCAACACCTCACCAGGCCACCGCAGTGGACAGTCCAGCTCCTCCAGCGCCGGCAGCCCTCTCTCGTCACTTTTAACTGAGTGGGAGCGGGTTTGTGGCTTCATCTCATTACTGGCTTGCTTTGCATCTCCCCGAGGGCTCAGCTTATCATCTGCTCCTTGGCCATTTGCATATGTTCTTTGGGTAAATGAATATTCAGGGATTTTTTTTCCCATTTTAAAACTGGGGTATTTTATCTTTTTTTACTATTGAGTTGTCAGTGTTCTTTACATGTTCTAGACACGAGTCCCTCATTAGACAAATAAACTTGCAAATATTTCCTCTTGCTGCGGGCTGTCTTTTCACCTTCTCGTGGGGTGTTTGCAGCAGAAAGAGTTTTAAGGTTTTTTTCTTTTTGGCAGCACTGGGATTTGAACTCAGGACCTCGCATGTGCGAGGCAGGTGCTCTACCACTTGAGCCGCTCCGCCAGCCTTTTGCCTCGGTTAATTTTGGGGTAGGACTCTCGCTTTTGCCCATCTGGCCACCTCCCGGGTGGCCTCCCCCTTGCTGGATTTGTTGAGATGGGGACCTGCACACTAGTTCACCCGGGCGGCTGAGAACCTCGTCCTCCTGCTCTCCAGTGGCTGGGATGGCACACGGGCGGACGGCACCGGACCGGGCTGGACGTCATTTTCCGGTGAGGCCCGAGCACGGTGGTCTGCACCCCACAGCCTTCTCGTTGCTCCATGCCTCTCTGTCTGTCTGTCCTCCACCCCTCTCCACATAAGTTACGCACTGCATCCTCCTCCCTGGGGAGGGTGGGCAGAGCTGGGGGACACGGTCATGTCCAGTCAGTGTTTGCCACCTGCGTGGAGGCTGGTGGGAGGAAGCGCAGAGGACAGAAGGATGGACGGTGCTCGTCCTGCGTGTTCTGGGGACACAGGGGCTGCAGGCCCTGGCACTGCAGGGGTGTGGTGGGCCGGGTGAGGCCAGCGGGCCTCCCTTCCTCCCCTGCCTCTTGAAGGCCGGGGCCGCTGTCCTCGGCACTGAGGGCAAATGGCCGGCTGCCGGCTGCTCCGTTGTCCTGTGATTCGTTCCATCAGCAAGCAGGACAGCTGTGAGTTTTAAGTGGACCGACCGGGCACGGAGGCATCCTCTCTCTTAAACACAGTGCCAACCAGCAGGACACTTCCTGAGGGGCAGCGGATGCCCAGGAGTGGACAAGGAAGGCCCGAGCATTCCCACACACGGCCATGGGGAACCCGGGACCTTCCAGAGAGAGGCCAGGAGGTGGGGGACGTCAGCGGCCACCTGTGCACGTGGCCCTGGACTCTGCGTCCCTCCCGCTCCTTACGTGTCACTGCCGCCCTCGGGGTCACCGTCACCTGGGCAGGCTGGTGCGCTCTGGAACCGGGCCCTTCCCAGAGGCGCTCGCTCAGCCACGGCCTCTATGTGCAGGGGCGCGGGATATGGTGACCCGCGTCCAGCTGACCGCAGCCGAGCTCGGGGCGCAGGGTGGACAGGCCGGGGGGGCCTGCGGGTGCAGGTCGGGGTGCTGGGGTGGCAGCCACAGCCCTCAGGCCACCAGCCCTGCCCCAGTGTCCTGGGCCTGCCACACGCCAGGCGGCTAGGCAGGCGTCCATCCATCCACGGTTCTGGAGGTCAGAGTCAAAACGGAGGCGTGTCAGGCCACACCGCCTCTGATGGATCTAGGGGTGACCATCCTGTCCCTCTGCTCTGGCGAGCCGTCCCCACCCCTCCATGGCCTCGGCTTAGCCCAAACATGGCCCCACCACCTGGCCGTCCTGTCGGGCTCCTTGTCAAGACAGGGCGACCTGGGGGGGCAGGGGCCCCCAGTGTCCAGGAGCTGCGCCCAGGTCCTGCCGCCCCACGTGCAGGGTGTGCCAGCTGGACCCTCGGCTCCTCTGCCTCCCCGGGGCCTGGCCCCGCTCTCATGGAAGGTCGCTGACCCCAAGCCCCTCCCGGGAGTCAGGGCCAGGCGGCCCCGAGCGTGCGGGGAGCATCAGTGAGGCTTCCTCTGGGAAGACCACCATGGCCTCCCTCCTCCTTGGTCTGCCTGGATCCTGAGGTCAGAGCCCAGCTACCCTGGTCCACCTGGCTCCAGGCACACTGGCCCTGAGAGCCACCCAGGATCATGGTCAAGGTCGTGACCGCTGCCTCTGCAGTTCTCCAGCTCGGGGGTCAACGCTCCAGCCGCAAACCTTGGACCCAGCAGAAGCCAAGCCCTGCTGACCCCACACCCTCAGCCCAGCCCGCGGCCCTGTCCAGCCCCCAGGCCACTGTGAAAGCACTAATTAATGTAGGAATTGGGGAGTTTATCGAGAGAGCCATGCCTGTACCCCAAAGGCCATGACCTCTACTGTCCACCCAGGTCCCTGCATCCCCGCTTTTAAATAAAATTCTTGGTACAAATAAAATGCACCCCTGCCGGGTGCAGTGGCTCACGCCACTAATCCTGGCTACTTGAGAGGCTGAGATTGGGAGGATCCCGGTTCAAAGTCAGCCCAGGAAGAAGGTTCACGAGACCCCGTCTCAACCTATAAAAAGCTGGGTGTGGGGTGCATGCCTGTCACCCCAGCTACAAGGGAGGCGTCAATAGAAGGTTCCAGGCCAGCCGGGTATAGCTGGGGGACCCCATTCCAAAAATTACCAGAACAAAAAGAAAGATTGGGATGTGGTTCGAGTACAAGGCTCTGAGTTCAAATCCCGGTACTGCCAAGGTCATAATGACAACCTCCCACCCCCGCCATGTGCTGGCTTGTCTACGTCCCCACTCCGGCCTCCTCCTCCGTGGCCGCCTCGCCCTCGGGCTCTGTCCTCACAGAGGAGACGGAGCTGACTGACAGAGCCGGGCCTCCCTGACTCCACACTGGGTGTCTGTGGTCACAGCCAGGTGTGGAGCCAGGGCCCGTGGGGTCCACTGTGTACCCTCTGCCCCCCTGTGTAGGACGGTCCCCCGGAGGAGCCTGTCGAGCTGGGGCTCCCGTTGGGCTGGCAGCAGATCAGACGCAAGATATAAAAACGGTCAGAGATTCGCTTTATTGACAGGCAGCCCCGGGTCTTCCCGGCAGCCCTGGCTAAAGGGCCACACACAGCTGGAGACTCAGTGTCCTGGCCGGGAGGGACACGCAGCTGAATGTCGCCCAGACAGGGCCACATGGCCAGGTGGGCTCTTCCAGCCCTGGGACACCTTCCTTTCTCTTCTTTGTCCTGGGGGGTGAGGATGGATTTGAACTCGGAGCCTCATGCTTGCTAGATAGGTGTTCCTCCGATTTAGTCACACGCCTGACCTTTTTGGCTTTTAGTTTATTTTCCAGATTGGGTCTTTGCTATTTGACAGGGGCTGGCCTTAGACGGGGATCCTCCCTCCTTTGCCTCCCAAGTGGCTGGGACTACAGGTGTGTGCCGCCATGCTCGGAACACCAGTCCATCATTGGGGTGGAACCAGCAGCCACCGAGCAGCAGTGCCGGCAGTCTGGATCCCATCCGTGGGCAGCAGACCCTGGGGGTTGGCTAGCTCTTGCCTGGGGAGCACCCCATAAGAGGGTCCTGCACCCCCATTTCACAGATGGGAGCGTGAAGCCGAGGTGGACGGCGGCTGAGCCCAGCTTCACTCAGGTTGGAGGCTGAGGAGGCCTCACACTGGGTCCTGAGAATCCACGGTCTGCAGCCCCCAAAACCCCAAAACCCAGGTCTGGGCCTGAGCCGGGCTGCACCTGCCCCTCTCCCCTCGCCTAGCAGCCCGGTACCCCGGGGACCCCACTGAGCCAAAAATGTCCACGGCCTCCGAGGCAGCCGGGCGGGAGGCACGCAGAGCTAAATGAAGGGCCTGTCCCCTTCCAGAAGAGCCGAGACCTCGGCGGGTTCGGCAAGGCCGAGCGAGCGATTAATAAAAGCGGGCAATGACAGACCATCTGTCCTGGCCGCGCGCCGTGGCGGGCCACTCGCAGCTCTCATTAGACATTCCTCTGCCGTTCCACGCACAGATGCTGGCGGTGGCCGCATCGGTCCCTCAGGAAGATGGAGGCTGAATGCATTTAGACTGGGTGTTAGCCACAAAGTCCCTGCAGGGTCAGTTTGTCCTCCACCCTGGATGATGGCCTTGGCCCTGGCTGTCCCTCTGCATTTGCTGTGTGACCTTGCGCAAGTGCCAAGCCACTCTGAGCCTCTTCGTCCTTTCTGGTGGGGTCAGAGCGGAGAACCCAAGGAGAGAGTCGCTGTCTCCTCAGGAAGCTGGGGACGCAGGGGCTGTGGGACTTCTCAGAGGCGTCAGTCGGCCAGCACGTAGGGTCTGACAAAGTGCCCAGCCCATGGGGCCTGCTGGACGGGACAGACACCAGGCAGAGGTACGCCGAGGTCCCAAGTGCCTTGGAGCCACCCCACGCCTGGACAAAGCCAGCAGTCCAAGGGCCACCCTTTCCCTAGGGAAGCGACTACCCTGTTGGGGACACAGGGCTGGGCACCCAGAAAGGCCAAGCCTTGCCGGTCCCCCCGAGTGAGATAAGCAAGACTGGGGGGCACAGCAGCCATACTGGCTGAGGGCAGCTGGGCCTTGGGTACGATGGAAGAGGCCTCCACTGAGAGGGCCACTGAGGCACAGAGCTGAGGACCCCGCCAAGGTCACCACACACTGAACGGTGGAGCCCATTTCTCTCCGGGCAGTGTGGACCCCGTGTGCCGAGGTCCTGGTCCCTCGACTCCGGCTCCCCACTCTCTCTGGCATTCCTGCCGTCTGTGCCCCCTGTGTGTCCCCAGCCCACTCCAGTCATGCTGTCCCAGGGGACAGTGACCTGGGCAGCCCCCGACTGGACGCACAGGGCAGCAGGGACACCCAACCACAGGCCTCTCTGGTTACCCGTCCTGGGTAACCTGAAGTCCTGCTGGGCACAACCCTCAGGAAACCCAAACCGCCCGGCTTTGTCCTGGGCACAATGGGGACCTCGGGAAATGGGATCAGAGGGGACGGGTTTGTCCCGAGGACCTGTGGAAGTCAGGGGGGAAACTGAGGCCCAGGGATGGCCAGCCCTTGCCCAGGAAGTGGGTCGGAGCTGAGACGGGAGGCCACGGAGCTCCCTGCCTGTGGGTCTCCTTCCATGGAGGGCTCCGTGGGCTGCCGTCCACGCAAGACTGCTGTCCACGCAGGACCACCATCCACGCAGGACCGCCGTCTCGCTGGCTCCCACTCAGGGTTCACCAGAGACGCGTGGGTGTGGGATCTCGCTGGGATGGAGGTGCCCAAGGGCAAAGGATAGGAAGGGTGGTGTCATTACCGTCGTGAATATTCATGACCTCATGAATATTTATAACCTCGAGAGAGGCTCCTTCCTGAACTCGCTCAAAGCCAGGGGCTCTGGAGCCTGCCCAGAACACCCGACAGGACCCCAAGGATCCCCAGGACCTTGCACGGGAGCTCCAGAGCCCAGCTGGTCAGACACCTGGGCACAGCCAGCTGAGAGAAGTGCCCCAGATGGGCCTGGTGTCTCCAGGTGACTGGCAGATAGCCACGAAGGAGCCGGGCCAGCCTGCAGCTGCTTGGAACAATTGTCACCTGGGGGCCACTGGGGACAGGAAAGGTGCAGGCAGGACTGGAGGTGCCCAGCACTGAAACCCTCTGAGAATGGCTCAGAGAGGGTCAGTGACTTCCCCAAGGTCACGAAGCAGAATCACAGGGAAGCCCGGGGATCCACCCTATGAGTGTGGGGTGGGGGATTTGGTGTGCAGGTAGATGGGGTCCATCTGAGCAGGTTCCTGCCCCAAGACAGGCGTGTGGCCACTGCCAGAGTGTAGGAAGCACTCAGGCAGTATTTGTTCAATGAGTGAATGCGTGATCTCTAGCCCTACGACTGTTTCTATTTAAAGACAGTGAAACTGAGGCTCAGGGATGAAGGTGCCTGACCCTGATCCTGCAGGCGCCGTGTGCCAAGAAAGGTGTACAGGTGACACTCAACCAGAAGACCAGAGACTTTCTGAACAGGAAGCACCAGGACTGGGGATACAGACAAGGAGGCCCAAGAGGGCCCCAAGGTCAGAGGGAGCCTGAGGTTCAGTAGCAAATCCTTAAGCAGAAACCCCCCAGCCCCGTCGTCTGTGTCAAGGGCCCCCTGCCCCGTCTGTGCCTAGGTCCCTTCTGTGTGGAGGTCCCCCCAGCACCAGCGATGTTGGGGACAAGGCAGAAAGGAAGTCACATCGATAAGAAGTCAAGCAGTTAGTGGGGAGGAAAAATGTTTATTAAAAACATCACCAGGAAAATGTAAGTCACTCTCGACGCCCAAGAAAGGCCCACGATGTACCAAGGGCAAGAGAGGAGCCAGGATTGAAGCCCGGGGGACGCGGGCGTAGCTGCCGGGGAGGGAGGAGCGAGGGAGCAGCCTGTCCCGCCAGGCCATAAACACTTTTCCAGCACGCAATCGCAAGTGTAGCGGCAGGAGAGGGGACAGGCCATCGATCCTGGCGATCCATCTGGTGACAGATGGCTCTGCCGTGGGCAAGGAGGCCACGCTGGCCAGGCCCGGGGCTGTGGCTTGGTGACCAGGGTGGGCGGCGCTCTGCTGGAGGCCCTGGCCTGTGGGCTCTGAGTCTGTGCCCGAGAGGCCCACGGCACAGAAAATCCCTCGGGGGGGCTGGGGATCGGTGTAGCCCTGATCACCCCGCCTGCCCCTCCTGAGCCTCACGGTCCTGGGAAGAATCCCCTCTGCAATCCCAAGGTGCAGCCCAGTGCCTGGCAGCAAGTGGTCCCCACAATGTCCACAGCTGTCCACAGGTGCCTGCCTCCCACAGGGCTATCACATGGGGTGCTAAGTAACAACCTATATAAAGACAGACGATAGAAGAAACCTGGTGTGGTGGTGCACACCTGTAATCCCAGCTACTCAGGTGGCAGAAAGCACGAGGATCTCGGCTTGAGGCATTCTGGGCAAAAAGTTAGGGAGACTCCATCCCAAACACCAAGCCAGGTATGGAGGTACATGTCTGTAATTCCAGCTGCATGGGAGGTGAAGGTAAAAGGGTTATGATCCAAGACTATCCTGAGTGAAAATGAGAGACCCTATCTATGAAATTACTAAAGCAAAAAGAGCTGGGGGCCTGGCTCAAGTGGTAGGGTGCCTGCCTAACAAGTGTGAGACCCTGAGTTCAAGCCCTAGTAGCACCAGATGGAGAAGAAAAAAAAAAAAAAAAAAACCAAGAATCCCTTGTTTCAGCTCTGAGATCAACGGCAACCACCCTGACAGTGGCTGGAGGAGAGGAAAAAAAACGACTTGTCAGATGTGGTTGCGGTTGGACAGGTGACAGGAAGGACGGACTCACCCCCCGGGGACTGCCAAGACCTCTGGGAGACTTAGCCAGTGCTGGAATGCCAGGTTCTTTGGACTGAGGAACCGGTGGGACCACCTCCCACCCCGATGGAGGGCCGGCGGGGGGACCTTCCCAGCTAGACCCACCGAAGGCCCCACACCCCCCGCCAGCCCAGCTGTGTGTCCACCATGAGGCCCAGCTTACGCCCTTGAGATCCTCTGGGGGACATATGGAGACAAGGCAGGGAGAGACTCTCCAGGGCCCAGCTGTACCTGGGACCCCAGTACCCAGGACTCTTACATCCCTTTCTAGGGACCCCCCCATTACACCCCCCCAAAGCCACCCCTAGCCTGGACTCTACCTCTCAAGGCCTCTTCCCAGACACTGGAGTTGCATCTTTGAAGATGAATTCTCCATCCTGTGCAAATCCTTTCATTCAGAAGAATGAACGGGGTCAAGTCCTCAGTTTACCCGCAGAGGCGGGGACTCCCCCAGGCCAGCACCCAGCCAGCCCCACCTTTGGGGACACCCAGCTCCAGGCCCCACCTGGATCCATCCTCCCGACCAGGTCAACTCAGCCAGCCGCGTGGATATCCAGGATGGAGGTGAGGACCTGCAGGTCACTTTAGAAGGGCTTCCGTCCTCTTGGTTAAAATCAGGAACACGTCCTGCCCAGGCCAGGGCGGCTCCAGTCCCCAGGAACCCCGGCTGCCCGGCTCCCAGCCCCCCAGGATTGTGACACCAAAGCCCTCCCCGTTCCCAGCGTTTCCCGAGGGTCAATTAAGATGTCTGGAGTTGATTAGGCTTTGACACTGATGAAACCCAGAGGTAATTAGCAAAGGAAAAAAAAAGTTCTGATTAGTCCTCAGGATAATTATTTCAAATTATTCAAAAGTTCACGCCTGCGGGAGGTGGAGCAGCTCCAGGAATACTTATTCAGACCTCCATCCCTCATCAGCTTCGCGAGTCTACTTAATCCTGGGCCCCACGCTTGTTAACCTGGAGGCCTCGGCAGGAGGCCGGCCCGCTTGAGGCCGAGGGACACACGGACACACGGACACACCCGTGCTTGGGCTCGGGGCGGTTTGGGGTGCTGCCGGTCAGCATCTGCAGGTCCTCCTTGCACAGACCTTTTACACAGGGAGGGAAATCCAGGAGAAACCGTAGGTCACAGGGCTGTCCCCAGCGGGGCTCCTGCCCTGGGCTGACCCTGTGGGTGGAGGCCAGGCTGGCTGCCGTCTTTGGTAATCACGCCTGCTAGATGCTGCCCTGCTCCCTCTGGCTTTGCTCGGGTGTCCAGGGTTAGGAGCCACCTGTCCCTTCAAGGCCACCTCCAGGTCTCCGCCTCGGCCAGACCTCCCAGGTGGAGACAGAAAGTTTGTGGCCTGAAGTCCAGGACGAGGTCCACTCCTTCAGGAAGTCATCGCGGTGTGCAGTGACAGGGGAACTGTGGTGCACACGGGTCTAAGCGATGTCCGTGTCGCACCCCCAGCCCCCGTGCAGGACGCGACTCGGGTCTCCCCGCGGGTGAGGCAGGAGCCAGGACAGACACGAGAGCACTGCTCCCCCACATATGGCAGCCACTGAGACTTACATGAAAAGACCCTGACGGGGAGGTCCACTGCTTAGAGACGTGTCCATGTCACTCCAGGGCCCTGGCACTGCCCAGCTGGTCCTCCCAGGCTGCAGCCATCCCGAGGCTGCAGAGCCAGAGCGAATGGGAAAATGGGGGTGGACGGAGCTCTGGGCTGGGCCAGCCGGGGTCCTCTCCACCCGCCTCCCCTTCGGGGTCATTGCACGTGGCAGTGGTCAGTCCCAAAATGGATGCAACCCTATTTCCACCCCCACGTGTCCGTGCAGAGCTGGGCCACCTCGGCATGAGCTGGTGGAGCCAGCGTCCCTCGTCTTCCGGATCTGGCGAGGTGATTGCACCAGCAACTGGCTCTCTCTCAAGACCCCTGTCCTATGAACCCAAAACAGTCCTCTGAGGATCCCCGCCCCAGGCCCCAGAAAGAGGAGATCCACAGCCAGCAGCAGCCTCTGGCCAGGTGAGTGTGCCGTCTTGAATGAGGGTCCTTCAATCTCTGTGGAGCCGCCACCCACGCGTGGTGGAGATCCTCTCAGCCGGGCGTGGTAGTGTACGCCTGTAGTCCCAGCACTCAGGAGGAGGTGAGAGGATGGTGAGTTCGAGGCTAGTCTGGGCTACATGGTAAGACCCTGTCTCCAAAACCCAGAAGAAAACAGACTTCCTTGCCTGACCTTCCTTGCCAAACAGAACAGAGGGCTGGCCTCTCTTAAGACGCTGCTTTGGGTTGGTTTGCTAAACTGCAAGAGAGGGATCAAACAGGCCGCAGAAGCTCCGCCCACCGCTCAGCCACGCCCACCTCTCGGCCACACCCACTCTGCAGCCACGCCCACACCCCAGACCCACCTTTCTCCCCAGTCTTGCCCTCCTCCCCAGTGCCGCCCACTTCCAAGCCCCGCCCTCATCCCTGCCCCAGCCCCGCCTCCCTGCCAATCCCCACTCCCCAGCCCCGCCCACCTCCCCTGCCCCCAGTTCTACCCTCATTCCCAGTCCCGCCAGTCACCTCCCTGCTCCTCAGTCACCCCGCCCACTTCCCAGTCCCGCCAGTCACCTCCCTGCTCCTCAGTCACGCCCACCTCCCCGACCCCGCCCACTTCCCAGTCCCGCCCATCTCCCCGACTCCTCCTACTTCTCGGCTCCGCCCCCTCTCAGGCCCCACCCACCTCCCCATCCTCGGCCTGAGCAGTCAGCATGGCTGGCCTCTGCCTCCTCCATCAGCGGCTGAGGGAGGCAGCTGCCAACGCAGGGCTCGAGCTTTCAAAGTGGCCGCCCACGGCCCTCCCTCCTCTGCCGCTGTCAAGGCTGCCGAGAGCCGCTCAGCATCGCCGGCTTCTTGCATTAATTTAGCCGGGCCCAGCAAGGGCTCGCGGGCGTCGCTCCCCTGAGTTTGATGGCTTATTAGCCGGTGGTTCCGGGGGAACTGGACCCGGCTCTGCCCAATTAACGCTGCCCCAGCAGCTCACAGGGCTCAGAGCAAAGCTTGTTCTCCAAGACAAGGAAGGAGGGGGCTCGATGTCCCCAAGTCACAGCCTGGGGACAGCACTGTCACAGCCTCAGTTTCTCATCTGGGCTGAAGGCAACCAGGGAGAGAGAAAAACGATGGCACCAATCAGTGTGTCCTGAATTCATGTTGTGCCAGGTAAGTGACAGCCACCAACAAAATGAGCTCCCAACTACGCAGAGAGTGGACTCCTGTGTCCCCTTGTCTTTGTATGGACGGTGCTTTCTTCTCTCTTAGGGGGCGTCTACGAGTGACACCTGGGTCTCAGGTGAAGGTTTAACTCAGAGACTGCCAGTGTCCCCAAGCTGGTCACATCATGTCACACTGCCCCAACAGTCTTCAACATGGGAACTTCAGTCGCCTTCCTCCTGCCAACACTTGCTGTTGTCATTTTATCCCATTTCAAACAGTGTCAGGTGGTCCCTGCTTGTGGCTTTAATTTGCATTTCCCTAATGGTCACTCATGATGTTGGGCATCTTTTTCTGATCTACCCTGTTTCTTCAGACAAGTCTCTGTTTAAATATTTGTCCCATCCTTAGTTGCTGGTGGCTCACATCTATAATCCCAGCTACTTGGGAGGCTGAGATGGGGAGGATCAAGGTTCGAGGCCAGACCCCATCTCAAGAACCAGAGCAAAATAGACTGGCAGTGTGACTCAAGTGATAGAGCACCTGCTTTGCAAGTGCAAAGCCGTGAGCTCAAACCCAGTCCCACCAGAAAGTAAATATTTGGCCCACTTAAAACCAAATGGGTTGTTAGTTTGCCATGGTTGAGTTGTAAAATCTCTGCACATATTACAAACGCAAGTGCTTTCTCTGGTAAATGTTTGGAAACAGTTTCTGCTTGTCGCTGACTTGTGTTTTCACAGAGAAAAATCTTAGTGACCCTGAGGGGACACAGGGAGGTGTGGTCTCCGTAAGTAGAGACCAGGCCCCAATGGGCTCCTGCTGTATTTCCTTGTCCTCTGTCTGCTCTGCTCCTTGGTGACCCAGTATGGGACTTGCATTCTTGGCTCTGGCCTCTTTATTGGGGCCTGGAGTTGGACGTCCCTCCAGACACCTTCCTGGGCCCCATACAGCCTGGAGGCCCAGCTGAGGGCGACGCGATGACCGCGTCAGCTTGCAAAAACCCCCTCACCTGGAGAGGCCAGCGCCATCCTGTGTGGACACAGTGCCCAGCCACAGGAGGGTGCCGCCTGGCCATGGGACCCTCACGGAAGTGTCCTCTGAGGACACCCGGCTGCCTCCTGACCTCACCCTCACACACAGGAGTCCCCAAGCCAGAGCCGCACAGCTGAGCCCTCCAAATTACTCACCGCAGAGAAATTAGACATGTCTGTTGTTGTAATTTGCTATGTTTCGGGGGGATTTGTTCCACAGCAACAGATGACTAATGCACCTCGTGAACCAGAGCAAAATAACAGCAACCTCACCTGCAGCAGCCCCGAATGAACCTGAATTAGAAAGCCCCCGGCAGAATTCAATCTGTCTCTCGGTTTCACCTCACTGTGCTGCTGAGGGCAAAACTAAATCGTCCCCGGATGTGGAAGACAGAGTCTTTGGGAGGGACAGGACTGGCCTTTAGGGAGCAGATGTCCTCCTGGGGCCACTCTGGGCCCTTTCTCCACGTCTGGGGTCTCCAGGAGGGTACCAGGGACCCCTGGCTGGGCCGGTCACTTCCACAGCAGGAAGTGTGGCATGTCATTTTTCCAAACATCCTCTTCTTACAACCTCCAATCCGGTAGGCGTCCATGACCCTTGTCCCTGACCCTGTCCCATACATAGGGCACAAATGACACACTTGAATCCTAAGGTTAGGCCATGACAGTGTCATCCATATACCTTGGAGAGGGACTAGGTCCTGTCATGGCCAGCAGCACCACCCGTGCGCACCATCTTGGAAGTGGACTCAGCCCCGTCCAAGCCTCAGATGTGAGAAAAAGAATTGAACGCCGTGCAAGCTGGTGTGAGGGGGTGGCTGTCACACAACAGGAGTGACTGGGATTACAGGTGTGAGCCACCAGCACCAGGCTACTGCACAGACCTTTGTAGAAAGGGCCACCAAGAGGCCACTGTCTAAGAAGCTGCCCCACCCAGGACAAGTCCAGGCTGAGGGAGGGGGCTGTTTTCTGGTACCAAAAAACCCACCACCAGTGCCAGGAAGCATCACAGGCCACTCTGTGGAGCCTGCAAGTGTCAGCTCCTGCCATCCCTGCCGGGTGCTGCACAGCACCTGCTGCGGCCCTGGACGGCACAGAGCTCAGCCACTGGCTTGACCTTGGATGACAGTGACCAGGACTGACCTGGCCTCCCCAGACATCCAGTGTCCCTGCCCCACCCCAAGTGGCTGCTTCTCCTCCACAGTGACTTTTACGGGGGTGGGCGGACCCAAGAGAGGGAAATGCAAGAACCCCACCAAAGGAAAAGTGTCACCAGGCAGCTGGGGAGACGCAGCTTGCAAACACTGAGCAATGGTGTCCAGCTCACGGGTGGCTGATATGGCAGGAAGACCTCTGCTTCTCCCCTCTGGCCCTGGCACCCTGCCTCCATGACCAGGGTCACTCCCGCCATTCTGGGGCTCCTTATGCTCACCTAGAGGCCCCTCCACCCCGCGGGGACCACAGCTCCTGACATGTCCCCATCCCTGCTGGGCACATGCTGGTGTCTGCAGGACCTGCACTGGAAGACTGGGCCAATCACAGGGCCACTGTGCAGAAACCTCCAAGCCCACCTGGATCTCCCAGAGGCCATCGAGGGGCTCCCCTCACCGTCCAACTGCAGATAGCACCTCCAGGCAGAAGAAAGCCCCACCCCGCCGTGGTCTCCCCCACACATGGCTTATGCCAGTCTGTGTTCTTCCCTCAAACCCTGCCTGTCCTCCAAAAGCCCTATCCTTGCAAAATAAAACTTCTGTGCCTTTAGAATGTCACCTCTGCTGGGAGTTTTTGAAAACTCCCATCCAGAGAGTCAATTGATATCTTTGTTCTCAGCTCTGTCCACCTCCCCCTGCCCCATGGCAGCCAGGGCCCCTGACTCAACTGGCAGAGGACACAGAGCAAGAAAACTGTGGAAAAGATAAAATAAAATAACCTCTGTATGGTTTCAGACTGCATTGCATCAGAACGGCACTGACTGCCCAAGCTGAGGACAGCTCCGGTGACCCACTGTGACAGAGGCAAGGGCACATGGGAAGGGCCAGCTGTCCCCCCAGTACCCTGCCTTCCTCTCCCCTGGGGTGGGTGGATGGATGGATGGACGGGTGGATGGACGGATGGGAGGATGGATGGGTGGATGGACGGATGGATGGGTGGATGGGTGGATGGATGGATAGGAGGATGGATGGGTGGGTGGATGGGTGGATAGGAGGATGGATGGGTGGGTGGATGGGTGGATGGGTGGATGGGTGGATGGGAGGATGGGTGGATGGGAGGATGGGTGGGTGGATGGGTGGGTGGGTGGGTGGATGGATGGGTGGGTGGATGGGTGGATGGGTGGATGGATGGGAGGACGGGTGGGTGGACGGGTGGGTGGACGGGTGGGTGGATGGATGGATGGGTGGGTGGATGGATGGGTGGGTGGGTGGATGGGTGGATGGGTGGATGGGTGGATGGGTGGATGGGTGGGTGGGTGGATGGGTGGATGGGTGGATGGGAGGATGGGAGGATGGATGGGTGGATGGGTGGATGGGTGGATGGGAGGATGGGAGGATGGATGGGTGGGTGGATGGGTGGATGGGAGGATGGGTGGATGGGTGGATGGGTGGATGGGTGGGTGGGTGGATGGATGGGTGGGTGGATGGGTGGATGGGTGGATGGGAGGATGGGTGGGTGGATGGGTGGATGGGTGGGTGGATGGATGGGTGGGTGGATGGGTGGGTGGGTGGATGGGTGGGTGGGTGGATGGATGGGTGGGTGGATGGGTGGATGGGTGGATGGATGGGAGGACGGGTGGGTGGATGGGTGGGTGGACGGGTGGGTGGATGGATGGATGGGTGGGTGGATGGGTGGGTGGGTGGATGGATGGGTGGATGGGTGGATGGGTGGATGGGAGGATGGGAGGATGGGAGGATGGATGGGTGGGTGGATGGGTGGATGGGTGGATGGGTGGATGGATGGGTGGATGGATGGGTGGATGGATGGATGGGAGGATGGGAGGATGGATGGGTGGGTGGATGGGTGGATGGGTGGATGGGTGGATGGATGGGTGGGTGGATGGGTGGGTGGATGGGTGGATGGGTGGATGGGTGGATGGATGGATGGGTGGATGGGTGGATGGATGGGTGGGTGGATTGGTGGATGGATGGATGGATGGGTGGATGGATGGATGGATGGGTGGGTGGATGGGTGGATGGGTGGATGGGAGGGTGGATGGGTGGTTGGACCGATGGGTGGATGGATGGAAGGATGGATGGATGAGTAGATAGATGTGTGAATGAATTTGGATACACAGTTCACACATAGAAAACTAATCTCAAAATGGATCAGCCAGGTCTCAGTGCCTCATGCCTGTAACCTCAGCTACTCAGGAGGCAGAGTTCAGAAGGATTGAGGTACAAAGTCAGCCAGGGCAAATAGTTTGCAAGACCCTATCTCGATAAATCCTTCACAAAACTGATAGAGTTCCTGCCTGGCAAGCATGAGGCCTAGAGTTCAAACTCCAGTACCACAAAAAAAATAAAAAAGGGTCATAAAAGCTGGGTGTGGTGGTCACACCTATAATCTCAGCAGTAGGGAAACCAACGCAGGAGGATGACGACTTCTAGGCCAGCCTGGGCTACCTAGCAAGGCCCTGTCTCAAAAGACAAAAAAAAAAAAAAAGAAAGAAAAAGGAAGGGAGAGAGGGAAGGAGGAAGAAAACGAGGCGATGTTAAAACCGAGATGAAGTGAAGGAACATGTAGGCATGAGAAAACGAGGTGCGCCTGCCATGCATGCCCCTTTATTAAGCAGCCCTGTCCCCATGGCCACCTCCTCCCTGCCCAGACATCTGTGACAATCCTCCCAAGGTCAGCAGACGCCTAATGCCCGGGGGCTCAGCCGGCCTCAGCCTCCCATGCTAATCCCGCCCACGGGAGGGCAGGTGGCCTCGGGGCCCTGGATCTAGGGAGGGGAAGCAGGGCCTGCAGGGGGCCAGGCACGCCAGGGGGGGGCCGGCCACCAAGGCCGGGCCCAACAGGGGCTTCGGTCTGCATCCCTCAGCACAGGACGTGGGGTGAGCCCTGGAGCCCATCACCCCTGACCCCTCAGTCCAGGGGTCGCTGAGATCCGCTAAGGGCAGAGGACACTGCTCTTCCTGCACACCCCAGGGTCCTTGAGTGCTGTGACCGGGGCTCGCCTGGTCTTTGGTGACTTGGTCCCAAGGTTGGGGGAGTCAGATATGGGCTCTGCCCACCCCGAAGCTTACAGGGGAGGGGTTGAGTCGATTCTCTGTGATGCACAGAAGGCTGCGCTCTCTCTCTCTCTCCCTCTCTCTCTCTCTCTCTCTCTCTCTCTCTCTCTCTCGCTCTCTCTCTCTCTCTCTCTCTCGCTCTCTCTCTCTCTCTCTCTCTCTCGCTCTCTCTCTCTCTCTCTCTCTCTCTCTCTCTCTCTCGCTCTCTCTCTCTCTCCCCCCCCTTCCCAGGGCAGGGAAATGTGACCTTCCTCCTTCCTATGTGTGTGTGTGTTTGCGGTGGTTCTTGACGTCACCTGCCACGAGGACCTTCTGTCAATCCTCAGAGACTGCCCCCAACCTGTCCCTGTCCTGCAGTGTCACAGCCCATCCACTCCACACCTCAACGCCCCCCACCTGATTTGTGTGGCCTCCTGTAGGCTCAGCACAGCTGGTGAAGCCAGGTCCCCACAACCACCTCGCTCCCATTTCTCCCCAAAAGTCATTTGCTGACGGTCCGACTCTCAGGACCTCAGAAAGGGACGATGTTTGGAGACGGGGCCTTTAAAGAGGTGATTAAGGTAAAATGAGGTCGTGGGGTGGCTCTAACCCATCTGACTGTGGTCCTCATAAGAAGAGAAGATTGGAGCCTGGTGTGGTGGGGCACGCCTGTAATCCCAGACTGTCTCAAAAGAGGGAGGAAGGAGGGAAGGAGGAAGGAAAGGAGGAAGGAAGGAAGGAAAGAGGGAAGGGAGGAAGGGAGGAAGGAGGGAAGGGAGGAAGGGAAGGAGGGAGAGAGGGAGAAAGAAGATTCACATACGGACAGGGTGACTGTGAGGACAGGGGGACAATGTCCCTAAGTCCAGGGGATCCAGGACCTCAGTGGGAAGCAGCCCTGCCCACACCTCAGTCTCAGACGCTGAGCGTCCAGGATGTGAGGTAAAATTCTTGGCACCTTCCGTGACACAGTGTCAGTAAATTAATTTGAGCCCCATCCCATCCTGGGGCACCAGGCGCCTGCCCTTAGTCTGCTGGGGACAGCCTCTAAATTCCCTGGGGACCCCAGCATTTGGGAGGCTGAGGCAGGAGGATCCCGAGTTCAAGGCCAGCCCATTACAAGTGATAAGCTGGGTGCAGTGGTGCACGCCCGTAATCCCAGCCACAGGGGAGGCTGCAGGTAGGAGGACTGCAGTCTGAGGCTGGAAAATACAGTAAAGCTGAGGTGAGGCTCAAGCAGTAGAGCACCTGCCTAGCAAGTGCAAAGCCCCGAGTTCAAATCCCAGTATTGCAAAAACAAACAAAAAGAACTCTGATGGTCGTGGGTAAAACAAGAAGCCCAAGTGAAGGTCACTTGACTGAAATTAAATACAGGACACTGGGGCTCTGTTTCGGGGCTTGGATTAGGAGGACCTGTAGGGTCCCTTCCAGCCCCAGCTCTGTGACATGAGGACCCGTCCCTCTGTGCGATAAAGGGTGGAGCAGATGTCCAAGTCTGATGGCCAGGTGACACCTGCACCTGCCTCCTAGTGGACCTCCGTCCAGGCTAGCCAGTGACCCACAGAAGGAGGGGGCGTCCCGCCCAGGACCGCACGTGGGGAGCCACGAGACGGGGTCCTGGCACCGCGGTGCTGTGACACCCCCCCACCCTGGTCATTTTTCCCGGCCGCCACATGGCTCCAGCGGATCTGAGGCGCCCCTAATTGGATTCCTGACGATCGGGGACGCTCACCTCATCTTTAATTGGCTCGGCACTGCTGGAGACACAGAGCTGTCATTAGTGTCCCTCGGGCAGTGCTATGATGGGGGCCGTCCACCCCCCTTGGAGCTGGAGCCGTGGCCCGAGCAGGCCAGCTGCACCCCACCTCCCACCTCCTGACGGCCAGCTGGGCCCATGGCGGCTCTTTCTGTCTGAGAGGAGGGAGGGACCCCAGGTTTGTCCCCGTCCTGGGCACCCGGCCAAGCTCCTGGGCGCTGAGGGTTCTGTCCTTTCTCGTTACCTGCTTGTGGCCTCAGCTGCGTGGACAGGGCCTTGTGGAGTTGTGGTGTCGGGGGCTGAACCTGGGTGGGATCTGGGGACGGCCTGGTTTGCTCAGCGGCCCCTCACCAAGGCTCACTGGTGGGTGACACTCCTTGTGTGGACTGTGTAAGGGGACACGGGCCTGCCACCGCCTCCTCTGGGGGTGTTCTGGCTGTCCATCCTAAATCCTGGATGACCAGAGAGGGCAGCCGGAGTCCAGGGGTGGCGCAGCACAGTGATTCATAGGAAGACCCAAGGCTGTGTCCATGTGCTGCAAGAAGGGCAGCAAGGCATTCTGGGAGTTCAACAACACTGTCCAGGGGACACTGGCCTGGGGTCCACCTGAGCTCTGAGCTCTGCTCCCAACTGCCCACCTCACGCCCAGGAGCCCACTGTCCTCTGCTCCTGCCACCAGCTGCCCACCCCCAGGATGTCCTAAGCCAAAGCCAGGAGGGGACACAGGACCCATGGCCCAGGCGCAGCTCCGCTGTGGCTCACAAGTGACACCTGCTCCTGCCTGGGCCTCCGTGTGCCCACCTGCTTCTCCTTCTGCCCTTGACCTCCGCCTCTGTGTGTCCTGCTGTCCCTCTGCATGCCCTTTGACCTGCTGCCAAGAGGAGCATGTCCCCAGCCTCACCCCCGATGCCCCCCACGCGTGACCCCCGAATGTGCCCCTGCCATTGGCCTCTTTTTGGACACCAGTCCCCTGTATCCTATGGCACCTCCAGTTCGGGAGGACGTTGGGCTGGACCTCGCCGTGGGCGGTGTCCTGGCTGCGTGGAGGAGCTGTCCTCAGGCAGAGGGAGCCTGACGCCCGCCACGCACGCAGTCCTGGGCTTCCGGCTGCGGGAGGCGCAAACAGCACTGAGCTCGGCGGGAAGGAGCTGGCTGTCCTCTGCCCTCGGTGACAGCTGTCCCCTACCGCAGCTTCCGGCCACCTCCCGCCCCGAGGTCCAACACTTCAGTCCAGTTTCTGACTGTGTGGCCACTGACGTCCTTCCGAAGCACCTGCTGGCCCTCCTGTGGCTGGCTCCAGCTGTCCCCTCCCCAGGGGACATGATGAAGTCCTGGCTCCCTGGCCCAGGCTGCGAGGCGCAACCACCCCACCTGTCCAGCCACCTTTGCTCCCTGTCCCCCCCGAGCCAAGTGACCGCAGCTTCCTAGGGCACGGGCTGTACGTTTGCCGTTGGGCCTGCTTGGATGTGGGCCCCAAGCCTGTGACCGGGCTGACCCCGCTGACCTCGTCCAGCCTGCCTGACCACCAGGGCAGGACCTGCCACCACCCCCACCGTGGCGCCTGTCTGAGAACACTGCTCCACATGGTAGGACGGGCTCCTTGTCCCTCTGTCCCCCTCACTGTGGCCCTTGGAGACGGCTGGCCCCCGACAGAGCGGAGGAATGGGGGTGCAGGGTTCCAGAGTCCAGCAGTTCTGCTCGTGCCACTTCCTGGCTGTGTGGCCAGGGCAGACTGTTGGACTTTTCTCAATCTGGCCAATAGTCCCTAAATTGGGGCACGAATCGAAATCATGCCTCAGAGAGAGCAGAGCACACGGCCGGGCGTGGCAGCTCACGCCTGTAATCCTAGCTACACGGGAGGCGGAGATAGGGAGGATCGTGGTTTGAGGCCAGCCCAGGCGGGGAGTCTGCAAGACCCCATCTCAATGGGGAAAAGGCCGGGTGTGGTGGTGCACGGCTGTCATCCCAGAGACAGCAAGAAGCTACGATCCAGGCTGGCCCGGGCGTACGGCAAACCCTAGCTCCAAAATAACCAGAGCAAAAACGGCACAGGCGGGAGAGCGCCTGCCTTGCAAGTGCAAAGCCCCGAGTTCAATTCCCGGTACTGGGGGAAAAAAAGTGGGGCGCAACACAGAATAAGTGCACAACGAAGTCTTTTAAACTTCCCCAGCTCCGCAACGCACGCGGCAGGCACTCAATAAATGGTGAGGGTGCAGCTGGCCCCGATGTGCCCAGAGCCAGCGTCTCTGGTCTCTCCTGAGACCCGAAGCCCAGCCCCCGCCCCCCCACGGCCAGGGTCAGGGCCAGGGACCAAGGACCTTGTCCCCATGCCCTCGGCCTGGCCCCTCTGCCTCCTGAGTACCTGGGATTACAGGCGTGAGCCACTGGCGCCTGCTCAGGCTCATTCTTTGAGAGAGGGTCTTGCTAACACTTTGCCCGGGCTGGCCTTGAATCCGTTGCTTCCCAAGTAGCTGGGATTAAAAGGAATTTATCTTGAAGATAAAACAAGGAAGCAGAAGCCTGTCCGCCCTCCAGGTCACGGTCGGAGGGGTTCGCCCCAGGAGACTAGGAAGGGTTTCTCATTCATTGCTGTGACCTCTGGCACTGAGGCGACTTTTAACGAATGAATGGGCGGATGAGGTGACCTGGGGACCTCAGGGAAGAGGAGGCGGACAAGAGAAGAGAAGCCAGGCCAGATTAGGCAAAAAAAATTCCTGAGACCCCATCTCAATCACTAGGACAAGCTGGTACGCATCTGTCTATAATCCCAGCAGAACGGGCAACACAAATAGAGGAACACGGCCCAGGCCTGCTGGGCATAAACGTGAGACCTTATTTGAAAAACACCACGCAAAAAGGGCTGAGG